>NC_134355.1:81744559-82080809 GCF_048569485.1 Anomaloglossus baeobatrachus | reverse complement strand
GCTGGTGGATTTGAGGCGTTGTGTTCAAGGGGCCATTGAGGCCAAGAAGATTCGTTTACGGGACTTGCAGTCCCTGTTGGGGAAGTTGAATTTTGCGTGTAGAATATTGCCGATGGGGAGAGTTTTTTCCCGTCGCTTGGCTCAAGCCACCACCGGTGTGTTGCACCCTTTGCATTTTGTGCGTTTGAAGGTGGAGCATAAGGCGGACCTGAGAGTGTGGTCCCGTTTTTTGCAGCTGTACAATGGACGGTCATTGTGGCTTCGTGAGGTGGTGTCAAATGAGGAGTTGGTGCTGTATACGGACGCGGCGGGATCCAGTGGATTTGGCGCATATTTTGGGGGGAGATGGTGTGTCGGCAGGTGGCCTGATTCGTGGCGGGTTTGCGGTCTGACTAGGAATTTGGCCCTGTTGGAACTTTTCCCTATTGTCGTGGCCTTAGAGGTTTGGGGACAGGATTTGAAAGACAGGAAGGTGCGTTTCATGTGTGACAACCTGGGGGTGGTTCAGTGTGTTAACAAGCTGACAGCTGATTCCCCCCCGGTAGTGGACCTCTTGCGTCACTTGGTGCTGAAATGTCTGGAGTTGAACTTGTGGGTCTGCGCTGTACATGTGCCGGGGGTGCTGAATTCTGTGGCTGATGCTTTATCTCGCTTCCAGTGGGACCGCTTTCGAATGCTGGCGCCGGACGCGGAGCAGCAGGAGACCGTATGGCCCGTCTGGTTGTGGGACCTGGTTTGCAGCCGGCCTGGGAATTGATCCGACATTCGGTGGCACCCAGTACGTGGCGCAGCTATAATTCAGCGTGGGACCGTTGGCTCGAGTTGGTTGATGAGGTGGGAGGTCATGTATCTGAAGGTGACAGAGTTTATTTAGTTTTGTTTATGTTGGGCAGGGCTAAGGAAGAAGGCCTTTCGTGGTCAGCCGTGGCGGGCAGGTTAGCGGGCATTTCCTTCTTTTTCAAGTTATTGGGCTGGAAGGACGTTACGAAGGATTTCTGGGTGCGCCAGGTGATGAAGGGTTACCGGAGGGCGGGGGCGCGCCGAGACCTTCGGCGCCCGGTATCTTTTGAGCTGCTGGGCAAGCTGTTGTCGGTGTTGCCTCGGGTGTGCTGTTCGGAGTATGAATGCCAGTTGTTCGGGACCGCTTTTGTTTTGGCCTTCTTTGGGGCGTTTAGAATTAGTGAACTGGTGAGCAGAAACACGAGGAGTCACGGAGGTTTGTTGCTGGAGGACGTGGAATGCGGTATGGATGTGGTGCGGTGTTGCTTGAGACGGTCAAAGACGGACCAGCTGGGTAGAGGTCGGATGGTGGAACTATGGGGTGTACCTGGTTTAGCGGAGTGCCCTGTCAGATGGCTGTCGGCGTTTTTAGAGGTGAGGGGAGCTCGCCCGGGGTCCCTTTTGTCCCACCAGGACGGGTCAGCCTTGTCGAGTTACCAATTTGTCTGCATCTTTCGGAGGTGCCTGCAGTGTTGCGGTCTCAACGAGGCTGAGTTCGCGTCGCACTCCTTTCGGATTGGGGCTGCGACTCAGGCGGCTCGTTGGGGTCTGGGCGCGCAGGCTCTCCGTAAGATTGGACGATGGGACTCGGCCAGGTTTCGATCTTACGTCCGGCCGAACTTGTTGTGAGCTATGGGTGGGGAGGGGGGGGGGGGTCGGGGGCTGTACTGGTTTGGTAATCATTACCCATTTTCTTCCTTGTGCCCCCCCCCCCACCCTCCCCCTCTCCCCTGTTGTGTTGTCACCTTTTGTTTTGTAGGTTTCCCATTGTTGGTGTGGGTGCTCGGCCACTCATACGTGTATTGGGGGGCGTTCCGTGCGGGAATACGACCGGACGGCCGCCAGTTGGGGGTTCCCAGAGAAAAGGCTACTGTGCGATGGATCGGGGTCAGGGGCATGCTGTGGAGTGAGGTGTTGCCCACCTGGCGCCACCATTCGCAGCTGGACAGAGCACCGGACGTGGTAGTACTACACGCGGGTGGGAATGACCTGGGTCTCCGGGCTTCCAGGGACCTGATACAAGACATAAAATGTGACTGCCTGCGGCTCCTGTCTTCCCACCCGGGTCTAGTAATTGTCTGGTCGGATATGGTTGCGCGGCTGACATGGCGGCACGCCAGGTCGGTGGAGGCAGTAAACAGGGCGCGAAGTAAAGTGAATCGGGAGATTGGGCGGTTCATTTCCCGGGTTGGGGGTGTCTCTGTTCGGCACCCGGAGTTGGAAGCGGCGTCCGCCGACTTGTTGCGCCGGGACGGGGTCCATTTAAATTCGGTGGGAAATGATATTTGGGCCTTAGGGCTGATGGAGGGGCTTGAGAAGGCTTTGTTGGTGTGGGAGGACTCGCGCGCACAAGGGGTCATGCGAGCTCGCGGTGGCGGAAAGGAGGGGGGTGTCTGAAGGTGGGGGTTTGCACAGAGGAGAGGATGGAACCCAGTGCCGGAGCGGGTTACCTCTAGCGGTGCAATGGTTTGGTAAACGGGTCCTTGCTGGGTTGAGTCTCAGCGGGACGTAGTGGGGGCAACATCTGGCTTGGGCTCTCGAGTCGGTGTGTTGCGGCTGAGGGTCAGGAGACAGGCTGATGTTGCAAAGAACATTTTGGTTAACCTTCAGGTACCCCCCCCTTCCTTTTCGGGTTCTTCAATGAAGAGTTGTATTGTTACATGGCTGATGTTTATGTTATGAATAAATGGGGCTGCTGTGGCCTTTATATTCCAACGTCACACAGTGTTTGTGTTTATTTTAGATAAGAACCCTAGGGGGTAGGGTGTTGTTGGGGAAGGTCACAGGCCTTCAGTCAGACATTCCGGAGTCAAGGAAGAGCCCGGACTGCTGACCCGAAGGGGCTTAAGGGAGGGCTACATGACTAGGAGGGATGCCAGGCCATAGGGTTAATAAGGGGTTAATGGAGAAAGTCAGTTTGGGCGCGAAATTTGGGGGTGGTGCTAAGGGGCAGTTAGGATCAGGGGTCAGTGTGATTGGTCAAGGGGTGGTGGCTATAGGGGGTCGTATATAGGGCAGGTCAGAGGGGGGTGGGCCATTCCTACCTGGACGTGACTGGAATCGTTCCCGCCCGCCCGCCCTAATTGTGGATTCGACATCGATGAAGAAAAGAAGGAAGATCGTATTTGTCGCAGCGGCGGAAAGGAGGGGGGTGTCTGAAGGTGGGGGTTTGCACAGAGGAGAGGACGGAACCCAGTGCCGGAGCGGGTTACCTCTAGCGGTGCAATGGTTTGGTAAACGGGTCCTTGCTGGGTTGAGTCTCAGCGGGACGTAGTGGGGGCAACATCTGGCTTGGGCTCTCGAGTCGGTGTGTTGCGGCTGAGGGTCAGGAGACAGGCTGATGTTGCAAAGAACATTTTGGTTAACCTTCAGGTACCCCCCCCTTCCTTTTCGGGTTCTTCAATGAAGAGTTGTATTGTTACATGGCTGATGTTTATGTTATGAATAAATGGGGCTGCTGTGGCCTTTATATTCCAACGTCACACAGTGTTTGTGTTTATTTTAGATAAGAACCCTAGGGGGTAGGGTGTTGTTGGGGAAGGTCACAGGCCTTCAGTCAGACATTCCGGAGTCACGGTATATTAGCAAATGTACTTAGTAGTATACTCTCTTATCTATACTCTATCATAGAAATCCTGCATATTGTAAATTAAAATGTGGTTTTGGGGTTTGATATCAATATAAAACTGATTAACTTTGATGTAAGTATCAAGGCTAGATTGAGTTGTATAGACAGAGCACTAAAAGGATGATTAATTTGTAGTCATATAAGGATATACTGGGTTTAGTGTAATGACAAAAACATTTTTTTTATTAAACCATGTGCAATCGAGGAACTTTTATGGGTAATTTAAGAATAAGTATTGCTTTTTTTTGTTTTTTAAAAAAATTCCCCCTTTCATTCAAATGAAATAAGGCAAAAATAATTTTTTCCCCCCAAAAAAGGACATGCAATTTTGCATTATTGAAACAATAATAGTAATAGCTAAGCAACTTTTATTATTCGTTTTTTAACAAATACGGTATAAAACAGTTAATTATAAGTACAATATGTACAAAAGAAGTGTTTAAAAATTATTTTTTCCTATGAATTTTAGATTCAAAAATTCAATATTTTTCGATTTTGCATGTAGTTCCTCCATCAGTTTTACAGCACGTTCAGCATTTTGGTTAGATCTGGGAATGTCAATTAATGACTCCTCGACCAACCAGTGCGCCTTCAAACACTTAATTGCCTTCTTGCACTTTGTCTTGGTGAGTGAGGTTAACAGTTCATTGAAGGACGCTTCGTTGTAGTGTTGCGACTGGAACCAGACATTTGCCCATTCATAGCAGATGAAGTCGCATGCTATACCGAGGACGCGGCGCCACTCTGATATCAGAAAAATGCTATAACAGCATATACAGCTCGCGGGTTCCATCTTGCCACCTGCAGGTTTGGGAGTTTCTTCCAACTGATTCGAGGCCAACGTGATGTTGTTGTGTAATGACGATATGCCTGACATAGTTCATATAAGATCTTGAAATCATCTCGCCATCCAGGATTCTTGCTTGTGTTGACATCATCTGTTGCAACTTGGTGGTAATCAATCTGAAGTGAGGCATAGTTTTCTGTTAATTTGTCAATGAAGAAATAATTGAGTTCTGGTTTCTTCGTTGACTCTGGAATAAGGAAATTCATGACGTGCTTCAGTAGGAGGTCGAGTACATGGTGTTGACAGCCAATGTATTGTGGCTTCTGAAAGCCCTTTCTCAAGACATCATCCTGTATCAGCGTTACAATCCCGTTCAAACGACCAGTATTTACTGCTGCCGTGTCGCAGATTATCATGCGAATATTTTCCCAAGCGTCGTATTCATCAATTAGCTGATGTAGTTCCTTGTGAATAGCCGTGGCAGAACCATTCTCACATTTCAGAATACCGAGTTTGATTTCGGTTGTGGTATTTTTCAGCAGAACTACTTGATACTCTTCCCCTTGGATTCTTTTACCATCGAAGTGGAGACAATAGGGATCTTTGCTTTGAAGTTTTTCAAAAATTTTAGTTTTCATTTTCTGTCCTTCTAAGATTATTCGTCTCCAGACACCCGACTGACTTGGAACCGGTACATCATGACCTTGTTCAGCAATGGTTGCAAGCGCTTTATTTGCTTTATGTGTAGAAATGTTGTTTTTCAGTACCAGTAAACTCGCTGTTGTAGTGCTTGCTCTTTTGTATTTCGGTATGCGTTCAGGAGAAGATGACGCGGAAGAAGAGGTTGGCTTTGGAGTCTCGGGTAAAGATTCAGAGACAGTATCTTGTGTGGGTTGCGATTGCGAAGTGCTGGCTTGAGCTTGAAATATTGATAGTCGGATTCATTTTCTTGGATGAATTGATTCCAAAGGAGCTTGTTTGAGCGTCTAATAACCAACCTTGCCTCCACTCTCAACTTGCCTCAGGTAGAGCTCTTTATCCTCCGAGTTTTTCCATTCTCCATTAACGTTGATGACATCAAATAACTGAGAAAGTGTTGCAGTGAATTTATCAGAAGGTTTCATTTTGTTTTTTTCATTTAGATCAATCAGACGATTGTTTTTCTTTCTGATGAGTGCACTGGATAAAAGTGGGAAGTCTAAAGTTTCCCTCCAGAGCAATTCTATATCCATTATCATATTTTTTATTCGATCCAGTCGCCGTTTCTCGCTGTTGAACAGAAAACTGAAGTTTCCAAGAATTTGGCAGTTTTCCTCGTGAGATTGGAGAGTTTTTCAACACATGGAGTACTTGAATTCAAAAAAATCGTTTTTTTTGAAAATTTTGAAATGAAAAAGGGGGAACTTTTTTGAATATGTTACAAATTTGATGATACTAATGTCATTTGAATGCAATTGTTCCTCGAATGTAAGGGGTTTCATTTTCGTTTTGCAAAATTTTTAAAATAGTAATCACACTACTTGGTATCATTGATATTCGGCCTCGTCCTTAGAACTATTTTGCTGAAGTTTTTGAACTAAAGTCAGAAGTTTATTAAAAAGGATACAGAAATATAAAGTAAAGACAAAGGCTATATCCATATGGCATTTTTTTGGCTTTCAAAAACTGAGTTTTTCAAGTGGAAATGTGGCACCCCTGAGGCACTGGTCGCCACAGGGTACTACACCTCAGTTAAGGTGCGGCATCTGTGACGCCCTGGGCAAGCCAGGGGTCACAGGTCATAACACAACACGCACCCCACATTCCCTGCAGGTACACCGAAGTCAAAACACAAATCCTTGTTGCCTTCCTCCAGGGGCTGGTGTCCACACCAGGGGGTGGGCCAGGCGGTTGGCTCCACCCACCGAGGAGTTCACAGCCCTGGAGGCGGGAAAACCAGGCAGATGAGTGTTAGAGTTGAGAGTAGAAGGAAGTGGTAAAGGAGCAAGCGACAGTAGTGGAAGTGACAAGAGAAAAGTGACAGCAAGAAGCCTGAAGTTAGTCCGGGTGTGTGCCCCGGACTGAGACAGCAAGGTTGGCAGACGGCGGTGACCGTCTGCAGGAGAGATTGCTCGGAGGTTGCCGAAAGGACCGTGGACGGGTGGTGACCCGGCGGTCCCGGAGCGGTATACGAAGAACAGTCAGCACCACGGCAGGGGCCTTTCGGAACCCGGCAAGGCTAGGAGTCGCCATAATTTGCCAAATCCGTCAGTGAAGGGGACCTCTGTCTCCCAAAAACCAAGTCCCGTTTGAAGGCAACAGTCTGACCGTTAAGGGGAGACACCGCCACCGCCAAGGCACCAGTTTCCCAGGGCCAGCGCCTGCAGGCAAGAGAGGGGCTCCTCCGGCTCATATCCAGGTCGGGGAGCGGGTTACCGGTGGGAATCCATCGCTACCAAAAGACAACACATAGGTGCAGGGAAGAGACTATCACCGCTAACTGCAGGGAACATCAGCACCGTGGCCGTCCGAGGGACCCGTCCAACCAGCCGTTTGTTTACCGAGAACTGTGTCTTGTTTACTGGCTGAGTGAGTACCTCTGTACCGTGCGGCACAGCGCTGCCCCTGCACCTCCACAGGCCCCATAACCCGCCTGTCCACCATCCCAACCCCATCACTGGGCCCTGGGACCACCAATCCCCTACCCACGGAGAGGCAAATCAACAACTGGCTGCTCCATACCACCACTCCTGGGATCCCCAGCCAGAGCAGCGGTGGTGTCCACATAATCACCACAACCGTGGGTGGCGTCACGGACAATAAACAATCCCCACAACCAAACCCCTTTCACTCACGGGCGAGGAGCGCCGCTCGAGTCTCCGGGATCCGGCCCATCGCTCGAGCCACCGAGCAGCAGCAGGCCGCAGCCGCAGCGGCAGCCGGACCCGAGCAGTGGGAGGGCGCGGCGTCCCCTCCTCCGCCCGCGACAACTTGGCGTCACGAACAGGATCTTACCGCTCTGCCATCTGGTAGAGGTGCGCCTTGTTACCGCCAGAGGTGTCCGGCCAGAAAATTTCAGAAGCTGCCATCTTTGGCGCGAAGAGTTCCCGCTCGAGCGTCTTCTCGAGTAGCGAAGGCCAAAACCCCACCCCGATAGAGGAGGGGCCGGAAAGAAGCTAAGGGGGACGGAATGGCGGCTGGCTGCATGTGAACGCAGCTATAAAAGCAGGGACCCCAGGACCCTGCCACCATTTTGTTCCTGGGAGAGACCGCCAGCAACATGTGGATGCCGTCTAGAAGCACCGTAGCCCCCGCGCCGGGAATCGCGGCGTGGGTGGAGATCCGGACCGCGCAGCTCTACCAAAGGCTGCAGGTCAAGATGCAGCTCCTCATGGAGGAGTGGGAGGCCGACATGGCGGACGTGATAGCAACCGTGCAGAGACGCGAGGAGGAGGCTGAGGAAGGGAGGGTGAGTGACCCACGCCCCGATGCCCTCGAAGGGCCGGTCATCGCGGCTGCGGGACCCGGTCCGGACCCTCTCCCCCTGCTACCTCCCTCGCCACCCGTCCCGGAAGCCGTGACCCCGCCACTAGGCCCGCTGCCACAGCAACCGGTAGCGATACCCAGCATGCCCGCTCTGGCGGACCGACCTGTAGCCGGAGCCCGTAGCAAACCGGAGGTGCTGCCCTGGAAGGTTCCGAAGCCCGAGCCGGAGGCGTCCCCCGAGAAGTCCCCCGAGCCAGAGCGGACAGTCCGCTCTGTGCCGAAGGCCCAGCAGCGGAAAGCCCCTGTGCCCATCCCCTACACCTTGGCTGAGGTAGCGCCGGGTTGCCGCTGCAAGGCGGCGTCCAAGGTCAAGACGCCGCGGGACCTGCCGCCCAGATGCCTGCAGTGGGCAGCGTCCAAAATGTCCCGCGGGGCCCGACCCGTGCGCCGGAGCTCGCAGCAGCGCTGTATTGGGACAGGGAGCCGGTACCGTTGGGCCTGGAGATCGGTGAGAGGGAAAGGAAGAAGGCGGAGTTGATGGCCCGTGCGATCCGGGAAAAGGAGAACCTCCGTCAGGCGACCTTTCGTGTTTGGGGCCAGCTGTATGAAGGACAGGTGAGGCGGTTTGATGTCCGCCGGGGCTATGGATTTATTTATGAACCGGGCCTGGAGGCCGAAGTGTTTATAGCCCAGCGGGATGTGAATGCTCACCTGCCCGAGGTGCACCTCGGTCGTAACCTGATGCCAGGCGATATAGTCCAGTACACCCGGCACTGTGGAGAGAGGGGGTGGTTTGCCCTAGATGCGAAATTGAGGGGCAGCCAGGAGGCCCGTGTGAGTTCTGCACCCCCTCCCTCAGATAAAGCCGAAGACACTGAGTGATGGCAGCGGAGCACCATTGCACCGTCCCCGTTGGGACCAGGAAATCTAAGTTTGTGTTTGAAAAAGTTTGAAAGTTTTGAAAATGATGACAAATGATTACCGTGAAAGTCACCTGATCTGAAGCTGTGATTTGGAAAACCGGCCGTTGCCGGCACCGTTGTCCCTGTGGGGACCGTTTAAAAAGTTGCATGAGGAACTGCTCATGGACAAGCCCGTGAACTTGCAGGGCAATCACAAACATTAGTGGCATGTAAATAAGTTGTGTTACCGTTTCCGCAATTGCCACCTCCGGAGAGGCAGGTTGGAGGGAGGGCCCGCAGTAGAGCCGGCTGGGGCCCAGCCACCACAGGAACCGGTGGCTACCCTCTGGAGGGGAAGGACAGATCTCGCTCGGGTGACTTGGTGCAGGACTGGGGTCAAGGGGTGCTGCCTGTTTTCTTAGGGGCAGCATCAGGGCCAGGTTGCTTGGGTGGGAGAGAGCGGATACCGTAACCGTTAACCGTTAAAACCGTAACGTTTAAGAAATGTGCCTCCCGATGTGGGATGATGTTTTTCTATATGTATTATGCTTTATCTTTTTCAGAAAAACAAAAAGGAAAATAAAACCGGTGTTGGACGGGCAGCCCGAGGACGGTCTGCGTTTTGCTAAGGGGGAATGTGACGCCCTGGGCAAGCCAGGGGTCACAGGTCATAACACAACACGCACCCCACATTCCCTGCAGGTACACCGAAGTCAAAACACAAATCCTTGTTGCCTTCCTCCAGGGGCTGGTGTCCACACCAGGGGGTGGGCCAGGTGGTTGGCTCCACCCACCGAGGAGTTCACAGCCCTGGAGGCGGGAAAACCAGGCAGATGAGTGTTAGAGTTGAGAGTAGAAGGAAGTGGTAAAGGAGCAAGCGACAGTAGTGGAAGTGACAAGAGAAAAGTGACAGCAAGAAGCCTGAAGTTAGTCCGGGTGTGTGCCCCGGACTGAGACAGCAAGGTTGGCAGACGGCGGTGACCGTCTGCAGGAGAGATTGCTCGGAGGTTGCCGAAAGGACCGTGGACGGGTGGTGACCCGGCGGTCCCGGAGCGGTATACGAAGAACAGTCAGCACCACGGCAGGGGCCTTTCGGAACCCGGCAAGGCTAGGAGTCGCCATAATTTGCCAAATCCGTCAGTGAAGGGGACCTCTGTCCCCCAAAAACCAAGTCCCGTTTGAAGGCAACAGTCTGACCGTTAAGGGGAGACACCGCCACCGCCAAGGCACCAGTTTCCCAGGGCCAGCGCCTGCAGGCAAGAGAGGGGCTCCTCCGGCTCATATCCAGGTCGGGGAGCGGGTTACCGGTGGGAATCCATCGCTACCAAAAGACAACACATAGGTGCAGGGAAGAGACTATCACCGCTAACTGCAGGGAACATCAGCACCGTGGCCGTCCGAGGGACCCGTCCAACCAGCCGTTTGTTTACCGACAACTGTGTCTTGTTTACTGGCTGAGTGAGTACCTCTGTGCCGTGCGGCACAGCGCTGCCCCTGCACCTCCACAGGCCCCATAACCCGCCTGTCCACCATCCCAACCCCATCACTGGGCCCTGGGACCACCAATCCCCTACCCACGGAGAGGCAAATCAACAACTGGCTGCTCCATACCACCACACCCGGGCTCCCCATCCAGAGCAGCGGTGGTGTCCACATAATCACCACAACTGTGGGTGGCGTCACGGACAATAAACAATCCCCACAACCAAACCCCTTTCACTCACGGGCGAGGAGCGCCGCTCGAGTCCCCGGGATCCGGCCCATCGCTCGAGCCACCGAGCAGCAGCAGGCCGCAGCCGCAGCGGCAGCCGGACCCGAGCAGTGGGAGAGCGCGGCGTCCCTTCCTCCGCCCGCGACACATTCATCTCAGGTAAGGGGGGGTGAATCACTGCTATTCCACATTCACACCTTACATACAGTTTAGGAGCCTTCACACAGGGTGGGATGGCTCAGGGTAGGCAGGGGGGTGGCCATCCCAATGCATGGGACTTCCCCGGTCACTGAAGCCAACCACCTGGGGGCGGGTTCCACTTGGGGGTAGAAATAAGAGCAACACACTCACATAAGACAGAGACAAGTCGGAACCATCGTTCTGACAAGACACCTCTGGAACTCTTGAACTTCATTAGGCCCGGGGCTTGGAGCAGGAGCTCACCCAGGGTACCTAACTACTGAGGGGGACATCCTAGGAAAAGGACATTTTCTCATTTTCTCCTCAAACACCAGTGGTGTCCCCTTACTTGCGATTGACCGGAGCCCACAACGGCAGAGAACAGCACCTGGTTGCAGCTTTAAATCAATGAGTAAAAGAATCTGGAACTGCAGTTGCTGACTCAGACTCTGTTTAGTGACGCCGTCACTTCGCGCTTCGGCGCTTTCAAGAGACTGTCATTTCCCCATCTTCCACCCGGGGCCCACTCCGCCTATGGGGAGCGATACCATCCCG
Source organism: Anomaloglossus baeobatrachus (assembly GCF_048569485.1). Taxonomy (NCBI): domain Eukaryota; kingdom Metazoa; phylum Chordata; class Amphibia; order Anura; family Aromobatidae; genus Anomaloglossus; species Anomaloglossus baeobatrachus. The sequence goes on along the minus strand of NC_134355.1, from coordinate 82,069,581 downwards.
GCTGCCATAACACCTGCCACGGCGAGGAATTCTGCAGTGGCAGCTAATCCCTGGCCGCATACCACAGGTGGCGTCAAATAAACTTTCCCCAATCACCCTGCTTTCCCTTCCTTTTACTGTACGCTTTGGGGCAACGGAACCAGGCAAGGCCACCCGTGACATCGCCTGACCCGACTCACAATGGTTCAGCAATGAGTAGGTTAACCACCTGCCCCATGGGGTGCTACAGAAACTGCTCCAGAAAAGACAACTTTTTTTAGAAAGTTTATGGAGGAATTTTATGTAGCTCTTTTTAAGGGTCTTGTTTTTTACAGCCTTTTGATTTGAAGCTACATTCACATTGTGTCTCTTAGACACTAGGGAATAAGTTGAGCTTCAGGTAAATGCCTGCAGAGCCACAAACATTTTTTTTGCTTTTGTTACTTGTATGAAATAGTGAAGCCGCCTGAAGAATGATGAAGAGACTTTTATTTAACTGCTTCACATCTGTACAAACCTGAAAGAGGTTGTCGAGGCTTGGGGTTTACGGCTGTAGTCACCTTATGTGACTGCAGACAGGTGAATCCTCACAGTGTACACGGACAGGATTCTCTGACACTGGGAGCAGGTGGGTGCGTGAACACAAGTTGGCAATTTGCATACATGCGGTCAATTGCAACTAGACATCCACAGCCTTGCTCAATACAATTAAATTGAACAAGACTGGAAATGTCTAGTTGGAATCCAGCTGGAAATATGCAGATCGCTTACTTGTGGTCATATGACCGCCCTCTCCTAGTGCTAGGAGTGACTATAGACTTCAACCCCCAGCCTAGACAACCCCTTGAAGGGGTTAAAAAGTTCAAAAGACTGAACATATTAACAGCAAGTCGTTGTTACTTTGCATTGCATATGTTCATCATTTTTAATATTTATTTAGCGGGATTTCAGATGGGTTACTGAGTATAACGCCAGAAAAAGATGTGTGCAGATTTTCTAACAGTGTTTAGTGTACACTTATAGGATTCTCTGATGCCAGGAGCATGTGGGTGCGTGAATACAGGTTGTCAATTTGCATACATGCTGTCACATGCTAACTAGACATTCATAGCCTTGCTCAATACAAGTGAATTGAGTGTGACTGGAAATGTCTAGTTGGAATGTGGCTGGAAATATGCAGATTACTTACTTGTGGTCAAATGACTGCCCTCTCCTAGTGCCAGAAGTGACTAAAGACTTGAACCCCCAGCCTAGACAACTCCTTAAAGTGGTTAAAAGAATCTCAAAAGACTGAACAGATAAACAGCAAGTCATTTCTACATTGTTCATCCTTTTTAATGTTTATTTAGTGTGATTTCACATAGGCTGTGACACATATGTGACACCCTGGCCTATCAGGTCGTCACAGGCTATTGTGCAATCTGCTCTTCTGCACAGTGTCCACCCTCCTTGGTTACGGATCTTGGTCCTTTGGTGTTGCTAACAGCTTAGCCAATCAAAATCCTAGGAACATTTTAAACTTTACCCACCATACACACCATTGGGGGGCCTGAAGGGAATAGGGCCGCCCACATGGGGGGCTGGTGAGAGGAAAGTAAAAAAAGTGACAGTTGAGCTAGAGTTGAGCTGAAGTCGAGCTGCAGTGAAGTTGAGGAGAGGAGGAGGAGGTGACTCTTGTGTGGAGAGGTCACAGGAGGAGCAGGGCTCCTGAGTACTAGGTGGCAGACTTGGTCTGGGCCTGGTAGGAGCTGGAACCCTGGTCGCAGGGGATAGTGTCATGGGGCACGGACAGCCGAGGAGGGCAGCTGGCGGCCTTGAGCTATCACCGGGCAGGGGCCAGGGTACAACGGGGTACGTCGGAAAGTAGCCTCACGCGTTCTGGTAATTTACCCGACGGGGTGAAGACTTCAAGATTCATCCCCAACCCGCTCCAAAATCGGGGTACTAGCACACCGATGGGATAGGACTTTCCCAATACAGTCCAAAGAAATCCTACATGTGAACCCTGAGAGCAAGCTTACTCTGTTAGCCATACGGGTGAGCGGGACCCGAGGAGTTTTATACCAGAGGGTCCAAACAGAGACAAAAGGTGCCAAGGACAGGGCCTCAGGCTAACAGCGACACCAAGGGCACGGACCCAAGTGAGCTCCCTACAAGCTGCAGTGGTGCTCAGAATTCTGGTTTACAAGCTGTCGGTGTTGTTATTCCTGGACTGAGTGAGTACACTGAAAACCCTTGTTCCTATCTCCCACGGCACCCAAATGCCAACCATCCAACGGGCCCCGGGACACAAACCCCCTACCCATGGAGGGGTTAAACATCTGGCTGCCACACCACCGTCACCGGGCTCCCCAACGGCAGCGGTGGTCCCTCATATTACCACGCACCGTGGGTGGCGTCTCAAACTTTCTATCTCCCTTGTTCATATCCCCCCTCTTCTTTTAATTCAAGTGTCCGCGCGGACCCCCCCGACCCCGGAGACCCCTCGAGCCACCGCGGCTCCGGATCCAAGCGGCTCGGCCGCTGACGTGGGGGGGGGTACATATACCGCCAGAATATGATGTTGTGTGCACATTCTCTGACAGTGCTTAGTTTGAAGAGGTTTCTTATAATCCAGTGCGCCTAATAAAACGAAAAATACGGTAATTTATTATTAATTATTATTATTATTATTATAATGCCTTCTCAGCCTTAAAAAGAATTATTCAGCAAAATAGTGATTAGAATCCAAAGTGTTGCGGAAATTTGTGACAAAATTGATTTATTATAAAATGATTCATTCATCAAAATTAAAACCATGTACTGTATCTGAACCTGGCCTTAGATTAATGTTAAATCTCCAGATCTTATACAAATGAGTGGATTTACCCCTGGTGGAGTGATCTTATTTCATATGGATGAACCTATGTTTAAATAAGTAATCCTGACTCGGCGGCTTCTGTTCCGCAGAATAACGATGACTTCTCTAATTGATTCCAACATTAATAAAATGAATGTATTAATGCGATTTGAAAACACGCAATTTATCTCGTCTCACCAGCAGTTAAAATAAACTGATTTGGATGTTTTAATTGGGAATGACTAGATACACCCATTTAGGTTTCACTTCTTCCGCATAAGCATTTATAAAATATCTCTACATTATACGGAGCACTTGGTTATAATAATGCTCTTTCGCAATGCACTAAAACCGAAGATCACATTGCCAGGCTGCCAGCAAATTGAAGTAAAATACAACTGCATTAGTGGGCAGAAAGTTTTTAGTGTCCTGTAGTAATTACTTGCGGTGAATTACTATGTGTGCAGGGTTTTTACTTGACTTTTGGGAAGACTTAGAGCCAATTAATGCAGACTTTATATTGACCTCTACTAATAATGGCAGAAGCTGACACGGTGACGTTTGTCATTTTTTTGTAAATAACTTTGCCATTATAAATGAATAAGCAATCTACACCCTGCAGAGCCTAGAGTCATTGCTTATTGTCTTATTGCGGTTGTTTTATGTGCACTGAATGGCCAGTATAAAATGCTCGCTTATGTGTTGTCTTAATTTGTTGTAGTGGATAGTTAGTTATATCAGAGCATATAAAAAATATGTAAAAAAAATATATAAATCTTTATAAACCAGATTTTACAATAGGCATGAGAAGTAGAAACTAAAATTGACTGGCTATTGTCAACTGATGAGAAACTACACAACCCAGCTGCCTCTGTACAACCAGTGCTTTGGACATGTCTAGAATCAGGGGATGGCAACTAGAGATGAGCGAATCTGAGCCCTGTGCAAGCTGCTTGCAGTGTTTGAGCGGCGCACACTGGGGGTAACAACAGTATGATTGGATGTAGTGTTCAAAAAAAAAAGTTTGAAAAAGCCCGCCCATCAGAAGTGATCTGCTTATGGCTGGCTGTATGTGAGCGGACACTCAAACTGCCTATCAGTGACTTGATCCGGGGTTCGGGTCAAGCTCGAGCCTGTGGAGCTAGGCTGGTTTGCTGCCGGTGAACCAAACCTTGACGGAACCGCTCATCTCTAATGGGAACATTCCCAATTGATTATTCCCTTATACATGGGCTATTTTCTCAATTCATATATTTATGGTCCAGATCCAGACCACGTAGTCTTGACTGGTTGCTAGTATCCCGACTCTACAATTTCCTATATTCCTTGGAGGCTGTTGACCTCCGGTCAGGAGACTCATGGAAGGTCTGGAAATTGGGGTTCATACTATGTCCATGAATGTGACAATTATGAATTAAACTTAGGGATTTTTTTTTGTCTTAAGAATTAGCCTCGATCTTACACCACTGTGAATGGAACTGTGACTATGAATTGGTAGTTTGCTTTTTTGGTAACTTGCTAAGTCAAGTGGGAGTTTCTCACATTTACACCTCTCCATTAATAGCAGCCAAGATAAATGTTTGTTCGTCCTTAATTTTTCTAGATGGGAATATCCGTTCACATTCAAAACCTTTTAGTTACTTGGAAAAAGTGTATAAAAGAAGAAGGTTTTGGGGGCTACCCAGTGTTTAAGTCAAGAAATGGCCTATAATTAGTGTGTATTCTATTCTAAATTTCAAAAAGTTGCGAGTATTACCAAAAGTTTGAGCTCTGCTTAGAGTCCTTTCATTGTAGAAATCACTGGTGGTTTAAAGGGAACCTGTCATGTGGAAAAATGCTATTAACCTACAGATATGGGGTTAATCTGCAAATTAATAGTATTCTGATCCTGCTCGGCGCCTGCACATTAAACGCTGTTGCCGGGAGGTTTAATCCTCCTGGCAGCATTCCGGTTTCAGTCATGGAGGCAGAACCAGCGTGGCTTCAGTCACTGCTCTGTGTGTGGAAGGTGGCATTAGAGCCAGCTGTCAGTCAGTGTGTGGGATACGGTTACAGCCGCCACTCGAAAATACACAGAACGGTGACTGAACCCGTGTTGGCAGAGTCCCTGTTACTGAATCCAGAATGCTGCCAAGAGGAATAAAAGTTATTTTCCTCCTGGCAGCGAGGTTTAAAGTGCAGGTGCTTGGCAGGTTCCAACCGCTATTACCTTCAAATTAACCCAATATCTGCAGGTTAATAACATTTTTCCATTTGACAGGTTCCCTTTAAGATCAAATTTCTCCAAATACCATCTTCTCACAGATTTCGCTGACATATTAGAACATGATTTTCATCACTAAAGAACTTTACTTTTCATGCACCACTTTTTATAACTTAGGTACTTCTACAGGGGTCGATAAATTGCCCACACAAGTCGATCAATAATATAGGAGCTCGATCGTTGATCTATAGTATAAACGTATGTTAAGATTTTTTTTTTTTACTATTATTAAGTATAAGAGTAAAGTAAGTCTTCTAACTTTTTATTTGCATATTGTTTTGATATTACCTGTTTCATTGTCCAAAGAAAAAACTCAGCACCCTGCTGCTTCATTCCCACTTTAAGATTTTGTTCAGGAGACCGGAAAAACCCATCGGCCACAGCTAGGTAATAGTGCAAATCCCCCCCAAAAAATCTGGTTTTCCTTAAAATCCAATTTATTTCAAATCCATAAAATCACCTTTCTAAGTCAGGGAAAGCAGTCCATGTTGACGCTTTTCAATCTGATGATCTTAATCGTAGTGTAGTGATGTTACGATTAAGATCGTCAGATCGAAAGGCGTCAACATGGACTGCTTTCCCTGACTTAGAAAGATGATTTTATGTATTTGAAATAAATTGGATTTTAAGGAAAACAGTTTTTTTTTGTTGGATTTGCATTATCTGCTTCATTGTTTTGACATGTTGGGTTAAATGTCCATTCTAGGGTATACATGGAGTATGAGGAAGGATGGTTTGAAAAGCCTTTTTTATCATGAATTTCTTGTATCATAGACATCTATGATTAAGGAATGTTATTCCAAAACACATAAGATGTATTGAAGACTTCAGTGTATGTCATGTGTGCACATGGATTTCCAAAAAAGTATAGAACCCAGGAAAACATAGTGCCGATTTTCTTCTGCTTATATACCTCTTTGCCTGCTCAGGCTTTTGTGCTAGCAGGATACAAGTGATGTGGGTGTGGTGAGCTGTCATTTTTCGGGTTTCGATCGGTGCTCGTTTCCTATCAGTGACAATTCTCAATGACTGTGACAGGGTTTGATCACTTGTATCTCTTACATTTTTGTCGACAGCACATCCCTATTTTTGGAAGAGGATTTGCTGCCAACCTACAGAAAAACATGTTTTTCATTTGTTGTTTGTCAGGTTCACTCTTTGCAATGATTGGGTACAAATGTTCATTCTCACTCCAAGAGAAAGGACCCACCAACTACTATGAGTGCATACATTCATATATTTGCCATCTCTTTATATGAAATTGTCAGTTATTAGGAAAAGCTGAAATGGAACAGTGCGATAGCATCTTATCCATGGATAAATAATGGATGTCACCCAGACAGGTGGATTCAGGAAGAAATATAAGTATGAGCTGCTGAAGGTCTATGATTGAGCCAGGATTCATACAAGGTGTAGAAGAAGATTGTGAAAATCCTGCGCTGCTGCTGTAACTGAAGAGGTCAATCAGTTGAAGACAGATGAGAATATACTGTGGTTTTCATTGATCTACGTGTTTCTCTTTCATAGGACCTCTCAATTTGGCTGGTGCCATGTCCCCACCAGAGTCCACTCCTGAGATTTCTGCTTCGGTCACCAGGAGCCACTGTATTGTCACTGTGGGAATTGCTGGTGATAGGGGAGGAGTCAGTACCAGTAGCTCGGGTAGGTGCAGGCTCCACTCATCCACCAGGCTGGGTTTCCCTGGGACCTGCAGTATCAATGGCTAACTGTGGTGGCGCGTAACTTCCAGCTGAAGTTACCACCTTTCAGCCACAGCCAATGGCAAGGCACCACACCCTTCTTATTCCTCCTTTTGTCTCCTGGTCGCTGCTATATATAGTCTAAGTAGTATTATGCTGGTTTCTGTTTCCCACCCTGCTCCTGAATTTTGATCCCCATGTTTTGACCTCTGCTTGTTCACTGATGACTCTCCTGCCTGCCATATTTGTACTTCGCTCCCAACTCCGGTTTAAACTTGGCCTGGTTTCCTGACTTTGCTCTTGCTTGCCATTTTTTTCCCTTTTTGTACCTCCTTGTTTTGATTCTGCTTGATGACTACTCTACTCTCGATTGCAGCCTTCCAAAGGTAGCCACCTCCTGGAACGTGTCGTAATTCCAGATCCCTGTTTAGGGGTTAAAGGGTTTCAGGGTTATCGGAGTTCTCCTGATGGGGCAGGTTACCTCTTGTCTGTCCGTGACAGCCATCCTGAGACTGTGGTTCCGGGCAGACGTCACAACTGGATCCTGAGGAAGAAGTCAGATTACTTTGTAAGGCCTGAAACACACTTCCGCATAAAAAACGTATGTGTCTCACGTTCCGTTTTTCGGGTCAGTGTTCCATTTTTTATGGGCGTTTCTCCGGTTTGTGTGACATCCGTGTGATGGCGTATGCTCGACGTGTGTGCGTGTGCAATGTCCATGTATGCGTACGTGTAATGTCCGTGTGGTGTTCGTATGTGTTGATCTGTGTGTGTTGTAAAATGTCATTGCTACATACCCACTGACAGCCGACACAGACAGAGACGAGCGATGAGAATGAACTTGGGTGAACCTCACCCGACTTCATTGTCATACCACATATTATGAGAATGAGGGCAAGATGAGACACCTACCAGAAATTTGCATGCCAAGAGAACAAGGGGACAATGTAGTCATGGTCCAATATAGGACCCAATCATCAAAGATGAATCAAAGCAACTTCTTGCAAAAATATAAAAGTGTTTATTACAAAAATCATTAAGCAAGAAGAGACAAGTAACAAACAAGTACAGACAATACATAACAATAAGTTAGGTATTCAAGGAAGGATCACTGATGGTAAACCACATGGGTCCACTGTCCACACAGGGGATATTAATTAATAGTAGTAGCAAAGAATTTTTGTGACAGAAATAACCCCAGTATAAATGAGTAGAATCTCTGAAATATACACACTCATGACATATCTGTATACCATTACCAAAATGTATTGATAAATAAATATTGGTAATATAAACAATTCCCATCTGACAATGGCTACAGACATGTGCAAAAGATAATCATATACCTGGGGATGAGTCATGGGCAGAAGTAACAACTCAATGTATGAGTATACAATTGATGCCAGCGCACCAACATGTTAATAAGCATAACCCGCGAGACAACCTATAACAAGGACGAACTCACCCATGGTGGCTTGTGGAGCCCGAGAAAAACATGCCCCGACGCTCACGTTTTGATTGCTTCTTCAGGGGGCCGCAGTGTAATGTCCGTGTGGTGTTCGTATGTGTTGATCTGTGTGTGTTGTAAAATGTCATTGCTACATACCCGCTGACAGCCGACACAGACAGAGACGAGCGACGAGAATGAACTCGGGTGAACCTCACCTGACTTCATTGTCATACCACGGCTCTGTCTGTGTGTGGTGTGCTGATTAGTGGACACCCGTGATGTAATCACCAGTGACCGCTAATCCCCTGAGTAACTGAAGTTAGAGGCGACATTAGCGCTGCCGTCACTCAGGTTACCCGCAGCTAGCTGGAGTCACCCACCCGACACCACAACTCACCTGTGACTTCTTCGCTGATCGCGCAGCTCACTTCAGTCACTCGGGTGACTCGCTGTCACAGGTGGAGGATCCAGTGGTGGCCGCGAGTAACCTGACTGACGTCATCGGTGATCGCACGGCTCAATTCAGTTGCTGCTTGGAGGTGATAGAGAGCGGTCATTGTGTGTGGCCGCTCCTGTCACCTTCATGTAGCAGAGCTGAGAGCGTCGTGGGACATCCATGGATTACAGCGGACCTGGATGGGTTTTTTGGTTTTATTAAATTGGTGAACGAGGGTGTTTATTTGTTTTAATTATTCTAAATAAAGGATTTTTTTAATGTGTGTGTTTAATTTTAAAAACAGGTTAAACATGAAAGCTATCTTGGGGAGACGGCTGCCATGTTTAACCCAGGAGTTAGTGGCAGCTATGGGCTGCTGCCATTAACTCCTTATTACCCCAATTGCCACCGCACCAGGGCAATTTGGGAAGATGGATGCGGCTTTTCCAGGCGGCTGCTGGCTGATATTGTTAGCTTGGTGGGCTCCCCATAACGTGGAGCTCCCTATCCTGAAAATACCAACCTTCAGCCGTGAGATTTTACCATGGCTGGTATCAAAATTGGGGGGTACCGCACGCCGTTTTTTTTAATAATTTATTTATTTATTTTACTACACAATATAGACCCGCCCACCGACTGCTGTGATTGCTTGCAGTGAGACAGCTGTCACTCAGCGTGGGGGCGTGTCTGACTACAACCAATTATAGGCGCCTGTGGGCGGGGGAAGCAGGGAATAATAGATTGAATAATGAGCGGCTGGCATTTTCAAAATAGTTAAAGCTGCCGTAGCTTTTGCACAGCTGTTCATCGCCACGCTGGTGATCAGTAAGTATGAGACAGGGGGAGATACAGACCGACCAACAAAGAAATATTGACTGACAACCACAGAAAAAAAGGGATATTGACTGACAGCCACATAAAAAATAGATTGACCGACATCGCTCACAAAAAAACGCACACGGACGGTACGTGTAGCACACGGACATGCTACGTGTGCCGTCCGTGCAGGCACGGACCCATTGACTTTAGCGGGTCCGTGCCTGCGTGATGCCGGTGAAAAACGGACATGTCGAGCGTGTTGGTAAACGCACACACGTACAAATGACACGGACACACGTTCCGTGTGTTTTTACATGTGTGTGCCTGCTACTATAGGGTAGCATTGGTCTACGTGTCTCCGTGCTGCCGGTACGTGCAAAAACGTACCAAACACATACCGGCGGCACGGATGTGTGTCGGAGGCCTAACACGTAGATCAATAAAAAACAAAGTATAGTCTCATCTGTTTGCAACTGATTGACCTCTTTGGTTACAGCAGCAGCGGAAGATATTCACAATCTCCTTCTACACCTTGTATTATCAGTTAATAGAAATTCTTTCATATTTGCCCAACCACTAAATGTCCATCTCTGAAATTAGCTGCTCTATAGGCTGTCCCCCACTTTATGGATTATGCTACTTTAAACAAAACCAAACTTTTCCACCATTAAAGGAATATGGCGTTGTAAAGTAATAGTCATATAACTGCACACTAACAGTAATAGGACTGTTCACATCGGAGGCAGCCAATACTTTTGTAATCAGCCCCATGAATGTATAATTGAGAACAGGCCACCATTGTGCTTTTATATATAAATTATAATATAAAATGTATTATCTGTTTTTAATTTTCAATCTAATTAGTACCTTGCCAGACATTGACTATTTCCCCCTTAGCCTATCTTTTTTTATTATTATGAAGCCTGTCTTTCTAGCACAATACGAGTCTGCATGTGACTCCCTGAAGTGTAAAATAGTATGGGAAGAATGATTGAAATCTAAAGAATTACACTGCCACTTCTCTTGCCAAAAAATAAACTAGTACAGCTTTTTTTTGCAGTCTGGTAATAAATGACTTTATCCGCCGTCATGTTTTACTTAATGATATGTTTCGTGCCTCTAACAGTAGGTTGAAATCAATTGTAATATAAATAACTCAGTTTTTTATGTTCACTACCGTGATTCCACAGTTCACTTGGCTTCACTTTTGAGTCTGATTTGGAAAGGTTGTAGCAAAATGAGTATGTGGCGCTGTACTATCATTGCCAGGAATTATAATAGGCCTGCCATAGCATAAAAGACTTTATTTTCCATTAAAAATGTAAACAGCGTTGGGGTTTCTGAAATGAATCGAGTGATTGGCAAGAGTTCTCATGTAACGTATCAGTTGTGCTGACAATAAGTCATATTTACTGCAGGGCGCTGTGACGGATTATCTCCGAACACACGGTTCTCTCCGCGTTGTCACTGCCCTGTGAAATTGGAATACTACCATTTTGTAAGTGTATTTTGTTTGCTGGCTACATACGCCCTCACTTTGTCGCTCTTGGTCCTTTTCAATATTCTGTGGATCGATTTGGTGCAGCCGTATAAACTCTTTGAGAAAACGATGACCAAGACGGCCGGACCTCATAATAGTAAAATGAATGTACCCCAAAACATAATAGAATGAGAACAGAAACACCAGGGGACTATACCATGCTAGTACAAGGAAATAATCAAACACTGTTTGAAAAGGTATGTTAATTTTATTGTACAAACGTTTACTTATAAAACGGTGTAAGTATCACAGTAGAAAAGTGATTAATAGTTATGAAAACCAGTAAGAGAGGTGGAGAGGAGAAATGTCCCACAGAGAGGACGGGAGGCTGACCCCAACAATAGCCACAGGGTCAGACAGGAGGCGAAATCATAAGGAAAACCACCAATGCAAATAGGGCAAGGAAAATAGGAGGTGATTAAATCCCTAGAGCATTGGTGGTAGTCAGAGTGAAAAAGCCTACCTGTATATTAGTAGAAAAGGGCTGAAGGGGAAAGCCTGGCGTCCAAGGTGTGGGACCGGTCCCGACACGTGTTTCAGTAACTGCTTCAGGAGACCATGGTGGCTGCAGTGTGAGCAGGGTATATATAGAGGAGCAGCAAAGGCTGATTCAGTTAACGCTGTGACTGGAAATCAATCAAGAAATAACGTCTGGAACACCAATCTACACTGTATGGAGAGAAGGTATGCACACCAGTGACTATGTAAGGGGAATGTATGAAAAGCAGAAACTGCTGTGTGAATACTGACATGAAAAATCCAATAGCTATATGTAAGAATAAAAATATGAAAATGAAATCTGCATTACTGCCTTGAACATATGAATAAAGAGAAATTTAGCTATTGAATTGATCAATGCATCAGAGCCCCAACACTACGCCAAAGTATTTCTCTACGTTGGGGTTCCTAGCTTGTGTGTGTCCTCTCATGCAGTTAAAAAAGTTACCGTGTGTGGGAAGCTGAGACCCAGGCTATATATGCGTATAATGTGGACTGGCAATAGGTGTTCATGGCAGTAATGCAGATTCCATTTTCATATTTTCATTTTTACCTATAGCTATTGGATTTTTCATGTCAGTATTCACACAGCAGTTTCTGCTTTTCATATATTCCCCTTACATAGTCACTGGTGTGCATGCATACCTTCTCTCCATACAATGCTGTGACTGAAGACACCTGAGCGCATAGCAACGCTCCGTATCCAGACACTCGATATGACTTCCGGGTTCAGGGGAGTGCCCCAATGACGTCATACCCAGGAGTCATAGTGCCGAGGTCAGATCAGAGTGTGCGCGCAGCAATGCTCCTTTACAGCGTTAGTCAGCGGTGGCCATCTTATTTAAGGGCACAAGTAAGGGCAGAATAAAATCAGTATAAAATACTCCGAATGCAGCGCATATTAATCAAAGATGACAGGAGGATATCCGTGACTGAAGTACTCCATTACGTCCATATTAAATATCAGCACCAGCAATACAGAAATAATGATTCCAGATGTTCATCATTGCAAAAAGCTGCTGCACACATATATACCCAAGCAAAAGAGGCAATGTGAGAATATATCTGAAAAAGAATAAACAACAAAAGAAACAAAATTAGGAACACTGCTAAAAACAACAGAAGGGGTTAAAAAAAGAGGTAGGTGCAGCAATTTACAGAGGACTTCATATGCACTAGTATGGAGATGTAAAAGGAGAATGAGGGGGAGGGGGTGGGGTGGGTGGGGAGGGAGGGAAGGGGGGAGGGGGGAAAGGAAAAGGAAGAGGGGGGTAGGGTAGGGGACACGGATGACAGGTGAAGGGCAGAAAAAATCCTATCGGGCAGATGAGGCAACCAAACAAACAGAGGTGTAAGCCAAAGTCTGTATAAGGGACCATAAATAACTCCAATTATTAGAGAAATGGTGAGAAAGAAATTCTCTCATTAAGTCCATCCGAGGACACGGTGCCAAGGCGGAAAATCCACTGGCATTCACGTTGTGCCAGCTTTTTCTTAAGGTCACCGCCACGTGTTCCCAGATGTACTTTATCAATTCCACAGACAACAAGACTAGAGGGGTCACAACCATGTTTGAGTTTAAAATGGCGTGGTAGCGTTTTCAAAGTCTCCACAGATTGGATTTCAGCCGCTGCTAGAATATCGCGAACATGTTCACGTACTCTGCGGTGGAGTTTACGCAAAGTTAATCCAATGTAGATGAGGCCACAGCCGCAGATAGCATAGTAAATGACCCCAGTAGTGTTGCAGGAGATGTAATGGCGGATTTGATACTGTCTATTGAAGTTAGCGGCCTGAAAAGTAGTCGTCCGGGTGATGTTACAGCAGGCGAGGCAGGAGCCACAGGGGAAACAACCCCACTTTGGCTGACCCGTATAAAATGGCAAGCCAACCTTGGTGATATAGTGGCTGTGTACCAATAGGTCTTTAAGGCTCCTACCTTGACTAGCCGTCATCAAGGGATGATCCGGGATAAAACCTCTCAAACCTGGATCCGTCTTTAAAACACTCCAGTGTTTAGTAAGGATCCGTTGAATGTCCTGCCACTGGTATTAAAGGGTGAGATGAAGCGGGAGGTCCCCAAGGAAGAGGAAGGGGAGGAGCTACGACTCAAATTGGTTTGGGATAGTAGGTTTGATCTGCTGGTGCCTCTGGCCCTCTGGTACCCTAATTTTATAGATCTCTTACTATAGCCACGTGCAGTGAACCTCTCCCGCATGTCCAAAGCCTGTTCCTTAGCCTGTTAATTCATCCGTCGAGCAGTTTCCTCGAAGACGCAGAAACTGCCCGACCGGAATGGCCCAAATTGTTGATTGCGGGTGGCTGGATGTAGCATGTAGGAGAGAGTTCACAGAAGTGGCTTTTCTAAAAATATACATTGTCACCGCGCTATCCTACATCACTGAGATCCTGAGGTCCAGGAAGTTGATTGACTGAGGATGGCAACAGTGAGTCAACAGGATATTGTAGCTGTTGGAGTTGAGCTGACGCACAAATTCCTCGAGTTCGAGGTCGGTACCCCCCCAGACGACGAGAAAGTCATCAATGTAGCAGAGCCAGCACTGTGCATGGGAGCTGGCGGGCACGCCCCCCCGAAAACCTCCCTCTCCCAGTAGCCCACGAAGAGATTTGCGTAGGAGGGTGCACACGCCGCCCCCATCGCAGTGCCGCACCGCTGGAGGAAGTACCGATCATCAAAAACTAAGAAGTTGTGTGTAAGTATCATACATATACACTGTGACGGACAGAATAAAAAAAATCCAGAAAATCACATTGTGTGATTTTAAATAATCAGAAGTTTATTGCATTAAATATTTGATACATTAATAAATCAGAACTTAATATTTTGTGCAGAAACCTTTGTTTAGAATTACAGAAGTCAGATGTTTCCAGTAGTTCTTGACCAGGTTTGTACATACTGCAGCAGAGATTTTGTCCCACTCCTCCATACAGATCTTCTCTGGAACTTTCAGGTTTTGGGGCTGTCACTGAGCAACATTGAGTTTCAGCTCCCTTCAAAGATTTTCTATTGGGTTCAGGTCTGGAGACTGGCTTGGCCACTCCAGGGCCTTGAAATGCTTCTTATGGAGCCACTCCTTAGTTGCCCTGACTGTGTGTTTTGGGTAATTGTCATGCTGGAAGATCCAGCCAAGACCCATCTTCAGTTCTCTTACTGAGAAGGAGGTTGTCGGCCAAAATCTTGCGATGCAAGATTCATCAGATGCATCCACCCTCCCTCCAATATGGTGCAGTCGTCCTGTCCCCTTTGCAGAAAAGCACTTCCAAAGTATGATGTTCCTACCCCCAAGCTTCACTGATGGAACATTGTTCTTGAGGTTATCATCCTTCCTCCAAACACAGTGAGTGGAGTTGAAACTAAAAAGTTCTATTTTGGTGTCATTGACCACATGACCTTCTCCCATGCCTCCCCTGGATCATCCAGTTGATCATTGGTGAACGTCAAACTGGTCTAGACATGTGCTGGAGTGAGGAGAGAGATAGACAGATGGAGATCATTTTTTAAAATATTTATTGTAAAACTTCTTTTATTTTTCAATTTATTTCTTAGTCTCCTTAGGGCAGTGTTCCCCAGCTACAGTCCTTAGGGCTCACCAACAGATCATGTTTTCAGGATTTCCTTAGTATTGCCCAGGAGATAATTCCATAATCTCTGCAATAATAATGAAATCCTGAAAACATGATCTGTTGGTGAGCCCTAAGGACTGTAGCTGGGTAACACTGTTTTAGGGAACGTGAATGTGCAATTATCTGATCTTATATTATATATTACGGTACCACACTATAGTATACAGTATAAATTGCAGGTTCTGTGAAGCTTAGTGTACCAAGATGGCTGTCTTGGTAAGCCTTCAGTGAATATTCCATGTAAAAACCACTGCAGAGAATGACATCAGCATCTAAATGGTTAACAACAGCAATGGGATATCAGCTTTGACTGCAGCTGTTAAGACAGATGTCAGTTTTGTAACTTAGCTGACCTACTATATGTGGAGAGAGTTCAGCTCCTGAGCCATAATATCTATCTATATCTCTGTCTCTCTCTATATCTCTGTCTCTCTCTATATCTATATCTCTGTCTCTCTCTATGTCTCTGTCTAGATCTATCTAGATAGATAGATAGATAGATAGATAGATAGATAGATAGATAGATAGATAGATAGTGCCAACTATTGGAGGAAGTAATCCTGGTAAGAATTGCAAATTAGTTTACTTTCCACCCAAGTGAGAGCTATCTCGCCAATGCCAGCTATTGGATGTTGCTACCTAGAAAAGATGACTCTAGCAATACAGTATTTCTTCATTGGAGAGATCTATTTTAATTTACTTTAAACAAATGATTATCCACATTAAGACAAGCACAGATTGAAAATAACATAGGAATTTTAAACAATCTTTTTCTTTGTTTTTAAATGTGTTTTTCTTCTATTGTCCCTCTCTAAATGTGGGAATTTCAAAATTTGATTATTGGATGTTTCTAATAATCTTGTCACTGAGGTGATAGCAATATTTGGATGTGTGTAGGACACGCCTCATTATCAAAGTGAATGGCAACACCCAATTGTCGATTTATTCACATATTTCTAAAAGGAGCAACAGTGAAACTGCACAATACGTTTTCTTAAAAAAAATCATGTTCCTACTCTATGGGGGATAGGGCAGGATAACTCCTAGCAAGGCAGGTTAAGAAAAGAGAGGCCCACAACAAAATTGAATACATTCTAAGAAATAATACAAAGATTTGGGACCGCACTGAAATTGCTGACTAGTATCAATCCCTCTATAACCTTAAAGATGATTACGATACTCCCCAACCATCACCTGAGGCCATTCAGTCTTTCCTGGCGCACATCAGCTTGCCCCAGCTCTCCCCCGACCAACTGGAGGCTCTTAATGTTCTGATCTCCCTCTCCGAGATACAAACAGATGTGTAATTAATTTGGAAATACGCAGTATATATTTTCTAAATGTCATATCAGGAGATCTGATAGATCGTCTTTACAGTGTAACCTATAGTGGATGTAGAAACGTGGCACTCAAGATAAATGTGAATAGGGGTCTTTTAATGAGAAGAACTTGTAGGACCAGCACAAGCACAGACGTTTCGGTCAATGACCTTCGCAACCTTCTGAGGACCCCCTGCACGCACACTGATGAAGGTCTTTGACCGAAACGTCTGTGCTTGTGCTGGTCCTACAAGTTCTTCTCGATAAAAGACCACTATTCACATTTATCTTGAGTGCCAAGTTTCTACATCTACTTGAGACGGTTTTGACCCTACTTGAGCACCAGCCCAGGAGTGGCGTGTGTATCAACTTTACAGTGTAACCATCATTTTAATTTTTATTTAATAAATCAATAGTAGACATGAAAATAATCAACTTTGTGATATCTCCTATCAGATAAATCTGTTTCTTTCTCCTTGATTTATCTTTCACTTTCAGTTCACAGATAAAATTTGTATTCAGTGAAGACAGTTTCATATTACTGAGACAGAAGATGACAGTTGCTGCTTTTAAGATTCTATGGAGGGAGGAGCTGGAGGTGACACAGACATTCTACTACACATTCCATAGAACTTTACAAGCACCAACTGACATCTATCTCAGAAATGTTTTCTCTGAAGAATTTTGAGAATGAATGATCATTCCAAGAAACAAAACGGATTTCTTTAATAAGATATATTACTAAGTTTCTTATTTTCACATGCACTATTAATTTTATTAGGACAAAAAATAAAACAATGGTCATCCTTTAAGCTGATATTCTATAAGATCTGTCATGAAAGTCTGATTGTTGCTGCTTTACAGTCATCACAAGCGTTTTTCCTAAACTAAAAAAATCAAAGTCTTCAGTGGAATCTATCTAGGGAACATGAGTCACCGGTGTTATTTAGGTAATGGGGTTATATTGAGGAGGGCACACAGTACACCAAAAATCAAAATGAGTCTCCCCACCTTAGGGTCCTGTTCCTAATTGCCTTCCTTCCATCCATACTAGATGTTGGCAGCATAACCCTCAGGCTACAGATTAACATTGTCCAAGAGTATAAGAGCAAAGAATAGCCCACATCTCCAAGGCTCCTCCATAGCGGGCGACTCTTTGTTACATGTGACCTTGAATTCCTTCCTCTGTGACTTTGTATTTTACAATATCCTTCCAAATTTCAATCTATTCAAAACTTCTGGTTCATCAATATGTCTCTTAAACTTATGAATCAAAAATAGACTTCATCCATTGTCCCAAGTATCCGTCTAATTAAAATACAAGGGCAGGAATGTGAAGAAATAATTACAGTAAATGTATTAAAATCACCTAAAACCCAAATTAAAGCTAACAAATAGCGCTCATCATTAAAATGGAGCAGCAGCCATGGTTAAGCCTGATGCCTATTAAATACAGCACACACACGAGTAGATGTCAAGCCATTTTTATTTTAATTATTAACATTAAACTCTTCACAAATGTTCTGCCTGCCTTGCTCCTTCAAATAATCCACCTACATCAAACAGGATTTTCATCTGAGAGGCAGGAATTCAATGAATGCAGAAAAGTGCATGCTAATTTACATTTTCAATAAGTAAAAAAAAAATTCTATTTGGTAACGTCTATGAATGTGATAGAGCTTAGCATGTGCAATAGGCCACAGGAATAAATTCACAAAATAATGCCTAAGAGAATTATATTGCTTATATAGCATATGCAATTGCACAGCTTATAGCCTGATCTATTAATTCATCCAAGCTGCCATTCGTTAATTTACTAATTTTAAAAGGGAATCAACCATCAGGATTTTCATATATAAAGTAAAGCCAGTGCTATACTGGTACTGGGATGCTGAATATAAGCATAGCTTTTATTCTGAGATTGGATATTTTATTTCCGAAATATGTGCAAGTAAAGTTCCAGCAATGCACTGCTCTTTGATTGACAGGTGCAACAGCAAGGGAATATGTGGGTACAATCTTGTTATCTATTACCGCCCCTGTCTGTCTGCCTGCGCCAGAATTAACATCTATGACGACAACAGCGGGAGTAAGGCCACCTAAGCAGACAGGGGCGGGAAGATATAGCAAAACCCAACCCCCATATTGGGACTCTAAACATCCATCAATCTAGGAATATAGCCTGCAATAAAAGCATGTGCATGGTGAGTATAAATAGCCCCTCCAAAGATGAGATAGGGCAAACCAAGTGAACATACATGAATTGAAATTAAAAGGAAAGACTGTGGGCCAACAGATAGAAACAGACCACACAAATAGAAAGTCACCGGATCAAACCTGGTAGTCGAGGGATGACACCTAGTTGGGATTACAGTACTAAAGAAATACCTTAAGGCCCACGGGACAACATACCCGCAGATTTTGCCCCAGGTTTGTCCACAGGTTTACTGCAGCTGCTGCTCGGAATTCGCAGTTATCCATTGCTGCGGGATTCGAGCATTTTTGTTGCGATAAACCTGCGGGACAAGTGCGGAAATACCTGCGGAAGTCCCGCCCTGTATCTCCATTATGGAAAGGCAGGACATCCGCAGATATTTCCGCATGAATAATGGACATGCAGTTACATGCTGCTGCGGGAAATCCGCAGCATTTTCTGCAGCCGCACATACCGCAGCATTGATACACCACTCCCCAAATCCCATAGGGTAACATGGGGAGTGTCTGTACTTGAGTAAACTAGCGGATTTATCTGGAAAATCCAAATAAATCTGCGGGTTTTCCAAGACAAAATACGCAGGTACAGAGCCCCGTGGGCACATAGCCTAATTCTCCTATAAACATCCGAAGACTCTGAAAATAATGCTATACTACACACTGAGGCCTCAAACACACATCCGTGAAACACGTGCGTGTTTGGTCCGTTTCCGTGTATACTGGAGACACGGCCAAACGTGCACCAATGTTATTGTATGATAAAAGCTCCACGTGCGTTTTTGATGCATGTCCGTTTGTCCGTGTCCGTGATCCGTACCTGTTTGCGTTTTGCACGGAAGCATGTCCGTTTTCTGCACGCAACACGCAGCACAGACCCAATGAAAGTCAATGGGTCTGTGCGCACGTCCGAGTGACATGGACGCATCTCTGTTTGCTCTCTGTACGTTTTGTGCTTTTTTCATGTGATGTCGGTCTTTTTTCTTTTTCTGTTTCGTTCTCTCCCTCAGTCCGCCGGTCGGTCTCTATGTCTGTCGGTCGGTCTCTCTGTCTTATCTGTCCCTCTCGCTGTCTGTCGGTCAGTTCCCCCCCTCTCTCATACTTACCGTTCCCCCATCTCCGGCGCGGCGCTGCACGGCTGTTATAAAAACTCCGGCGGCTTTTACTATTTTGAAAAAGCTGGCCGCCCCTTAATCAATCTCGTATTCCCTTCTTTACCCGTCCAGCGGCGCCTGTGATTGGTTGCAGTGAGACACGCCCACCACGCTGAGTGACAGCTGTGTCACTGCACCCAATCACAGCAGCCGGTGGGCGTGTCTATACTGTGCAGTAAAATAAATAAATAATTAAAAAAAACGGCGTGCGGTCCCCCCCCATTTTAATACCAGCCAGATAAAGCCATACGGCTGAAGGCTGGTATTCTCAGGATGGGGAGCTCCACGTTATGGGGAGCCCCCCAGCCTAACAATATCAGTCAGCAGCTGCCCAGAATTGCCGCATACATTATATGCGACAGTTCTGGGACTGTACCCGGCTCTTCCCGATTTGCCCTGGTGCATTGGCAAATCGGGGTAATAAGGAGTTATTGGCAGCCCATAGCTTCCAATAAGTCCTAGATTAATAATGTCAGGCGTCACCCCGAGATACCTTCCATGATTAATCTGTAAGTGACAGTTAAAAACACACACACACCCGAAAAAATAATTTATTAGAAATAAAAAACACTAACAAAGTCCCTCATCACCAATTTATTAACCCCGACAAAGCCCTCCATGTCCGGCGTAATCCACGGACCTCCAGCGTCGCTTCCAGCTCTGCTGCATGCAGGTGACAGGAGCAGCAGAAGACACCGCCGCTCCTGTCACCTCTACGCAGCAAATGAGGTGAGTAGCGCGATCAGCTGCTGTCAGTCAGGTAACTCGCGGCCACCGCTGGATCCAGCGGTGGCCGCGGGTAACCTCAGTGACAGCTCAGCTGATCGCGATACTCACCTCAGTTGCTGCATGGAGGTGACAGGAGCGGCGGTGTCTTCTGCTGCTCCTGTCACCTCCATGCAGCAGAGCTGGACGCGACGCTGGAGGACTGTGGAGTACGCCGGACATGGAGGGTTTGTCGGGGGTTAATAAATTGGTAATGAGGGAATGTGTTTGTGTTTTTTATTTCTAATAAAGGATTTTTTCATGTGTGTGTGTTTTTTTACTGTCACTTACAGATTAATCATGGAAGGTGTCTCATAGACGCCTGACATGATTAATCTAGGACTTATTGGCAGCTATGGGCTGCCAATAACTCCTTATTACCCCGATTTGCCAACGCACCAGGGAAAATCGGGAAGAGTCGGGTACAGTCCCAGAACTGTCGCATATAATGCATGCGGCAATTCTGGGCGGCTGCTGACTGATATTGTTAGGCTGAGGGGCTCCCCATAACGTGGAGCTCCCCATCCTGAGAATACCAGCCTTCAGCCGTATGGCTTTATCTGGCTGGTATTAAAATGGGGGGGGACCGCACGCCGTTTTTTTTTAATTATTTATTTATTTATTTTACTGCACAGTATAGACACGCCCACCGGCTGCTGTGATTAAGTGCAGTGACACAGCTGTCACTCAGCATGGTGGGCGTGTCTCACTGCAACTAATCACAGGCGCCGGTGGGGAGAGAAAGCAGGGAATACGAGATTGTTTAATGAGCGGCCGGCTTTTTCAAATTAGAAAAAGCCGCCGGAGCAGTGTGAACGCCGTGCAGCGCCGGTGATCGGGGATCAGTGAGTATGAGAGAGGGGGGGACACTTCAGTCACTCGGGGGATTAGCGGTCACCGGTGAATCCTTCACAGGTGACCGCTAGTCAGTACACGGCACACAAACAGAGCCGTGGCATGACAATGAAGTCGGGTGAAGTTCACCCGAGTTCATTCTCATCCCGCTACTCTGTCTTCCGACATGTAGTAATGACATTTTGCATCACACACGTACATTTCACACGGACAACACACACACGTCAGTTATTTCACTCACGCACACACGGACATTCCACACGCACATACGGCTAGCATACGGGATACACACGCAGGCCACACATACCATAAAAACGGACCTAAAAAACGGAAAACGGACCCGAAAAACGGCCCGTTTTACACGTGCGTGGTTTTCAAGGACGTGTGTTTTAGGCCTGAGATACATTTTATAGAATACAATTAAAATACAACTCTCATTGATTTCGTAAAAGTCTAATTTATATGTTGCATCCTCATGAGAATTTTACTAATTCAATTATTGACATTTATGTGCCATTTTGGGAAGCAAGGTCTTGCTCATATTCTCCCTAATAGAGAAGAGGTAGAGGTTCTGCAGGGGTGACTTTGCTTACCAAAGTGAGGTTCAGCAGTTAATGTTGCATTAGCATATCACTAATCAGTATTGACCTTGATAATTAGATGCAAATGATGTTTTAGCAATTAACAGTTCATTCCAAATGCACTCAAATCCATTAATATCACGTATGAAGGCAGGATCTTTTATGTCACAACATAAAGAGTTTGACAAAGCTTTATGAAAGTATGTACTAACAAGAAGACGGAGCAGGAACTATGTATGATAAAGCAGGACTTCACCGGGAGAAAGCTAATGGTTAATTAACCTCTGGTGTGCCATTCTCTATTCTGTCTCTATACTGTCTGTGATTCTTTAAATCATTAATTGCCCTTTGCAGATATGGTAAGGTATGTCACTGCCGTGTTGTTCAACCAGCTGCTGCAGCTCTAACTACACAATCTATAAAACCAAAGAACTAGGCTCTCATATAGATATGAGATTGTAGGACATTTATTTGCAATCGAAAAGTGAGTGAATAATGTTTCAGTCATTGAGTCTGACCTTCCTCAGGGTCCACAGATGAAAATATAGGAGAAGAACAGGATGCCTTTACTGTTGATAGTTCTCTCGCCATTGCAGGCAGACTTTGTTACTCATATGGCACTAATTGATCTGTGCCTCTGCAAAAAACATCTGTGGACCTGATGAAGGTCAGAGTCAATGACCGAAACATTGTTCAGTCGCTTTTATATTACTAATAAAGATTCTACTATTTTATATCTATAGAAGTGTCTAGTTCTTTATTTTTACAGTATACAAGGATTGGACCCTTACTAGAGCACCATCTTGTCTGGAGTGTCATGGATTAAACAGAAATTAACTATAATATCTGACACCATTACTTTTTGGATAGAAACATTATTACTCAGCTGCAGAGCGATGGCAGAGGGCAGGGGACCCCTATAAAACCCAGTGCTGGAGTTAAAGAGGATGGTGACAATTGGCAATATTGGCCATTTGACAAGCTAGATGTTTGCTCATGCGTGAGACCTTTAGCAGATAGTGTGATGTAGACAATCAATGACAATGGGGGCGAAAAGAGGATACTGGAAAGGTATTTTACATAGAAAATTGTAGCGGTAATCCAGATCACCAGGTGGAATTGAGGAAAAGGTAGTATATCAGGCTGTGCACGGACGAGCAGGTTGGCTATCCAGATCCAAGAATAAAAAACAGATACGTCCAGCAGCACGTCTCCGATGAGATAAATTTGAATGCATTGTATGACTAAAGGCTACTTTACACGCTGCGATATCGGTCCCGATATCGCTAGCGTGGGCACCCTCCCCCATCGGTTGTGCGATACGGGCAAATCGCTGCCCGTGTTGCACAACATCGCCCAGACCCGTCACACATACTTACCTGCCCGGCGACGTCGCTGTGACCGGCGAACCGCCTCCTTTCTAAGGGGGCGGTTCGTTCAGCGTCACAGTGACGTCACAGCTGTGTCACTGAACCGCCGCCCAATAGAAGCAGAGGGGCGGAGCTGAGCGGGACGTAACATCCCGTCCACCTCCTTCCTTCCGCATAATGGCCGGGAGGCAGGTAAGGAGAGCTTCCTCGTTCCTGCGGCGTCACACGGAGCAATGTGTGCTGCCGCAGGAGCGACGAACAACTTCGTTACTGCTGCAGTAACGATAATCGAGAATGGACCCCCATGTCACCGATGAGCGATTTTGCACGTTTTTGCGACGATGCAAAATCGCTCATCGGTGTCACACGCAACAACATCGCTAATGCGGCCGGATGTGCGTCACAAAATCCGTGACCCCAATGACTCCGCATTAGCGATGTCGTAGCGTGTAAAGCCCCCTTTAGAGCTTTGTTTGAAACATGTAACAGCAGCTCAGGGACATGCGTTCCCCATTTTTTGACTTGTCTTAATGTAAATCTAATAAATTGGATTTTATCTCATTGGAGATGTGTTGCTGGACTTATCAAGTTTTTAATCTTGGAAAGGTATTTTCCAACTTACTAAGGGTTTGGCTTTGACGTAATGGCATGGCTTATCAGGAACCAGGCATGGCCTGAAATGTGACATCTAGGAATCTCATTAATTGATGTGGAACATTTCCAGAGGGTCTGCTCTGATTCTCCACTAAATTCAAAACAAGGGCCGGCACACCTGTTGGTATAAGTGTAATATGTAGGTGCACATTCACATGGTGGTCGTTAACAAAGATAACCTACAAGAAAAACAATGAATAGATACCCTACAGTAAGTAGCAATGCATGTACAAAATATAGGGTACTTGGTTGTGACAAGGTGTACTCAATTAGGTTGGTCTCTACCTTAGTGACGCACCTCAATAAGTGCTACTAGGCCTCAAAATAGACAGGGGCAGAAAATGACTTGGGCCTAACACACATCCGAAATGGGGAGCTACACTCCAAAATGTACAAAGAAATTTATATCACACCCCCCTCTCCCCGAAAACCTCGACCTACACACCTGTTAGTATAAGTGTAATATTTAAGTGCACATTCACACTTTAGCCATTAACCCATGCGGCCAAATTCCATTTTTGCGTTTTAAATTTTTCTTCACCTTCTTTCCAGAGCCATAAGCTTTTTTAATTTTTCTTTCCACATGAAATATGAGGGCTTGCTTTTTGGGGAATGAGTTGTACTTTAAAATGACACCATTCATTTTACCACAGAGTGCACTGGAAACGAGGAACAGTATGGAGAAATTGTGGAAAAAGTTCAATTGGGAATTATTTTTTACTGCGTAGGTAATGTGATAAAAATAACCTGGCAATATGATTCTTCTCATAAGTTTAATTATGATGACACAAAACATGTCTTTTTTTTTATTATTTTAGTGGTGGGAAAAAATTAGGGTAGTGTGGCGATTTCCCAATGGAGCTGTGTCATGGCTAATTGGTTACAGGGTGCGACAATTATTTTATTAATACTATTTTGAGATAGGTATGCTGTTTTGATCAATTGTTACAGCATTTTTTGTTGTATTGCAGAGATTAAAAAATATATAAATTTGATGTTTTGTTTTTTTTACACTTATGGTGGTTATCAATCTAGAATTTACCAATGAACACAGACAATGGATAGAGACAGATTGGTCTAAGGTGTTGTGCGCAGATGAATCCAAGTTCAATCTGTTTGGTAGTGATGGCAAGAACTATATATACCCCCAATTGGAAAGAGCTAGGTCTTATTTTTGGAGGAGGGCTTATTTCCTCGGTTGTCATGGTTTTTTGATACGTTTACCCCACAAAAAATGCAGATCACTATTCCCAGGATCGTCATACCTACCAGACCCCAGGCATCTGTGTGTCTGCCAGGTCATCCTGTGATCCTAGGCGGGTGCTCCCAGCAGGTATGCTGCACGCTGTCCTCCTCTCCTTCTGGCTGACAATTACACATCAGATCGCATCCACACACTCATGAGATAGCACATACAATCGTGCGCGCATACTCCCCACATCTGTTGATATTACTTGTTTCCAGCCAGCAGGGGACCCTCTGCTCTCTTGTTTCTAGGATGCATTAAACCGCTATGGTCTCCATGCGTTCCACCCGCAGGTCCTGGCAATCCACTGCACAGCATCACAGGTCCTTATGCCACCTAGAAGCAATCGATATTAATGGATGTGGAGAGTGTGTGTGTGCAATCTGATGTGCATTGTGTGTGTGTGTGATCTCATGTGTGTGTGTGTGATCTCATGTGTGTGTGTGTGTGTGTGTGTGTGCAATCTGATGTATGATTGTGTGTGCAATCTGATATGTGTGTTGTGATCTGATATGTGTAGGTGTGTGTTCCACTGCAGGTCCTTGATACGTTCCACTGCTCCCGCTCGGCATCTGGCAAGTGTGATCATGGGGTCTTCTCTCTTCTTTCTTCTCTCTTTGGGGGTGTCTGCTCTCTATAATGAAGTGTCCTGCAGTATTCTTTAACTTTTTTAGCTGCATGGACACTTCATTATTGAATCGTGATTAGGGCTTATTTTCGGGGGAGGTCTTATATTTAAGCCTTGCTGAAAACTCCTGCTAGGCCTTATTTTCAGGGGAGGTCTTATTTTCGGGGAAGCACGGTAGCAGCAGATCCTGGCTGTAATAAACAGCCATTACCTGCCAAATATGGGGTGAGCTCACCCACTTCTAGAAAATAAACCCTGATGGGTATTTTTTCCAGAATTTTCTTTTATCTGACCAATAAAATCTGATAACATTTATAGGGTTTTTAGGGATAATAATAATAATAATAATAATAATAATAATAAAAAAAATAGTAAGGACTAATGTGATTGACGTTAGAGAGAATATGCGCCTGTCCCAATATTGGCAGTTTAATTTTTCCACAGGAGTTTTATAATTTGCTTACATTGTAGCTTTTCTTTGTTGATACTAATGGCACCAGTGGGTGAAGATGAGCAAACGCTGCTGTCACTTTGGAATAGGATGAAAGTGCGCTCGCTCGAGCCATTCCACCTACTCTTAGATTCCTCATCTAATTAAACTTCTTCAAAGAAACGGAAAAAGAAGAAATATTTTCACTCTTTATTCTCCAAGTGATGTTTACCTTCTGCAAAATCAAAATGTATCAACGGGCTTCGACTCACGCAGTTTATTATGGCTACATTGTGTAATGAAAACTTCAAGGATATTCAGGCATCTCTCTGTCCAACTAGATAAAGCTGCAGTGACGAGCAGAAGATGTTTTTAGCGAGGAGTAGAAGACGTCTTTAAGAATTCTTTCATATCATCCCGGCTTGTGTCTTAGATGTAGTTGGTTATTGTTCGTGATAACTGGATTTATTTTGTTTCTTGTAATATACAGTATGAATTGTCAAGCAAGTGTAATTTCAGACAAATGCATATTATTGCCATTTGATATGTGAGTGCCGAAACTGAGTTTCAGAGTTGTTACATTCTGTAACCAAAAAGCTGGTTGCCTCATCTTAGGTAAAGCTGTGAGGTCGGCTCCAGTTTCTGCCATTCCTGGTTGGGGAGCAACTTTAGCAACAAAGGCCACTGTATCCTACCTAATTAAAAATGTCACCAATCTGGATCTACCCATTTTAAAAAGAAAATCTGTTGTAATTATATTGATATAATCATTGTCAGAATTGATCTACAATTGAAAATCCGACTTCAGTAGTCTCCCGCGAAGTCTGATTATCCCTTTTCCCCTGCTGTTGCTGAGATCTTATATTGCTCAAGACAAGCCGCAGCTGTTAGTCAGGCTTGATGGGTAGAGACTGAATAAACTTTCTAATTTTTTAGCTGGACTCATAAAATGTTAATTTTTATATCAGGTTTATAGTAATTATCACATGAAGTTTATAAGTAAATATACCAGCCTCACCAGGTCTAGGTGAAACAACATGAATTAGGGGAAGGACCGGTGTGAGGCCAAACAGGGGTAACACCACAACAAACAAGGGGTACACCAAGGACACTTTAACAATGGTGGGCCCTAGTGCAAGTGAGAGGGAAGATGGACACCTCCTCCACTTACCTGCCAGTGTACCAAGCACTCCTAGCCAGTCCCTATACAAGTTCTCACCTGTCGCCGAGCAGGAACTTGAAGCCCTGAGTGACCCTACAATAGTTCTGGCTAGTGAGTGGGCAGGTAAGGGACGCTGGTCCCACCGCTGCACTAAAACAACACACCAGGGAAGGAAGACAAACGGGGAAAACACGATGAACAACTGCAGTCAGCACCAAGACTGCAGACACCACAGCAACTTCAACATATGGTTACATCAGCTCCTTCTACCTTTTGGTCCAGCATCTAAATGGCAAAGAATAACCGGCACCCTCTGCTAATAACAGAGGGAACATAAAGGAACTGGGAGTGGTCTTAAACCGGAAACATCAGACCAGGATTCAGAAGCTGCTGGAAAGCAAACTGACATTAACCCTAAAAAGGAAAGAAAATTCACTTAATATTGAGAGTCTAGCATGGAAATGACTCAAGTCCTCAATCTGTCACTAGCCTCATAATGCAGAGAGACAGACGTGGCACTAGGAGTCCTATTTAATGATGTATGCAGTCATCAATTCACTCTACATTGACCATAGTGGGCTGCTGGACACACATCTAGTTGCTGTAGTAGCTGCTGTCTCCTCTCTGTTCTCCTTAAAGGGCTCATGTGTTTGGTAGGAACAATTCGTGTTGGTAAGCATCCCAGATCATTGACATCTTTCTCGGACATCTTGTCCTTGCATTCCTGTGTTGTTTTGAAGATTTTGTAGGAATGTTTGAAATAAAGCTTTATAAAAGAAAAAAAGTGTAAGCAACTTTCTTGAAGTGTCTCCAAATGGAATTTGTTCTAAATTAGACATTGTCCAATCAAACTGTGGCAAAAAAATGCTTCAGGAAACAGAAAAACTCTTCCAAAAACTCCCTGAGATTATGTGCAAATGATGTCTTTTTCAGGCGATTTTCACCTGAAAGAGCGCAGTAAACCTCCACATAACAGTGTAAAATCAATTCACTGTGTTAATGTTTGGTCTTTTGTCAGGAGTGTATCTAGATTTTTTGTCATGTTACTATTCATTCATATGCGATTTGCACACTAAGGGGTACTTTGCACGCTGCGACATCGCAAGCAGATGCTGCAATGTCGAGCGCGATAATCCCCGCCCCCGTCGCAGCAGCGATATCTTGTGATTGCTGGCGTAGCGAACATTATCGCTACGCCGACTTCATATGCACTCACCTGCCGTGCGACGTCGCTCTGGCTGGCGACCCGCCTCCTTCCTAAGGGGGCGGGTCGTGCGGCGTCACAGCGACGTCACATTGCAGGCAGCCAATAGCAGCGGAGGGGCGGAGATAAGAGGGACGTAAACATCCCGCCCACCTTCTTCCTTCCGCATTGCAGCCGGGACGCAGGTAGGAGATGTTCCTTGCTCCTGCGGCTTCACACACAGCGGCATTATGGAAATGTCGGACCCTACACCGATGATACGATAACGACGCTTTTGCGCTTGTTAATCGTATCAAAAAGGATTTTCACACTACGATATCGACTGCGATGCCGGACGTGCGTCACTTTCGATTTGACCCCACCGACATCGCACCTGCGATGTCGTAGTGTGCAAAGTCCGCCTTACAGTCATGTGCTCGCAAACGTCTCTTCCTAATTTTCTCAATGTTCATTGAAAAACTAAGGAAAACAGAAGGTAAAAACAGTTCTCAAATGAACGTGAGTATGAAAATCACATGAGTGGAGTGACCATGTGATAATTGCTGGAACCAGCATGCAGATCTAAATCCTGACATTGATTATATTACATGCTGTTAGAATTAGGCTAGTTGACTGCAGGCTTCTAAATTCTCACAGCGTGTGTACTGCACACCTTTAAGTTTCTTCATTGCCAGTGGCAAGAGTGGACGGTCATATGAGCACAAGTATGCAATTTGTATACTTCAGGCCACATTCCAACTAGATGTGTCCAGCCTCACTCAATTTATTTTCATTGATTGAGCGAGGCCACGCATGTCGAGGTGGCAGATGACTTTATGTATGCAAATCACATGTTTGGTGTTTCATGACCTCCCACACTTGCCACCAGCTATAAGAATTCAGAAATCTGCAGTCACGTAGAGTTGTGGGAAGGCAACACTCCTATTCTTAGGGATCCCTGTGTGTGGGTATGACTGTGTGGGGTGCTTGGCACTCACTTACATTCCTGGGGCTCCATTCACCTTCCTACACTCAGATACAGAGAACGCTGTGAAGAAACTACACTGCACCTGCTCTACATCCTACAGAGTCAGTGCAGACTCATTACAATCTTGGACAATCTCTTTAATGCTCCTAACATAAATAAAAACATATTAAACCATAACTTGTAAGACGGCACAACACTTTAATAACATTGCCTTGTATCACGTAATCTTACAATTTATGGATTGTTACAACCTTACAGGGTCAGAACCAGTAACACCACAAGAATACATCACTAGAACCTCCATCGGTACAGAAACACTCCATAACAACCCTCGTCAGTGCATAAAAACATCACCAGAACCACTAGTGGTACATAAATTCATCATCAGAATCACCAGCAGTACAGAAGCAAAGCATCAAAACCCTCATCATTACAGGAATACATCATAAGAATCACCATCAGTATATGGAACATCAATTGTAATATCAGGTCAGACCCCTATACATTTGTATCACATGACCAGTATGTGCTTAGCAACAACTCCCAGTATCCCTTTACCATTGTTATCAGTCACCATCAGACTGCAGACCTTACAGCAACCACAGTACTGTTGTACTGTTGAGAGTGTCAGTTTTACAAATAATCATTTACATCCAGGTATCTTATAGATGATGTTGTCTCTGGTTGGGCTCCTCCTTGTTCTTTTCTTCATCTTATCCAAATGTCATGATGACTTTTCACAACTAAAGCTCATTTCTGCAGACTTCCATCTTCTCCGGTCTTCTACAGCACATCCCGACACAATGCCTTTAAAAATAGAGTGAATATAATGCTTCTGAATAAAAATATCTACCCTAGACTGTGTGCATGAATAAATAATTGATTTTCATTGTATTCCCTGCACAAAATAGATCACACAGTGTCTCACTTATGGTACATGACCTACACACATCACTCTCTTTTCAATACTGGGCCCCATCTTTGCACTGTCCTCACACTGTGTTCCCCTATATGCCCCAGTATCTATACTGTACCCCATCACATTCTCCCACCTCTGCATATTGTCCCATCCTTGCTGTGGTCTCACACTGCCCACCTATGCTGCCCCCTCTCCATACTGCTCCCCACACACTACCCAGTCTCTATTCTGTGCCCCCTCACATTTTTCTCATCCCATACTGTCTCCTCACTACCTCCACACTCATCACCTTCATACTGTGTGCACAAATGTATCCCCTTGCTCCACATACTGTCCTGAAATTCACTCCTTTCACTCCCCATACTATGTCCTCAAACTCCTTCCATCCCCCTCTAGTCCCCTTACTGTGTCCATATAAATTTCCCCACCCTCTCTCCCCATACCGTGTCTGTATACATTACCCCTCACTCCCCATGTTGCCTCCGTATACATTTCCCCCACTCTGTTTCCCCATATGGTGTCTGAATACATTCACCAACCTTGCTCCCCATACGGTGTCCATATGCTTTCCCATAACCATTTCTCCCCATACTGTATACTAAAATTTCTTTGCCCCTTCCTCTAATTACAATAATGTCTTCAGCTCCACTGGAGCACTTACTATCAACACTGCCTGCTGCGTCTGTGGTGCCAAGGAGTGCCGTCAGTAGCTTGATCAGCTGACTTTACTATTCTACTGATGTCACCCTGATTGATAAGTACCGGTGGTCAGGGCTTCGATTATACTCATATCTGTAAGACACGAGTACAATTGTCCACTGGGAGTCAGCGCGCTGCACTTTCTCTGAGACGCTATCAGCTTGACAGCCAGCTCAAAGAGCAGCCAACTCCCACTAAAGGGGGTGGCAAATGAAGCCACCAGGTAGACACCTCAGACCACCATATCAGGTGGCTCGATGGTGCCCCCTTGCCGGTGTGCCTAGGTCAAATACCCCTTCTGCTCCCCCAGATAAGCCACTACTTTTGTTATTACTCTTCACTGCTTGAGGGTTTGGAAACTGATAAGTGGTAAAAAGAGGTAGCATGTTCATTTGTTGGTAGTTTTCCTCTCGGAAGCAGCTTGGTAATTATAGTTCAATTTATTGAAGAAAGATGCAGTAAAAATACCATGGAAGCCAGTTCAGAAAAGAAAACACCACCATTTACCTGAAATGGCCTCACTTAGGAAAACCTTGGTGGGTTAGTCATCGTCCTACAGATGTGGTGTGCACATACTTTGACCTGTAGTTACCCTAAAAATGATTTTTTGAAGCAGGTTACACTTAAAAAAACTTGAATGCCTCAAAAAACTTTGTGTGCACATATTCTAAGAATGTTTCACCAGAGCGGAACCCATCTGAAAATTTGTATATCCTTTTTCCAGAGAGCATTCCCGATTTATAAGATTCTCTTCTCCAAGTGATGGTCTCTTTATACATCTGCATGCCCTCTGCTGTTGCTCTTGGGGACTACTTAGGGACCCACCCGGAAAGAATGGACAATTTATGTAGACCATGCCTTTGGTCTTTTTCTTTTTAAATAAAAAAACAAGTGATTTGAATTTCCACTTTGCAGAGATGCTTTCTTTTTACACCTCACTGTTCTGCATCAAGTATCATGTTTAACATGATGTCAAATATAACAAGCCCCCACTTTGGATAACATCACGCTGAACTGTGCATTCAATGTGGTTACATCCTGTTGTTTAGGGAAATGTTATAAAATTCTCCTGGTTTCATGGCAGAAACGTGGATTTGTTTAAAACATAATAACTCCTAAGCGTAGATTTAATTACTTGTTTCAGGGTTTGACATAAATAAGTCTGGGTTCCTATCCAGCTATGGAAATAGTAGCTGGAGAGGAGCCAGAGGAACTCAAAAAAAAAGGAGATTGCTAGTAATTTATTGAGGAGATGTGCTGTAGATGCATTTGTGTTCTCCCGGAAAGACAGTACAATTCAGGATTATGTGTGGAAGACTTACGTTTCCATACGGCTGTCTGTCACCCGCACTATGCCACCTCATTTCATCAGCATTTGCTAAAACATTGACACTATGCTGGGTATTAAATATGAAGATATTAAGTACTATTTAACCTCTTGAAAATGGAGCTTTATTTTCTATGCTGAGTAAATTAGGCAACAAAACAAAAAATATAGAAAGGAACACAAAAAATGTGATTATTTGATGGCATGAATGTTGCAGAATGCAGGTCTATTTCTACCAGTAACACACGGGAGATCGTGAAAGAACCTAAAGGGTGCTTTACACGCTGCGACATCACTAGCGATTGCTAGCGATGTCGCGAGCGATAGCACCTGCCCCCGTCACTCGTGCGACATTTGGTGATCGCTGCCGTAGCGAACATTATCGCTACTGCAGCGCCACACGCACATACCTAGTCAGCGACGTTGCTGTGACCGCCGAACAATCCCTCCCCCAAGGGCGAGGTGCGTTCGGCGTCACAGCGACGTCACTAAGCGGCCGGCCAATAGAACTGGAGGGGCAGAGATAAGCGGGACGTAACATGAAGGAAATGAGCGACGTGTCAACAATCATCGTTTTTGAACGATTTTTGCGATCGTTGATCATCGCTCATTGGTGTCACACGCTGCAATGTCGGTAACGGCGACGGATGTGCATCACTAACAACGTGACCTGGACGATATATCGTTACCGATGTTGCAGCGTGTAAAGCACCCTTTAATGTACCCAAATTATAAATCAAAGAGGTTGTCTGGTTTTTATCATCATTATCAGAATAGTGGGGGGCCGACTCCCGGTACCCCCACCAATAAGCTGTTATAAGCTCCAATGCCGCCTACATGTAACACTTCCTGTAAACTGCAGCTCCATTCAATATGTAATGCTGGGTACTGCAGAACTTATCCTATTCAGATCAGATTGGTGGGTGTTCAACACCCATCACTCCCACAGTCAACAGTACCCTGCAGTGGCTCCTAAACATGGAATGGATCTGTGCTTTGCAGCTCCAAAGTGTTTACACCTGGCCACCATCAGAGTAAATCATAGCTGATTTGTGGGAGTGTCTGGTTTGTCTTAGGCTATCTGCCAAAAACCTTAACGATTTCAAAAATGAGTTTTTTTTGGTTTTTTTTTTAGTAAAAACCACTTGAGTAAATCCTGAGAGTTTTTTTAAGTGATTTTTATGTTACTGAAGTGTTTCCTGAAGCATGCCGTAATGCACGCAGGTGATGAGGTGGCGAGCAGGAGAATATCAACTGCACCATAGGGGATCTGGGCTTACCGTAATGTGCGTAGGGCTAGCTAGATGGACATTAGCTGACTAACCATGTTGCTCAGGCACCTCACCTAATGGGAGTATGCTTTAAGTATCTAGTAGTTCTGGAAATAGATGTGCTGGCCTTTTAAGAGAGCCAGCGTACTCATGCCCTAAGGGCGCTCCAGGGGGACCTGTGCAGCATGCACAGACCCTAGAAACAGGAGGTAGAGGAGACACAATTGGAAGACAAGGCAAGCCGCAGTCTGGCCATGGTGCTGAGTGAGTCAGCGTCCCTGCTGGAGAGAGGCAGAGCAGTGCAGGAATGCCAGTGCAACAGTACCCCCCCACACAAGGACAGAAGGAAATATCTTCTCCAGAATAATATGCTCAGAGTTGATGGGTGAAGAAATGGTCAGTGGACTGGGTAGGCCAGATGGCCATTGCTTGGAAGACTTTTTCCCGGCCTCTGAATGGCAGATGGACCCGGATTCCGGAGCAGTCATCTCAGAGGATTCAGGCACACATTGAGACTCCTCTCTCTTCTAGTCTAAGCCAACAGCAGTAGGCCAACAGGCAGGAAGCAGAACTAGATGGCTAGGTGGTACCATAGAAGACCTGGACGGTTGAGCCCTGACCAGGCACCTTTTGTGGCAATTCTGCCCCGAACGGAGCACCTCTTCAGATTTTTAGTCCAGAACTGGCTCATGAGTACCGAGCCATGGCAGACCCTGGAGTAGTGGGCAAGACAGGTTTGAAAGCACTAGTAAGGAGATCTTTGAATGCGAAGTTCCCATGTGCTGCTCCACAGGTTCAGAAATGAAGTGTACAGGACAGTTCTGGAGCATTCAGAGGGACATTCATTGACCTTAGATGGACCAGGATTTGACCTTGTTGTTTACGCAGAAACGACATCTCACAGTATAGTTTGGACAGAGGCTGAGCATCAGAGTCAGCAGAGTCGATGGCCTGAGCAATCTGTAATGCATGTGTCGTGGGCGGAGGGGACGCGCTCGCCACGCTTGGGTCCAGGGCTTCTGCTGCTGCTCGGTGGCTCGAGCAGTGGGCCGGACCCAGGGACTCGAGCAGCGCTCCTCGTCCACGAGTGAAAAGGGGGTGGTTTGTTTAGGGAGATAGTTCGTGACGCCACCCACGGGTCGTGGTGATTATTAGCACCACCGCTGCTGGTGACGATATGGTGAGTATTTTTGATCGTTACAGGTCGTTTCTGCAGTGTCACAAGCAACGACGTCGCTAACGAGGCCGGATATGCGTCACGAATTCCGTGACCCCCAACGAGATCTCGTTAGTGATGTCATTGCGTGTAAAGTCCGCTTTAGTCTTGTCAAAATAATCTGATCAGCTTCTGTGAGGTGGTGAGTCCCACTATCTAAAGAGACCATGCTCTGCTTCAGTATGTCCCAGTACATGTTGGCATTATGGTTCCCTCAAACTGTAGCTCTCCACAGCTGGCAGCACTCATGCAGCCCCAAACCATGACATTCCTACCACCATGCTTGACAGTGGGTAAGACACACTTATTTTTGTACTCCTCACCTGGTTGCCGCCACACATATTTGACACAATGTGAACCAAATAAGTTTTTCTTGGTTTCATCCCACCACAAGATATGGTTCCAGGAATGCATATCCTTAAGGCCCAGTCACACTAAGCAACATCGCTAGCACTAGCAACATCGCTGCTAACGAACAACTTTTGTGACGTTGCTAGCAATGTTGCTGTGTGCGACATCCAGCAACAACCTGGCCCCTGCTGTGAGGTCGTTGGTTGTTGCTGAATGTCCTCCTGGGCCATTTTTTAGTTGTTGCTGTCCCGCTGTGAAGCACAGATCGCTGTGTGTGACAGCGAGACAGCAACAACTAAATGTGCAGGCAGCAGGAGCCGGCTTCTGCGGAGGCTGGTAACCAATGTAAACATCGGGTAACCAAGAAGCCCTGTCCTTGGTTACCCGATATTTACCTTTTGTTACCAGCCTCCGCCCTCTCACTGTCAGTGCCGGCTCCTGCTCTGTGCACATGTAGCTGCAGGACACATCGGGTTAATTAACCCGATGTGTGCTGTAACTAGGAGAGCAGGGAGCCAGCACTAAGCGGTGTGCGCTGCTCCCTGCTCTGTGCACATGTAGCTGCAGGACACATCGGGTTAATTAACCCGATGTGTGCTGTAACTAGGAGAGCAGGGAGCCAGCGCTAAGCATTGTGCGCTGCTCCCTGCTCTGTGCACATGTAGCTGCAGGACACATCGGGTTAATTAACCCGATGTGTGCTGTAACTAGGAGAGCAGGGAGCCAGCGCTCAGTGTGCGCTGCTCCCTGCTCTCTGCACGTGTAGCTGCGTGCGCTGGTAACCAAGGTAAATATCGGGTTGGTTACCCGATATTTACCTTAGTTACCAAGCGCAGCATCTTCCACGCGGTGCTGGGGGCTGGTCACTGGTTGCTGGTGAGCTCACCAGCAACTCGTGTAGCCACGCTCCAGTGATCCCTGCCAGGTCAGGTTGCTGGTGGGATCGCTGGAGCGTCGCAGTGTGACATCTCACCAGCAACCTCCTAGCAACTTACCAGCGATCCCTATCGTTGTTGTGATCGCTGGTAAGTTGCTTAGTGTGACGGGGCCTTTAGTCTGCTTGTCTTTAGCAAACTGTTTGCGGGCTTTCTTGTTCATCAGGCTTATAGGAGGCTTCCTTCTGGGACAAAAGCGATGCAAACAAATTTGTTGCAGTTTGCAATGTATGGTCTGAGCCTTGACAGTTTGACCTCCACCCCTTTAACATCTACAGCAATGCTGGCATCACTCATACATCTATTTTGAAAAGAAGTGAAGGAGAGTTCTTTCCAGCATCACGTCCATAGGCAGATAATTAGGTTAAAAAAACCATTTTATTTTAAGTTTAGGATAAAACTAACACTAGGTTAGATGGACATACATTTAAAAAACATCTTAAAACTTTTTTTTTTTTTTTAAATGTATGTTCATCCAACCTAGTGTTAGTTTTATCCAAAACTTGAAATAAAATGTTTTTTTAACCTAATTTTCTGCCTATGGACGTGGTGCTGGAAAGAACTTTCCTTCACTTCTGCTAAATGCCTCCTAGAAAATGAAGCTGACTCCTTGCACCGTTCCAGACGAGGGAACCAAGCAATCCATTAACCGGGTGAGCTGAAAAAACTTTTCGATCTAATTTGAAAAGACAACTTCTGGGTATGAAGCTGAGCATGTGTACTCAACATCTTTGATTGACCATGGCAAGGCCTGTTCTAAGTGGAACCTGTCTTGTTATGGTCTTGGCCACTGTGCTGCAGCTAAATTTCAGTGTTGGCAATCTACTTATAGCCTAGGCCATCTTTATGCAGAGCAAAAATTATTTTTTTCAGATCCTCAAAGCATTTTTTTTTGCCAGGAGGTGCCATGTTGAACTTTGTGACCAGTACGGGATAGTGTATGAGCGATAACACTAAATTTACCACATCTGCTCCCCATTCACATCTAAGACCTTGTAACACTAATGAATTACATGACACCGGGGAGGGAAAATGGCCACTTTCACTTAGGGATGTACTCAGTAGTTTAACCATTTATGGCTGTGTGTTGAGTTAGAGGGCACAACAAATTTACACTTATACACTTACTTATACTTACATTTATACAAGCTGCACACTGATTACTGTACATTGTATCAATGTGTCATATCTGCAGTGTTGTCCAATGAAAACATAATAAAAAATGTACAGAAATACAAAAATGTGAGGCATGTACTCACTTTCAAGATGTACAGTGTGTGTGTATATATTATATATGGCTGCAACAGTTTCCAGGAGCAACATCTGTGCTCTCGGTCCAGAAAAGCGCAAATGCTGGGAACAACTAAGATCCTGCGCAGAACCCTCAAACTCCCAGGCCTCTGGTAGAGGACCCGATAATGAGGAAGGACAAATAACCACCCACAGGGGGTGAGATGGTAGTTTTTTTTTTTTTTTTATCATTCATATATATATATATAATATATATATATATATATATATATATATATAATATATATATATAATATATATATATATATATATATATATATATATATATATATATATATATATATATATATATATATATATATATATATAATATATATATATATATAATATATATATATATATATATATATATATATATAATATATATATATATATATATATATATGTTTTTTTTGTTGGACACAACCATTGCACAAGTGATAAAGAGATGAATTAACTGAAACTGAAAATATACTTCATATCTATATTATACAGGTTGTATCATTGCTTTGCCAAGAAAGATTACACTATAACATGTGTTCGATATTATTTCTGGCAGGACATCTAACTACTTTGCGAAGTTCACTGCCTCAAAACATTTCACAGAATGAAACAAATGGTTGAAGATAAAAATTCTTATCTGATACGCCAGGAATCTTCCCAACAATAAGAGCCTGCTCCAAAGCTTACACTCATCATGAGCCTCAACCACAATATAAATCAAATACAAGATAATGATAGAATAAAAAAAAAACATTACATGATTCCATTTCCCAGTCTGCAATTTATAAGAGAAAGATATATGTTATTTTAGCGTGCTGCATTTTGGGAACTTAAAGTTTAGACTTGGTTGCTCACCAGGAAGGATTATTTAAAATGAATAGTCTTCTGGTGCTTGTCCAGACAGATATGAAAGTAAAAAAATATGATGTTTTTTAATCTTCATCAAAATCAGAAAAACCCAATATAGTGCAAAAGCACAAAGGCCACGATTTGTCAAAAAAATAATGCTTTTATTTAGTTCTTAAATATCAAACTGTTCCCAATTTCCGCAATAATAATAATCTAATATACAGTATATAGCTGTGTGTGTGTGTGTCTGTTTGTGTGTGTGTGTGTGTGTGTTTGTGTCTGTGTGTCTTTGTGTGTATGTCCGCTAAAGGAATTCGCACCATCGCAAGTACAATCACTAAATTTTGCACAGACACCCCATTTGATTCAGGGAATGTCATAGACTATGTTTTGATGGGAAATTTTAACCCAGTGCTTTACAGTTATTTGTCAAAAAAACCTGCCTCCGTTAAAGTCAATGGAGTTGGGAGTCACAATGCAGCCAGAACTTCAGAAGAGTGTGCAGCTATGCCCCTGAATGGAAAGCTGGCATGTCACAATGCAGTCAGGAAAAGAGACAGGGAAAGAGACAGATAGCAAAAGAGAGACAGGGAAAGAGATAGACAGACAGGGAAAGAGATAGATACAGATAGGGAAAGAGACAAAATGATAGAGAGACAGAGAGAGACAGAGGGAGACAGAGAGAGACTGGGAGAGAAACAGAGGGACAGTTACTATCCCAGGCAACGCTGGATGCTTCAGCTAGTCTAATATATAAAGTTGAGTGTATGTGTGTATGTTTGTTTAAAGAATCTGCATCGTCACATTTACAATCACAACATTTTGTACAGTCACCCCATTTGACTCAGGGAACGTCAGACTATGTTTTGAGGGGAGAATTTAACATCATGGTTTACAGTTATTCGCCAAAAAACCTGCTTCCATTAAAGTCAATGGAGCTGGGAGCTACAGGTCATTAACAGGAGCTCTGATTGGTTGCTATAGGCAACGAAGGACATTCTTAGTATAAAAGCTCATATGTGAGGTAATGATTTTGATGAAGAGAAGGATAGCGAGAGACAGACAGTAAGACAGACAGAGACAGACAAATACAGAGACGGAGACAGAGAGACAGAGCAAAACAGACAGATAGAGAGTTTGAGAGAGACAGAAAAAGACGGAGAGAGAAACAGAGACAGACAGAGGGAGACAGACAGACAGAGGGAGAGTGAGTGAGTGGGAGAGAGCTAGAGAGACATGGCAGCTTCACACGCACTTACCTGCCCTGCGACGTCGCTCTGGCCAGCGACCCGCCTCCTTCCTAAGGGGGCGGGTCGTGCGGCGTCACAGCGACGTCACACAGCAGGCGGCCAATAGAAGCGGAGGGGCGGAGATGATCGGGACATAAACA
This sequence comes from Anomaloglossus baeobatrachus, assembly GCF_048569485.1. NCBI lineage: Eukaryota > Metazoa > Chordata > Amphibia > Anura > Aromobatidae > Anomaloglossus > Anomaloglossus baeobatrachus. The sequence continues at coordinate 82,029,616 of NC_134355.1, read as the reverse complement.
TCCCGCCCACCTCCTTCCTTCCTCATTGCAGGCGGGACGCAGGTAAGGAGATGTTCCTCGCTCCTGCGGCTTAATACACAGCGAAGCGTGCTGCCGTGGGAACGAGGAACAACATCGTATCTGCGGACGCACCGACATTATGAAAATGACCGACGTGACACAGATCACCGATTTTTGACTGTTTCACGCTCGTTCATCTTCTCTCCTAGGCTTTACAAGTTGCGACGTCGTTACCGGCGCCGGATGTACGTCACTTTCGATTTGACCCCGACGATATCGCAGTAGCGATGTCGCCACGTGCAAAGTACCCCTTAGTTACTATCCTGGGCAATGCCGGGTTCTACAGCTAGTAACACTATTACTAGTATAGGTGCCAACTAATAGATCAGTGCGGATTTGACCTGTGAAATAATCATAGCTTGCTAGAATGTGGAACCTATTAAAATAGAGCAGCAGTTGTGCAGGTTCCTTGCCATTTTATGTAGCTGTGAGATTTCTGGTAATAGCTGAGCACAGTATTGGATGATCTTCAATTGTTCTATAGAAGTTAGACGGCATATGTGACTGCCATATATGAAGGGCATACAGGATTGTAGGGGTCTGACCCCACCATAGAGCTATTCGTTATCACTAGTGATGAGCGAGCACTACCATGATTGGGTGCTTGTTACTCATTAAGAGCAGTTGGATGCTCGGATGGGTGCGACTCGAGCACCCAAGTATAATGGATGTCAATAGGGGACTCTAACATTTTTTTGGGAAATCTTCTGGAAAAATTGTTGAGTTCCTTGTTAACTTCCATTATACTCGGGTGCTCGAGTTGTGCCCATCCGAGCATCCAACTGCTCTTAATGAGTACCAAGCACCCAATCATGGTAGTGCTCACTCATCACTAATTATCACCTATCCTGTGGCCAGGGGATCAAATATAATAACCTGAATACTCCTATAATAAGAATAATTTTATTTCTATAGCGCCAACATAGTCCTTATCACTTTACAAACAACATAAGATTTTTAAATCCTAATGCATGTCAAGAAAAGTGAGGGTCCTGCTCACAAACTTACAATGTATGAGGAAATAGGGGGACACAATATTTAAAGGGGTGGTTCACCCATATTTTTTATTGTCTAGATCGATATTATATTGAGAAACAATGTTTCTCTCAAATACCTTGTGTTGGCAATAGTGCCTGTGAGAGGCGCTATTGCAGACCGCTGCTCCCCGTCCAGTGACGTACCTGTCCAATGCTGCCACGTCACATCCGTGCAGCCGGCCGCATTCTTCCAGACTCTGAGCTGTGAGCGGTGTTTCACTGCTGTCACAGCCCATTTGCTCCGCCCTCCTCCTCCCTCCCAGCACAGAGCGTCTCCTGCTCCCCCCTCCCTCCTCGCAGAACGCTGCAAGCAAGAGACGTGCTGTGAGGGAGGAGGGAGGAGGAGCAGATAGGCTCAGAATGCAGCCGGCTGCACGGATGTGACGAGGCAGCATTGGACGGGTACGTCACTGGACGGGGAGCAGCAGTCTGCAATAGCGCCTCTCACAGTCACTATTGACAACACAAGGTATTTGAGAGAAACTTTGTTTCTCAATATAGTATCGATCTAGACAATAAAAAATATGGGTGAACCACCCCTTTAATAGGTAAAACTAAAAAGTGCTTGTCATGTAAGGTCCAGCTGTCAGAATAATAAATGGGGGCATTCAAATAACGCTGCATGAACCAGTTGCTAGCCAGGTTCTATACAGGTAAAAAGTGCCACCAAGTGCATGAAACCAGAAAACATGGGATAGTTAGAATAGTGAGGTGGAGCGAACAGCCAGTCTAAAGAAATATGCCTTTAGAGATGTTTAGGTGCTTTATTCCAGAAAATTAGTGAAGCATGAGAGAAGTCCTGGAGACCAGACATGTGTAGGAGCAGCTCTTAAGCCTGCTCCATTAAAGACAAGTGCCAGCTGTATTACACAGAGTCTACATGCCTCAGCTAGAAGGTCTGATTGCTGCTGTTTAACCTCCTAAATATTGATGGGCGAACCTGAATGGACCCCGGACACAAACTTTTCAGGGAAGTCCGTGTTGCTGTTAGGGTTTGGCCGCCCGGATTAAAAAAAAAAAACAAAACAAAAAAAAAAAAGAAGAGGGAAAGTGAAGCAAAATAGGGATTGAAGTTGTATAATTATATTTACCAAGTTCCTGTCCTGCTGTTATACTGGCTCCGGGTCTGCTCAGTATACCTTATGAATATTCCCTGCTTCCCCGACCCGCTCTCTGTAACAACATCTGTGTTCGGTTGCTCCCACACTAGCTGTCTGGGTCCCTGAAGTGGAGTGTAAAAATAAATAAATAATTGGAAAAAATGGCATATAGTCCCCTGTATTTTTATACTCAGTGCAGATAAAGCAGACAGCTGTGTGCTTCATCTTGGCTGTTTCAGAATACGAGGGACTACAAGTGGCTTTTTTTAAATTATGTCAATAAATAATTTAAAAAAATGTTGTGCGTGCAGTCCCCCGAAACTTTGATACCCAGCTACGACAAAGCAGACAGCTCGTGGCTGGCATTCTCAGGCTGGGGAGCCCCATGGTTATTGAGCCCTAACCAGCCTAAAAATAGCCTGCAGCCGCCCCAGAATTGGCACATGCATTAAATGCACCAATTCTGATACTTACCTGACTTATTTGAGAAGGGGCAATTGGGGTAATATAAGCTGTTAATGACAGCTGTGATTTGTCAAAAAAATCATAGCTGCCACGAAGCCCTGGATTAGTAATTAGAGATGAGCAGACCATGTTAATTTGGCTAGGTGGGGTCAGACGAACTTTAAGTTTGGTTTGGGAACCAAACTTGACCTAAACCCCAATGGAAGTCACTAATTGGGCAGTTCGGGAAGTCTGAGAGCTCAGAGTTGCTCAGGGTGTTTGGGATTGTTCCACGCTATACTTCTCTAGTGGCAGTTTATCCCTTCCTCTTATCTTGCCTTGTGCTGACTAGTTCCCTTGATAGAGCGCAACAACCAGGAGCTGGCCTGGAGTGATACTTGGTGTCTTTCATTAGGCAAGTCCAACATCACCGTCAAAAGCTCTGGTGAAGAATAGGTAGGAACTTAGTCACTCTCCTCTCAAATTAGTTCTGAAGCAGTGGGTCTTTGTCCCTCTTTCCCCATCCATCTGGTAGAGTGACACATGAAGATTTCCCAAGAAAAGAGAAACAGCATAATCCAATTCATTGGTAGCTGTCTCTTGGGCAGGAAAATTGCTGAACTGCATCATGTGAGTGTCATGATAATTGGAAGAATGCAAAATGAAGTCCATCTATTCACTCAAAAGCCAAGAGGTGGATAGATGGACTTCATTTTGCAAAATATCAGAGTGAACAAATCTGCTCATCACGAGGTTTACCAGTTCTGGCACAACAAATGCAGTAGTGGAGATGGCTCGTATGCTCCCTAATGGTGAGATCACAGATGTCCATGCAAGCACCATGTAATGCACATTAAACAAGTGTGGAATGGTGGCTTGAAACAAGATGAAGAAGCCTTAACTTCAATATCCTAATCAGGAGCGTCAAGTTGCAAAAGAAAGTACAAAAAGTGGACAGTAGAAGATTTGAAATGGGTAATTTGGAATGATGAGACGAAAGTCAGTAGACTAGGCTCTGATGGGTGCAAATGAATCTGGAAGAAATAAGGGAAAAAGGGCTATAGGATCAAGAAATTGCAGGAACTGTCAAGTTTGGTGGAGGAAGCCTAATAACAAGGTGTTGTTCCACAGCCAAAGGCTTTGGATAATTGACCAGGATGGATGGTGGTCTCAATACTGAGCTATGTGTGAGTATCCTACAAGACGATTTACTTTGTACTCGAGTACTATGGGTAGGAAAAGGACGACATGGTGTTCCAGCAGAACAACGACCCTACGTATACTTCAAGATTGGAGAAGATACGGTTATTGACAATGAAGTAGAGGTGCTGGATTGGCCCCCACAGTCTCCAGACCTCAACTCAATCAAACACTTGTGGGTATAGTTGAAGAAAAAGCAGTATACATACCCAAATGAGTTGACCAGTATGAACCAACATTGGGAACGCGTAGAAGAGACCCGGGATCAAATTTACAGTGTTGAAAATTAAAAAGGCAGATTTACAAAATACTAACAAAATCATAAAAATAAAAATCTAGATTTTTTAGAAGCAAAACAGTAACAATGCAGTAACATGAAAATAATCTGCATAACTAATCACATGCTAAATAGCAGTTTTTCAAATTCATATATCAGATATCCAAGATGATGGTGTATAAAATGAACATAAAATGAAGGTAGTCTCACGTTATAGTGGATGGGTGAAATATCGAGCCTGAAATTCAAAATTTTAAAATCCTGTTACCATTTCAATGTATAAAACAAGCTTCAAAGGCTTTTCCTTAAAATCCTCTTATATTTTATCTCTATAATATTCTGTTACATTAATCAAACTAAAAGAGTGTGGTATTTAAAAAAAATAAAATAAAAGCCGCACAATTTTACTTTAATACTTAGTGCACAGAGAGAGGCAAAAGAACCCACAATTTATTTCCTGTCTTCTTGCTATTTCTAGAATTAATGTCTTTGGGTTAGTTGCGGATTGCAAGATTTAGCCAAAAATAACTTTATGTGCATCTTGGGACTTATTAAGCCTATTTATCTTCAACTCAAAGTTCTCTGAAGCATCAAATTAAATACTACTTGTTGTTCATATCTTTAATTAAACAGAAAATGTCCCTGCGAGGATCTTTTTTAATGTATAAGGAATAAAATGGTAATGCCCCAAAACAGCCAAGATATGCATTGTAATTATTTGTAGCACTATAATACAAAACAATACATTATAGTATTAATTCCAAATGAAAACATGTCTTTTCAAAGGACTAGAAAATCAATGTAATTAGTACCACATTAATGAAAGAACCGATCTGCTCCGGAGTTGGAATCTTCTTGTTTTTCATGAATTTTTCATGTCTACAAATTAGTCCAAATCCGCTCCTTTGGAGCCCAATTTTCTGAGCACATGAAATACTTTGTAAACAGAACCAAATTACATTTCTCTTATGAATATATAAACCATCTTAGTGAAAACTTTCAGATAAGATTCCCTTACATCATCTATTCTTTGATCTGAATGATCCCTGTACACATGCCCCATAAATATATGATAGGATCTTCATCTGTGAACCATAGCAAAGACCCACTGGTGGACACAGTGCAACTATACACTGTGTCCACCCATATCCTGTCCACCGCCATTAACTTGAGAACGGCGGCAGCTATAGGCATACAAGTGGTGTCTAGGTATAAATAAAGTATCCATGCACTACGCAATGAATCCACCTATAGCACCGCTTGGTGGAAAACAACGGAGTTAGCATTTTTATCTCAAAAACAGAACGAGATAGAGAAAAAAAGTGAATTAAAAAATTGTAGGGCATCATCAATTCAATATGAATCGACACCTTTCATACAGAAATGCTATGATATGAATCCCATGACCCCCCCAAAACATTGAATGCTGGTCATGCATATGGCGCTCATTTAAGTTTGATGCTCAAAGTGGCCACCGTCAGCTGCAATGCACATCTGGACTCTGCACAGCATACTGTATCTTGCTGCACGTTGTGCAATATGGTAGGTGACCCGTTTACACAAGAATCTGTGATACGTCGTCATAGGTCCTGCAATGTTGGTGGAGGGGTCGCATACACCTACTGTTTGATGTGACCTCACAGAAAGAAATCCAATGGGGTCAGGTCAGGTGAGCGTGGAGACCACTCCACACAGCCATCATACCCAATGACTCGTAGGAAGGTCTCCATGAGGTATCGCTTCACATCCGCAGCCTTGTGAGTTTTACGCGTTCCAATCATAGCATTTCTGTATGCAAGGTGTCGATTCGTATTGAATTGATGATGCCATACAACTTTGTAATTCACTTTTTTTCTCTATCTCGTTCTGCTTTCGAGATAAAAATGCTAATTCTGTTGTTTTCCCCCAGGTGGCACTATAGGTGATTTCATTGCGTAGCGCATGGCTACTTTACTATACCTAGACACCACTTCTATTCCTATAGCTGCCGCTGTTCTCAAGTTAATGGCGGTGGACAGGATATGGGTGGACACACTGTATGTTATATAGTCTCCCATTCTCTGCAGGTAAAATTAAGAGTTCCATTATTTTGCATACTTGCCAACTCTTCCAAGGGACTATTGAGTGCGGTGCCAATTAATGAACTGTCAGAAAGAAGTAGGTGGAGAAACTTTCTTTCTAATTTCTCCACATACGAGAAAAAAAAATGACACTCTGATCAAAATTATCAATCCGTTTTACTTGTACATGGAAAAAGTTTGCATGTGAATGAGCCCTTACAGAAGAGTTGCCAAATCATCAAAGGACCACTGAAGCATAGCACATCCATAAGATTTCATATGTTATGCTAGCTTATGCCATTGTAGAGGGGTGGCGGATGCAGCGCTGTAGTAGTCATGGGCGAGGGGCTTCTTCTACTTCTGCACAGAAGGCCTCCATCGGTGGCCCATGCCCTGGTACTCTCGACAGAGCAAGGAGGAAGGCCCTGGTGACGGGACTCCTGGTGGGGTCTGTGGACTGTGTGTGGAAGCCATACTTGTGATTAGGCCCTAGTGTATACCAGGATTCTTCCGCCGGGAATTCACGGACACAGATTCTGGTTTCTTTTTCAACAGTCCTTAACTAACAGTTACGTACAGTATTTCTGTCACATCATTACTGTGGGCACAAGACAAAGAATGTAGGTATGGTACATTCGCCTTCAAAGCACACTTTGACTGCAGACTGTTCCATAGTTCCTGGTACTACTGCTGTTTCAACGTTTCCTTTCACATTCTTTGACACCACAATTCCACTCAAATTCATAGAGTCGCACACGGCCATGGTTGCATCTCACTCACAAAGACCAGATACTAACAACGCTGGACAAAGTAAGTCTGCTGGTGATTCCAAGTTAACTTATTCACCCAAGTGTATGCCAGACCTTCACTCTAGGATTGGTACCATTGAAGTCAGTTACAACCCAGAAACTCGGATTTGTGCCTGGTACTCACTACTGTGGAATAGGGGTGATCGGTTTTCCCATCTTGCGCTGGAGTCCTTCCCACATGCTACGGAATCTCTGAGGTACCCAGAGGGTTCAGTCGAATTCACTCTGCTACAAATACCCACTTTCTTCAGCCTCAGGTATCTAGATGGCTTGCACACATCTAGCTATACCTCTTCCAGTTACAGTTTGCTCTACGTCTTACTTTCATTTACTCTGCTACGCTACTCCTCAGGCTTGGATCAAGCCCGGTTGTACCTGCCGCTGCCTCCTCTCACTGTGGGCTTCCCACAGCACTTAACTGTTTGCTGTTTCACCCTCCCTATTGCAAGGCAACACCTTACCTCTTTACTAGTGAACAATACCTAAACTGGCGACTAGATGGCCACATTGACACATTAGGCATAGCCACTTTATATACAGCAATGCAACTCACATTATTATAGCACAATGAGGCACACGGGCCTATCACCCTCTTACACCATCATCAGAGACCTAGAGTCTTCACACATATTAAAGGGGTGAATAAAATGATGTGTAGGGTGGGTGGAGGGTCTTGAAAAAGAGGGTATACATACCATGTAAATTTTTCAGTTATATTGTCCATGATGGCAAATCTCTGACAGTTGCAAATATGGTGTTGGGATGCTACAGTCAGTTGTATTGGTTGTATAGATAAGATGATTCCTTTAAACTTTTTCAATTTTGTTCAATTTGGACAAACTTTCAGTCATGGAGTCATATGCATGTGGATTATATCTCTTCAATGTTCAAATTGCAACACCAAAAAAGAAAATTCATTGAGTAATCTAAATCAGGAGATTGGTAGAAATGTTGATCATAGGCAAATCATGAAAAAATAGAAACAATTTTTCCAAATATCTCGATATTCAGTATCAAAAATGAGCACCAAATGCATTTGCACGCATCATCAAGATCAGGTGCTGGAAGCTACCTTTGCAATATCCAATCAATGATGTCCTAGATGTGCTCAAAGGGAGACAAGTCCGAACATGTTGCAAACCATAATAGCATGTTTAGGCCACACAGACTGCTCATAGCAGTACCAGCAACATGCAATACTCTCAGCCTCTCACGTGAAGAAAACTGTGGTTGCTCTCACTTTCCCCAAATGTTTTCATTTGTCCAACGGAAGAGAATTTGAATCCTGTACTGATTGGTCACAGGAATCGCGGGATCTACCAACACTGCAAAATGCCTGGGAGAGGCTGTGCTGACACCGGAAGTGAGTATAGGTGATGGTGTTTTGTTGGGTGGGAAACACAGGGATGGAGAAATGGTTGTCCAAGTAGAGAACCTCCTCTTTAAGGCTATGTGTGCACTAGAAAATGGATTTTTCTTAAGAAAAATCCGCACCCTGTGGCAGAATACCGCACCTGCGGCAAAAACCACGGTTATAACACACCTGCAGTTTTACCGCGGTATTGCCATGGTATTGCCGTGGGTTGGTACATGTGTTTTAATGCATTCAATGCAATAAAGCACATTGGGAAGAAAAAAAAAGTAATTTCCTTCTGAGATAGATAGTAGATAGATAGATAGTAGATAAAGAGATAAATAGACAGAAGAATAGATAGATAGAGGCATAGATAGATAGAGGACAGATCAATCAACAATCGACACGCTGCAGTTCTCCCGAGTGGTAGTGTGTTCACATTACCGGCAGTGAGAAATGACCTGTAGTTACCCCTACAGGCTCGTTGCGAGGCTGCATGGTGTATGTGTCAGTCGCAGCTGGATGCAAGCGTCGTGAGACCTGCGTGGATTACGCCGCAGCTGTGTGTTGGGGGGGGTTAAAAAACGGGCGAAAGAGGGGGCTTTTTTGTGTTTTATTTAAAATAAAGGATTTTTCGGTGTGTGTTCACTTTACTTACAGGTTAATCATGAAAGCTGTCTCATAGACGTTGCCATGATTAAGCCTGGACTTAGTGGCGGCGATGCGCTGCCATTAACTCGTTATTACCCCAATTGCCACCGCATCACAGCAATCGGGAAGAGCTGGGGACACTCCGGGACTGTCGCATAATGGATGCGACAGTCCCGGGGCAGCTGCGGGCTGATATTCTCGGCTGCGGGAAGGGGGGGGCATTAACCATGGCCCTCGCCCTCCCCAGCTTGAGAATACCGGGCCGCCGCTGTGTGTTTACCTCGGCTGGACGGTAAAAATACGGTGGAGCACACGCTTTTTTTTGTAATATGTATGTTTGATTTCTATGTGTATTTGTGTATTCTATATGTCTATGTTTGTGTGTGAGTGCGATATGTGTGTGTTCTATGTCTGTGATGTGTGTGTGTTTACTCTGCTCAGCTTCCTCTTCCTGTCATAATGACATCACTTCCCTGCAAAACACAGGCTGTGATGAACATTACCGCAGGTAAACCGCGGCTATACCGGGTATACCGCACCTAATTTGCTACCTGCGGTATACCCGCGTTATTTCGCGATTACATTACAGTGAATGGAGTGAAATACCGCAGGTACCTGCGGAAAAGAAGTGACATGCACATTTTCTCAAGAAATTTTTTCAAGAAATTCTGCAGAAAGAATTTTCTTGAGAAAAAAAAATGCAGTGTGCGCACAGCTATTTTATTTTCCCATAGGCTTTGCTGGGAAATGTGTGCAGAAAGGTTACAAACATTTCTCAAGAAATTTCTGCAGCAAAACCGCGGGTAAAAATGCAGTGTGCGCACAAGGCTTAATACCAATTTGTTCTACATCATGATAGCCTTTGACAGCATTGGCATGAGATCAACTGAACAACTGTAGCTGAACTTTTGGCTCATAGCCCAATGCCATGCAATAGCCTTGTGATGGTTTGTGTAAACACTGTTTGATGCCTTATGCTTGGTATGTGAAGTCTAATTTCACTTGCAGTACAGAATGGATCACTATGTGCCACTCCTTGACAACACCACATAGGAATGGTATGAAGAGGCATTCCTGAGGTAGCGAGACACTAAGGCAGGCTTTACACGCTGCGCATCACTAGCAATTGCGATAGCACCTGCCCCCGTCGCATATGCGATATGTGGTGATTGCTGCCGTAGTGAACATTATCGCTACGGCAGCTTCACACGCACATACCTGGTCGGCGACGTCGCTGTGACCGCCGAACAATCCCTTCTTCAAGGGGGAGGTGCGTTTGGCGTTACCGCGACATCACTAAGTGGCCGGCCAATAGAAGCGGAGGGGCGGAGATGAGTGGGACATAACATCCCGCCCACCTTCTCCCTTCCACATTGGCGGAGGAGGCAGGTAAAGAGATGTTTGTCGTTCCTGCGGCTTCACACACAGCGATGTGTGGTGCTGCAGGAACGACAAACAACATCGTACCGGCAGCAGCAGCGATATTATGAAAAAGAGCGACGTGTCACTGATCAACGATATTTGACGTTTTTGCGATCAGTGATCGTCGCTCCTAGGATTTACATGCTGCGATGTCGGTAACGGCGCCGGATGTGCGTCACTAACGACGTGACCCCGACGATATATCGTTACCGATGTCGCAACGTGTAAAGCCCGCCTTAATTTTCTCCAAGGATTATGGTGTGAGATGGCATAATGTATGGTAGCCAGACTCCTCTTGTCCTCATTTCAGGTACCGAAAAAGTTTGGTGTTACATTGATTTGGTTGTAGAAACCATGGTATGACCATTTCTCCAGTGTCCCAAGAGCCGTTTATCAATACAATTACAGAAGGACATATGTTGCTGGTGCAACTATGAGCAGCCTGGATGGCTACATGTGCTACCATCAACTGCATAGTCTCTGGACTTGTCTCCCTTCTAGCACATCTGGGACATCATTAGTTGGAAATAGCAAAAGGGGCTGCCAGAAGCGGTTTTTGATGATTTCTGTACACAAGTGCATTTACCATGGCAGAACGTTTTTCAGACAACCATTAATAATCTCATCAATAGCAGCAAAGGCGTGTAAGTGTATGTATTTTTGCACATGGCATTCATGCTTGATATTGAACAAATCAAGATATTTTGAAAAATGTGTTTTCATTCTTTCATCATATCCACATCATTAGTATGTCTATCAAGCTTGTGGATTTTTATAATTCCACGACTTTCCTTTTGTGGTGTTCTCATTAGCCTGAAGAAGGAGCCTTGATGCTCTGAAAGCTTGATAAAATACTGTATTTTTTGGACCATAAGGCATACCCTGTTTTTAGAGGAGGAAAAAAGGAAAATGAAATTTTAAGCAAAAAATGTGGTCATGACACACTGTTATGGGGCGAGGATCTGCTGCTGACACTGTTATGGGGGTAATGTCCCCAAATTCTCTATTAAGGTACCCCATCCTGGTAATGATTCTTCTGCCTTGTATATGATCCCCATCCTTGTATATATGTCCCTCATCCTGGTATAGCCCCCATCCTGCTATATACCCCCATCCTGATAAATACCCCCATCCTACTATATGGCCCGCATTCTGCGTCACACAAAACAATAAACGTTTATACTCACCTTTCCTCACTCCACTCAGCATCGCTCGTCTTCCTGTCTGTGTCAGCAGCAACGCTGCTGACCTGTGTGGAGCTGGTCACCATTCCCTGCAGCATCACGATGACCTCCTGTCTGCCGTTCGCTGATGTGTGTGGAGAGCGGTACGCACAGGGATGACATCGCTATGCGCACCGCTCTCCACACACATCAGCGGGCCGGCAGACAGGTGGTCATCGCGATGCTGCAGGGAACGGTGACCGGTGAGTATACCTTACTTATTCACTGCCCCTGCGCTGATGATGCTGCGCGGGGGGCAGTGAATATAGCCGCACATGATCACTCCAGGCTGTAGTTGACAGGGGTGATCACGTGGGCCCCCCGCACATCCTCCCGCCCACCTGTCAGCGCCGGCTTCAGCGCTGAGAGATGTTCAGTGGGAGGATGCATGCATATGAAATGAGTGGGCCCACGTGGTCATAGTAGGCGCTACTACAGCCTGCGCATGACGCCGATGACCCGCTCCACTGCAGCACCCTCATTCCCCGCAGCCATGCCCTACATTCAGACTAGAAGACACACACCCCACTTTCCCCCAACATTTGGGTTGAAAAAAGTGCGTCTTATAGTCCAAAAAATACGGTAATTTTTCTGGTTAGTCTATAAAGGTATCACTCCTAAAATACTTATGTCATTCTTGGGACATAGTATTTCGATTGATTTTTCTGGCTAACACGGTACCATAATATTACCTTGTATTGCACTTTTGTGGTGTTGCAATTTCAATATTGAGGAGTACATATTATAAAGCAATTTAATTTACTTGTTTAAACCTATGTGCATTAGTTAGAATAAAAATAAAAATGATTCTTTACTGTAAGAGCAGTGAGTGAAACTATGGAAATTTAGGTCACAGTAATATGATGATTTATTTCTTGAATGACGTTACAGGAGGACTCTGGGTGTCTATCCTTCTCTCAAGATGCTATATATTAATTGGTTGAATTATATTTCAAAATTTTAAAAAAATCATTAAAAAAAATAATCAGTACTTTGATATTTCTTTTGTGCACAATGCTGCATTATTATATTCACTGAATATGTAAATTCACTGTAAATGTCTTTGACAAATAATTTTGTTTGGCAACATGTATACAATCGTTGAAGAAACTTCTTAGGCTAGTTTCACACTTGCGTTGAACGGTATCCGTTGCATTGCGTTGTGTAACGGATGCAACGGATGTGTTGCATATAGTGGCACAACGGATGCAACGGATGCTGCAAAACAACGCAATTCGTTTTGTTTTTTTTTTGTTTTTTTACAGTTTTACCAGCGGCAGACTATTGTGAACGATCAGCTGATCGCTCCCAGTAGCCGGCCGCCGGGTGATCAGCTGATCGCTCCCTGCACCCGGCCGCTGGGTGATCAGCTGATCGCTCCCAGTAGCCGGCCGCTGGGTGATCAGCTGATCGCTCCCTGCAGCCGGCCGCTGGGTGATCAGCTGATCGCTACCAGTAGCCGGCCGCCGGGTGATCAGCTGATCGCTCCCAGTAGCCGGCCGCCGGGTGATCAGCTGATCGCTCCCTGCAGCCGGCCGCCGGGTGATCAGCTGATCGCTCCCAGTAGCCGGCCGCCGGGTGATCAGCTGATCGCTCCCTGCAGCCGGCCGCCGGGTGATCAGCTGATCGCTCCCAGTAGCCGGCCGCCGGGTGATCAGCTGATCGCTCCCAGTAGCCGACCGCCGGGTGATCAGCTGAGCGCTGTCACTTGCCGGCGCCCGGGCATGCCGGCGGGCGGGCGCTCAGCTGAGCGCTGTCACTTGTCGGCGGCCGGGCATGCCGGCGGCCGGGCGCTCAGCTGAGCGCTGTCACTTGCCGGCGCCCGGGCATGCTGGCAGGCGGGCGCTCAGCTGAGCGCTGTGACTTGCCGGCGGCCGGGCATGCTGGCGGCCGGTTGCTCAGCTGAGCGTTCGGCCAGCGCAAGCCAAAATAAAGTTTGACTTAAAAAAAAGAGCATGCGCAGTGAAATCCAGAGGATTCCGCTGCTCAAAATAACGTTACATGCTGCGTTCCTCCCGCTGGGCGGAAGCAACGGAGCGTCGCCCAGCGGAAGCAAAGCAGGTCCTTTTGGTACAATCCGTCACCCATACAAGTCTATGGGAAACAGCGGAATCCGTTAATGGATTCCGCTGTTTTCCAAAAGGGCGGATTGTAACGGAAGGAAATAAACGCAAGTGTGAAAGTACCCTTAGAATCTAGTTTTTGAGGCTTTTTTCTTTACCACTCCAAGTGTTTATTTCTTTTTACAATTTCACGAGTAAATTGGTTATTATAGAACAGCACAGCCTGCAATCTTTAAACAAGAAACCACAACCTACATACAGATTGTACAAAATAAAGATAATTTATGGACTGTAAAGAACACTATGTGGGTGTGCAGAAGGGCCTATTTCAGAAATTCAAGTCTTTTGCTTAAAGCATATATTCCCTTTGATGTAAAATTTCAAACGTGATTCATTATGTCAAGTAGCCGCTATACAAGTACAATCTACCTTCTAAATGTGGCCAAAAACATGACATTTCTGAGCTCAATTTTTGTTATCAGCATGGATTACCTTAATAACAGACAATTTTCTCAATAAATGAGGAATTTCTATGTCTCTAGAAGATGACAGTAGGAAGGGCATGTAACATTCAAATTGTTATCCTTCCGCACGAGAGTCGGTGTAAATCACCCAACTAAGCACAAGTCATTTCCACTTTATTGTTTTTTGGTTTATTCAAGGTCGGCAGAATATAAACTGTTGTGGGTGTTCATGGCTCTCCTGTAGACTTGACATCAAATAAAATTGCGAAAAATTGAGCGGCCACTAGACGGTAGTCCCAGAGTTTCCGGCTACCTGGTGGCATTCACAGCTCTTATTTTAATTAGATGTCCTCGCACGATATCGACGTGGTAGAGGCAGAAGGCCTGTTCTTAGGGCTCCAATCTAGAGGTCACAGATTACTCACATGGCCAATGGAGCGGGTCCTGCGAATCGATTCGCACCAACTCTATTCTGCATGATTAGTCACAGAACAATATTACCTAAAGATGTCCATGTACTATCCAACACACCATTAACTGCTGAAAACTACTGATCTACCTTCCTACTGTAATAATCATATGTTAAATCCTTTATAACATTTTTTTCATCCATTTCATCTGTTGCTTCCCCAATTTTCGTATTTGTAAATAAAATTATGACTTGTGCTTGGTTAAGTGTTGTGTCCCCTCCTGGCCACTAAACATTTTAGAAAGTAGACCCCACCGATCAACTATTGATGACCTAATGTAAGATGGGCTGGATGTTGGACCAATCAAATATGGCTCATCTTAAGGCGCTTCATTTTCCTGCTCTCTGAGGGTCCCAGCTTAATAAGTCTGAGATAACGTCTTTAGGTCAGACTTATATACAATAAAAGCAGATGATCACAGGATGAAATGGATTAAGACTTTTAGGCTGCCAATTTTTGAGAAGTGTAGAACATCAAAACTTTAAGTAGCTGTTGTTACTAATCAGATAAGAATCCAGGTCTTTGGTGGAGATAGTGATGAGCATTGTTTCCTTGAAGTGCTTGGGTTCTGAGATGAACTCCAACTAAGGTAAGTGCTGTCTGGAGTTTGTATGTTTTTCTTAATATTATTTTTTATTATAATGCCATTGGTACATGTGAAAAGGGATACACATAATAGGGACAAATACAATAATCATAAACAAAACAAGGCACAGACAGGTACAGGAGGAAAGAGGACCCTGCCCACAAGGGCTCAGTCTACAAGGGTTGGGTGAGGATACAGGAGGTGAAGGTGGAGATGGTCATGCGGCGCTGTAGCGGACTGAGGGTTACGGCAAATTGTAGCCTTGTCAGAAGAGGTGGGTCTTCAGGTTCCTTTTGAAGCTTGTCAACGTAGGCAAGAGTCTGATATGTTGTGGCAGAGCATTGCAGAGTATGGGGGAGGCACGGGAGAAATCTTGGATGGGATAAATACGAGGAGACTAGAGAAGGAGATCTGGTGAGGATCGAAGGTTACATGCAGGTAAGTACCGGGAGACTAGGTCACAGATGTAAGGAGGAGACAGGTTGTGGATGGCTTTGTATGTCATGGTTAGGGTTTTGAACTGGAGTCGTTGGGCAATGGGAAGCCAGTGAAGAGATTGGCAGAGGAGAGGTTGTGTAGCAGCAGGGGGACAGGTAGATTAATTGGGCAGCATAATTTAGAATAGATTATAGGGGTGCAAGACTGTTAGAAGGGAGGCCACAGAGCAGGGAGTTGCAATAGTCCAAGCAAGAGATAATAAGGGCATGCACTAGGGTTTTTGCAGCTTCTTGGGAAAAGAATGCACGAATCCGGGAAATATTTTTGAGTTGGAGGCGGCAGGAGGTGAAGAGGGTTTGGATGTGTGGCTTGAAGGAAAGAGCAGAGTCTAGAATTACCCCCAGGCAAAGAGCGCATGAGACTGGGGCGAGTGAGCAGCCATTGACTTTGATGGATAGGTCAGTTGGGGGAGTTGAATGAGGAGGAAAAATAAAGAATTCTGTTTTGTCCATGTTCAGTTTTAGAAATCGAGCAGAGCAAAAGGATGAAATAGCAGACAGACATTGTGGGATTCTGGTTAGTAAGGAGGGGATCTCCGGTCCAGAGAGGTAGATCTGCGTATCATCAGTGTAGAGGTAATACTGAAAGCTGTGGGACTCGATGAGCTGTCGAAGGTGTAGATAAACACAGCAGTGGTCCAAGAACGGAGCCTTGGGGACACCGACAGATAGGGGGCAAGTTGAGGAAGTTGTGTGAGAGTGGTAGACGCTGAAAGTTTGGTTCGTTAGGTATGAAAAGATCTAAGATAGGGCCAAGCCTGTGATGCCCAGAGATGAGAGAATCTGTAGTAAAAGGGAATGGTCTACTGTGTTGAAGGCAGGAAACAGGTCCAGGAGGAGGAGGACAGAGTAGTGTCCCTTGGCTTTGGCAGTTAGTAGGTCATTGGTGACTTTTTATTTGGGGCATTTTCAGTGGAATGAGGCAGTCGGAAGCCAGATTGTAGCCAGTCAAAGAGTGAGCAGGAAGAGAGGTGGGAGGACAGTTCAAGATGAACATGCTTTTTTAGTAGTTTGAAGGTATAGAGTTGAAGTGATATGGGGCAAAATTTTGACTCTGAGGAATTGTCAAGGGAGGGCTTTTTGAGGATGGGTGTGATGGAGGTGTGTTTAAAGCATGAAGGGAATACACCAGTTGTTAGTGGTAAGTTTGAGAGATGGCTTAGGGATGGGATGAAGACTGTGGTGAAATTGGGGATGAGGTGGGATGGGAGCGGCTGAAGTGGACAGGTGGTGAGATGTGATTTTGAGAGTAGAGAGGAAAGATGATCTTCTGTTATGGTGGAGAAACTGGATTTGGAGGAAGAGGGCTAAGTAGTTATGTGGAGGGGCTGCAGGGACTCTGATCCAAAGCTTGTTCTGATATTGTCAATTTTCTGTTTGAAGAAAAAAGCAAAGTCTTCAGATGAGATGAGAGGAGAGTGAGGTGGTGCCAGGGGACGGAAGAGAGTTGAATGTGTTGAATAGCTGTTTAGGGTTGTGGGATAGGGAGGATATGAATGATGAGAAGTAGGTTTGCTTTGCAACACTGAGTCCAGACTTGCAAGTGGTGAGGTACTGTTCTTATGTGATGAAGTGCTTGGGTGAATGAGACCTCTTCCATCTCCGCTCAGCAATCCTGGAGGCCTGTCTCAGTTCTTCAGTCTGGTTTGTGTGCCAAACTGGCCTGTTGATCCTGCAAGTTTTGATATGCATGAGGGGAGCAGCCGATCTGAGAGCTGCAGAGATTGTGGTGTTATATAAAGTGGGAGCAGCATCTGCATCGTGCAACATCTGCAAGAGGGAGAAGGGACTGAGAAAGTGAATCTAAATCAAGGTGTTTGACTTTTCTGTGTGGGTATGAAAGTTTGTGGAGGGGAGGGTTGTGTACTTGGACAAGAAAGGGAAGAGAATGTGAGTAGATTGTGGTCAGACAGTGGGAGTGGTGAGTTTGAGAGGTTGGATAGGAAACAGAGGAGAGTCAAGATGAGGTCCAGCATGTGGCCATCTTTGTGAGTAGCTGCAGCTGAGTGAGTAGCTGCAGAGTCAAATGGAGTACTTAGCTGGTGGCTTTTTATGGGGTTTAACTGGTGTACTACCACTCTTAACAAATAGTGATGGACTGGCTGGCTTCCAATGAGATTGACTCTAGATCAGGGGTCTCAAACTCGGCTGGGTGTATGGGCCGCACACAGGAAAAAAATAATTTGAGGGGCCGCATTCCTTTCAGGACAAAGTGACATTGGTAGTGGTACCATTTTTTCTCTCTATACACCCTTGAATCACTGTTTTTGAACATTTTTCATTTGTCCATTATAACAAATGTGTAGTGTGTAATATATATATATATATATATATATATTGTGAGACTGTGACCGGGGTTATCTATGACGGCCGGTATGTCTCGCCCCGGTTGTGCTCACTCCATGATAGAAAATAACTCCACTCCAGGGTTAATCCTGTTTCCCTACAGGCTTAAGGAAGGGTTAAAAGGAAACAGGAACGAGGGCAGGTGTGCCGGGTGTGAGGGAGTGATCACATCTCCCTGAGTTCTCTGCCGGAAAGGCACATATGTACTATTATGGACTTTTCTTTGGATAATAAACCGTGTGCTGTGAACCTTGGTGCCTGGATCCCGTGTCTTCTGCAGCACAGCCGACGACGCTACCTCACAATATATACACATACATACATACATACTTTTTTTTACATTTTTTCCCCTTTTTATAAGTAATACAGTTTTACAATAACCACCGCATAGTAATTTTGGCCAACATCTTGTAGTAATGTGCCCCATCTTGTTTCCCATTCTGTAAAAATGTGTGCATCCTTGTCCCCTTGTAGCAATGTGCCTCAGCTCACACACACACACACACACACACACACACACACCCACCCTGTGCAGCCTCAGCTAACACCCCCCCCATCCTCTGCAGCCTCAGCTCACACACACACACACACACCCCACCCTGTGCAGCCTCATCAGCTCACACACACACACACACACACACACACCCCACCCTGTGCAGCCTCATCAGCTCTCACACACACACCCCCCCCCCACCCTGTGCAGCCTCATCAGCCCACACCACCCCCCCACCCTGTGCAGCCTCATCAGCTCACACCACCACCCCCACCCTGTGCAGCCTCATCAGCTCACACCACCACCCCCACCCTGTGCAGCCTCATCAGCTCACACCACCACCCCCACCCTGTGCAGCCTCATCAGCTCACACCACCACCCCCACCCTGTGCAGCCTCATCAGCTCACAGCACCACCCCCACCCTGTGCAGCCTCATCAGCTCACACCACCACCCCCACCCTGTGCAGCCTCATCAGCTCACACCACCACCCCCACCCTGTGCAGCCTCATCAGCTCACACCACCACCCCCACCCTGTGCAGCCTCATCAGCTCACACCACCACCCCCACCCTGTGCAGCCTCATCAGCTCACACCACCACCCCCACCCTGTGCAGCCTCATCAGCTCACACCACCACCCCCACCCTGTGCAGCCTCATCAGCTCACACCACCACCCCCACCCTGTGCAGCCTCATCAGCTCACACCACCACCCCCACCCTGTGCAGCCTCATCAGCTCACACCACCACCCCCACCCTGTGCAGCCTCATCAGCTCACACCACCACCCCCACCCTGTGCAGCCTCATCAGCTCACACCACCACCCCCACCCTGTGCAGCCTCAGCTAACACACACACACACACATTCTTCTCACCTGCTGTCAGCGGCATGCAGGCACGTGGACTCGGTGAAGCCTCAGCTAACAAACAAACAAACACACACACACACACACACACACACTGCAGCCTCAGCCAGCAACAGAACCACACACACACGGCATGCCACACACACACTGCAGCCTCAGCCAGCAACACAGAACCCCACACACACAAAAACATTCTTCTCACCTGCTGTCAGCAGCACGCAGGCACGTGGACCCGGTAATGATCACAGCTGCTGTCACCGCTGAACTTTCGGCCGGCGCGTGCAAAGCAGTTCTCACTGCACAACAGCCACTGGCCAATCACAGGCAAGCATCTGAGGTCATATACAGCAGGTGCTTGCCTCTGATTGGCAGGCGGCTGTTATTGCGTTCTGCAGTGAGAACTTCACTGTGCGCGGCAAAGACAAAACTGTAGGCTGAAATAAATAACTGGCAGCTGCGGCCCCTGCACCGGCCGCCATCTTTACCAGGTCCACGGGCCTGCGGGCCGCAAGAAGCCACCTGAAGGGCCGCATGCGGCCCGCGGGCCGCGTGTTTGAGACCCCTGCTCTAGATCATCTTTTTTACTTTTGTATCCAGCATTGTTAATATTGTTTTGATTTTTAGGTTTGTCATCTCTTTTTAAATATTTTGTATATGAGGAATAAATGTTTGCTTCTCACAGTCGCAAAATAATGTGGTCAATTTCTAAGAAAGTTTGTGTTGGTGTTGATGAATTGGGTACTTAGTGTCTAAAGTGGATAAACCACGTTATAAAAGGGTTATCAGAACCTTTCTATAAATGTGTCAGGGAGTGAAGTTCTAACAGTGATCTTGAATAAGAGAAACCGAAGAAAAAACAGATATGTAAAAAAATCATACAGTACATCAGTACAAATGCAGTAATGTAGCCACAAAGGATGTAATGGTAGCAGTTGCCTTTTGAATTGGGAGTCCGACAGTAATACCACAATAAATGATGTACAATAGGTGGGGATCTGGTACAGATTTTATTTTGGAGTCCAGGAGAATCAAGTTATACCCTTGCATATACAGTGGCATGAGTGCAGTACGATATACGCCGAGACAGACCGTGGAAGAGATGGAGAAACCAAGCTCTCCTTCTTCGCGCTTGTGCTTTGATTCTCGCAGGTGAAAGAATTGGATTGCAGGAAAATGACACTCGGCACATACTCGCAGCAGAGGTCGAGCCAGGTGTCATTAAAATAACACATCCGATTCTCTCGCATTGGACACTATACACCAGTGAGACCCCGCCATAGAAGTGTTCATCGCCAGTGATTTGGTTCCGACAACTTGCCTTGCCCATACACACCATATGTAGTCACAGGATATGACTGAATACGGCACATAAATCTAAAGCTTGACGAGCACTGGAAGGGTAGCCTGGCAGATGTGTGTTGAGGAAGGGGTATACTAAAGCTTATGATAATGTGAATAGGGGTGTTAGATTGGAATTTATTTTTATTTTAGAATTTTGTAGGTCAACTTTTCCTGGTGACATAAAAATCTGTTCTTCTGGTAAAACAGACACCCAGTTCTCTGAATGTTAAATGAACTGCTGACTTAACTTCATAAAGATCTAGCTCATCTACTGCTGACACCACAAAATGATTTCATTCTGTTAGCATGACAGCTGTTCAGTAACAATCCTTCAGAATAAACATTGCTATAGGCTTTTATTTGTCTCTTAATAAAAGCCTGGCAGCTGTTATTAGATATTAGCTTGCTATGGCTTTATTCTCTAATTTACGCTCCTGCTATCTGTTTAATGCATTATACATAGTATTTTTTCTTCAGGTGTCACTTTTATTATGTTATTATTTGCTTGCGAGTAGAAAGTGACCCAGAAGCATTAAGTATTTATAATGTCTCTTATCTTGTTATTTCTCATTGCTTCATACAAGGATTATAGGCCATTTAAGTATTGCTCCACTGGGCAGTAGTACTGCAGGCTGTATATTGCTAACTTAGGTCTTGGCAAGAAATACTGAATCCAGATAAAGAGATTTCTGAAACCACAGGTTCATTAGTCCCAATTAGAACTTTTAGTAGGACAGCTGCAACTTGCCACGCAAGGGAGCCCTATGTGCCGCCTGCTTCCTGCCAGCAGAAAAAGTGCCTCTTCTTATTAGTAAGCCTGACAAGACATTGTGTCCATCACGCAACGATATTGATACATTGGGCCAACATGTCAGAAGAGACATCAGGGATTCCGGAAGGTAGGAGGTAGCCATGGAGAGTTGACCTGGCCAATGGACCAGGGTCCTGCACATCAGTTCTCTAATCGCTATCCTTTAGCTTTGGTTTGCTTTGACTAATCATTTGACAAGATATCATGTAGATTTCAAGTCTTTCAGAGAGACCAGTGATTATTCAATTCCACTGATTATTTGTTTTAAGGGCCCTTATTCCATTCAGCACAAGCTTTGGTAATTAATAGAAACTAGACGATTTCAGCTCTGCTACATTATTGAAGGCATGGTGTGCAATCATGGTACATGACCAACTGCTGCGGACTTCAGGAAGAGACTGAGCAGCGATCAGTGGTGATGTCACTCAGGTCAGTTGCAGGCACAGCTGGAGGTTCCCATAGCCCTGCACCTGTGACCTCAGGTCATTTCACCTAGGTGATTTCATTAAACTTAATGAATTCACCTTAAGTGGGATCACTGAGTTCATATAGGTACCCTGAGATCAGGTTACCTGCAGGTAGAGGTTCGTTGAAACCTCCAGCTGTGCCCACAACTTACCTGAGTGACGTCACTGCTGATCACTGCTCAGTCTCTGCCTGAAGTCTGCAGTGGACGGTCATGTACAATGATCATGCACTGTGCCTTCAGTAATAAAGCAGAGCTGGAATTGTCATGGGACCTCGCTTGGATTACGTCAAACCTGGATGTTTTGGGGTTAATAAAGTGGTGAAAGAAGGTGTTTTTTTGTATTTTATTTCAAATACAGGATTTTTTGGTGTTTGTTTATTTACTTTCACTTACAGATTAGTAATGGGGGTCTCAAAGACCATCCCATCAGTAATCTAGGGCTTAGTGATAGCTGTGAGCTGCTATTAACCCCTTATTACCCCAATTACCACCGCACCAAGGTAATTAGGAAGAACCAGGCAAAATTCTGAGATTGTCGCATCTAATGGACGTGACAATTCTGAGAGGCTGTAGGCTGCCATTTTTAGGCTGGGGAGCCAATAACCATGGGTCCGACAGCCTGGGAATAGCAGCCCCCAGCTGTCGGGCTTTATCATGGCTGAGTATCAAAATATGATAGACGCACGTGATTGGAAGCAGTCAGCTGCCACTCAGGGTGTGGGCCCATCTGACTGTAATTAATCACAGATGCCGGTGGGCAGGGAAAGCAGTGCATATGCAATGAAGGTATGAGCGGCCTGGAAGCAGTGACAGCTGTGCAAGAGCCTCATTAAGTATAGCACACTTGCTCCTATCCCCTGTCACTTCTACCACCATTTTAATCTCTGGATTATGGCACCATAGACTATATGGTAAACGGCATCCGGTCAGATATCCGGGACCAATCCAGGGATGGAAACCGGGTTTTGTTTTTTTTAAACCCGGTTAGACCAGCCGATCCCGGTTATCTGCAAGTCTCCCCATCACTATTGATAGCCTATCTTAAAGATAGAAATAATTTTACAGGCCCCCCCATTTATTCAGTTTTGATTCCAACATTTTTTCCTGGAAAGTTGTACCGCTCATGCAAGGTTATCGAATATGCAATGTGGGATCTTAGAAGAACACTTAACATTTTAGATGTTGGCTTAACATAATTATCATTCATGCTTAAAGTATACAAGATTTGCTAAAATCATTGCAAGGTTATTCCTCGTAACTATCCAGAGAAGAACGATGGCGACAGTTTGAAGAATTGCAGGGCATTATTTCAGTGTAATTAATGCAGCCATAAAAAGTTTTAGCCATTTCCAGTATGAAATATGGACATCCCCTCCTGTAACATCTGCTGCTGTTTCGGACACTCCCTTTCTTGGAGCTCATATACTGTAGGTGACCTAAATAAATAAATGAGGGAAAATTGGCTTTCATGCATTAAACTTTTATCCTTCAAGGAGTATTTACAGCAAAGACTAAAGTAGGACAAGCGTCCGAGGCTGCTAGAAAAAGATGTATTTCAGGTTTAACATCGAATTATACATGGTTTATTAGGCATAACGCTCACACACTGCTCAGTTCTGAAAAATTTCCCTACAAATCTCAATATATATTCTTCTCACAACCTTTTTTGTCTTTTTTTATAATCTTAGGATTTCCAAATGATCCAGCAGCTATCATAGCCCTGACTACCACCAAAGAATGGTTGAAGAAGAATCGAGAAGAGGTAGGCCAAGTATTCTCATGATGTAAAAGCATTTACTACAAATGCCTTAGAGTTTATTCACATGTTGGGATACAATTCACAAAAATGTTTAGCTTCCAAGTTGCAAAATGTACGCTATCCACTTTTTTGGGTATTTTGCGAAATGTTGTCTTAGTAAATGAGAGCTAATGGAAATTCCCTTACATTAGCCAGCTTAATCTGAAAAAACAGGTACTAAGTGTGTTAGTATTTATGCCAATCAAACCATAGAGGGTCCTTGAAGATACTTGCACCAAGGTTATTGAAAGGCGCACCCCTCTTAATGTGTATGATTTCAAAGTATGTGACAGGCAAAAAATCCTATTTTTACACATTATCAACAAAGGTTGCTTTCCACAATATTTTTGCTTTATTTCTTCTCATTTTGTCTATAGGGAATGTGTGAAATAAAAGAATGGCTGTTATTTAAATCAGGTTTTTATTTTATTTTTTTTTTTTTATAGTTTTCCCATATCTTTATCTATATAAAAGAAAATCAGAAATCTTTTCATTTCCACACTAGGCCTTAGGCCTCTTTCACACATCAGTGATTCTGGTACGTTTGTGCCTTTTTTTCTACGTACCAGAATCACTGACATACGCAGACCCATTATAATGAATGGATCTGCTCACACATCAGTTATTTTTCACTGCACGTGTCTCCGTGTGGCGTACCCGCGTGTCTGTGATTGCCGCACGGAGACATGTCCATTTTTTTCTGGCATCACTGATGTCCCACGGACCACGCAGTGGTGTGGTCCGTGAAACACGTGCCAGAAAAAAACGTGGTTCTAAAATAAAAAGCATTTTAACTCACCCATCTCCAGCGACGCTCTCTGCAGCCTATTCTCCCTGCTGCTTCTGAGCCGGCTCATTACTGTCGCGCATATTCATAATGCACGACACAGCCGACCCGGAAGCAGCTGCTGCGGGGGTCAGCGCCGGCCGGATGCTGCACCGCGGAAGCGATCAGCACCATGGAGAGCGGGAGCGCGCACAGGTGAGTTAATCTCTTAGTGCAATCACGGGCCACGGAGAACGGAGCCCGGATTGCACTTAGACAACCCACGTGTGTCGTGATTCACGGCACACGGAGGGACATGTGCGTGTTTTACACGCCAGTGAAAAACGTCAGTGTCTTTCACTGACGTGTGAAACGGGCCTTATACTAGGCTCACACTTCCTGTTCTGTACTTTTTAGCAAAAAACACAGGATCCTCCATTCCCATTACCTGAAGATCAAAGCTCACTCCACTCCTTCCTGTGTAATGACCTTTGCCCAGATTACAGTATGACCAGATAATATTTTAATACAGACAAATAGGATCTGAGTCACTCTATAGCGGTTAATGTGCCTTTGATGTGAAGATTAGGAAGTAAAAGGATAATATTTGGGCTAAAGACCACTTTGAAAATGCAAGAACAGATGGATAGTGATAGGGAAAATAATAAGATCAGCATTTTTCATAGATACATTCAATATAAATACCTGATGTAAACAATTGGTCATTAATGGGTGATAAACTCAGCTTAAGCTACAGTCATGGCCGAAAAATTGGCACCCTTGAAATTGTTCTACAAAATGAAGTAATTCTCCTAGAAAAATATTGGAATTACATATGTTTTGTTATACACATGTTTATTTCCTTTGTGTGTTGTCACCCTCAACTTAATATTTGGATGCACACCCTTTGGAATAAATACAGTTAGGTCCAGAAATATTTGGACAGTGACACAATTTTCGCGAGTTGGGCTCTGCATGCCACCACATTGGATTTGAAATGAAACCTCTACAACAGAATTCAAGTGCAGATTGTAACGTTTAATTTGAAGGTTTGAACAAAAATATCTGATAGAAATTGTAGGAATTGTACACATTTCTTTACAAACACTCCACATTTTAGGAGGTCAAAAGTAATTGGACAAATAAACCAAACCCAAACAAAATATTTTTATTTTCAATATTTTGTTGCGAATCCTTTGGAGGCAATCACTGCCTTAAGTCTGTAACCCATGGACATCACCAAACACTGGGTTTCCTCCTTCTTAATGCTTTGCCAGGCCTTTACAGCCGCAGCCTTCAGGTCTTGCTTGTTTGTGGGTCTTTCCGTCTTAAGTCTGGATTTGAGCGAAATGAAATGCATGCTCAATTGGGTTAAGATCTGGTGATTGACTTGGCCATTGCAGAATGTTCCACTTTTTTGCACTCATGAACTCCTGGGTAGCTTTGGCTGTATGCTTGGGGTCATTATCCATCTGTACTATGAAGCGCCGTCCGATCAACTTTGCGGCATTTGGCTGAATCTGGGCTGAAAGTATATCCCGGTACACTTCAGAATTCATCCGGCTACTCTTGTCTGCTGTTATGTCATCAATAAACACAAGTGACCCAGTGCCATTGAAAGCCATGCATGCCCATGCCATCACGTTGCCTCCACCATGTTTTACAGAGGATGTGGTGTGCCTTGGATCATGTGCCGTTCTCTTTCTTCTCCAAACTTTTTTCTTCCCATCATTCTGGTACAGGTTGATCTTTGTCTCATCTGTCCATAGAATACTTTTCCAGAACTGAGCTGGCTTCATGAGGTGTTTTTCAGCAAATTTAACTCTGGCCTGTCTATTTTTGGAATTGATGAATGGTTTGCATCTAGATGTGAACCCTTTGTATTTACTTTCATGGAGTCTTCTCTTTACTGTTGACTTAGAGACAGATACACCTACTTCACTGAGAGTGTTCTGGACTTCAGTTGATGTTGTGAACGGGTTCTTCTTCACCAAAGAAAGTATGCGGCGATCATCCACCACTGTTGTCATCGTGGACGCCCAGGCCTTTTTGAGTTCCCAAGCTCACCAGTCAATTCCTTTTTTCTCAGAATGTACCCGACTGTTGATTTTGCTACTCTAAGCATGTCTGCTATCTCTCTGATGGATTTTTTCTTTTTTTTCAGCCTCAGGATGTTCTGCTTCACCTCAATTGAGAGTTCCTTAGACCGCATGTTGTCTGGTCACAGCAACAGCTTCCAAATGCAAAACCACACACCTGTAATCAACCCCAGACCTTTTAACTACTTCATTGATTACAGTTTAACGAGGGAGACGCCTTCAGAGTTAATTGCAGCCCTTAGAGTCCCTTGTCCAATTACTTTTGGTCCCTTGAAAAAGAAGAGGCTATGCATTACAGAGCTATGATTCCTAAACCCTTTCTCCGATTTGGATGTGAAAACTCTCATATTGCAGCTGGGAGTGTGCACTTTCAGCCCATATTATATATATAATTGTATTTCTGAACATGTTTTTGTAAACAGCTAAAACAACAAAACTTGTGTTACTGTCCAAATATTTCTGGACCTAACTGTAGCTACAATCAATTGCTATAGAATCATAGAATAGTAGAGTTGGAAGGGACCTCAAGGGTCATCGGTTCCAACCCCCCACGAGTGCAGGTTTTCCTAAGTCATCCCAGCTATATCTTTATCCAGTTTTCGCTTGAAGATTTCCATTGATGGAGAGCTCACCACCTCCTGTGGTTGCCTGTTCCACTCCCTGACTGCTCTCACTGTCAGAAAGTTTTTCCTAATGTGTAATCTGAATCTCCTTCCTTTAAATTTCATTCCATTGCTTCCTATATCCTTTAACAAGCTTTTCACCTTTCAACTGGAATTTTGGACTCTTCTTTTGCAAACTGCTCCAGGTCTCTCATATTTGAAGGACACCTTCTCTCAACAGCAATTTTAAGATCTTTCCACAAGTGTTCAATGGTATTTAGATCCAGACTCATTGCTGCCACTTCAAAACTCTCCAGTGCTTTGTTTCTATCCATTTCTAACACTGGTCACTATGTGACTCAAAATCCTTTGGTAATCTTTAAATTTTATGATGCATTACACACAGTCAAGTCATCCAGTGACAGCAAAACAACGCTCAAACAACTTTTAACCTCCATCATATTTGATTGTGGTACTGTTTATTTCTTTGTAGGCCTCATGGTGATTTTCTGTAAATAGAATGATGTGATTTACCAAAAAGCTTTATCTTGGTCTCATCTGTCCTCAAGATGCTTTCCCAGAAGGATCTTGGCTTACTCATTTAAATTTTGGCAAACTGCAGTCTAGCTTTCTTATGTCTCTGTGTCAGCAGTTGGGTCCTGGATCTTCTGCCATAACGTCTCCTTTCATGCAAATGTTGATGGATAGTTTACGCTGACACTGATGCACCCTGAGTCTGCAGGACTGCTTGAATTTCTTTGGAACTTGATTGGGGCTGCTTTTCCACCATCCGGACTATCATGTCTTACAACTTTTCATGATATTTTCTCTGTCATCCATGTGCAGGGAGATTAGCTATAGTGCCATGGGCTGTAAAATTCTTGATTATGTTGCGCACAGTGGATAAAGGAACTCCAAGGTCTCTAGAGATGGACTTTCTTCTTAAGATTGTTGATATTTTTCAACAATTTTGGTTCTCAAGTCCTCAGACAGTTCTCTTCTCTTTCTGTTTTCCATGCTTAGTGTGGCACATACAGACATACAATGCAAAGATTGAGTCAACTTCTCCCTTTTTTTATCTGGTTTCAGGTGTGATTTTCATATTGCCCACACTTGCTACTTGCCACAGCTGAGTTTGAACGGGCATCACATTCTTGAAGCAAAGTTGTTTTTAAATTTGTAAAAAAATCCAACAATTTGCTGCTATGTTGTAACACGTGTGGACTTGTTGCGGATTCATTGGGAAATGTCACATATAGCAAAAGGCATATGACTATCTTAAGGCTAGCCTCAATCCTGGGCAATACCTTGGTGTATGAAAATGGCTTTACTTGGCTTCTAAGTTGAGATGTGATATTTTTTCATTTTGCAACTGAACATTGTCAGGTCAGGTGCTCATTAGTGATGAGCGAGTACTAAAAAGCTCGGGTGCTCGAAGCTCGGGCCGAGCCTCCCAAGATACTCGTGTACTCGGGCCGAGCAACGAGCCCAATGTTATCCTATGGGAGACCCGAGTATTTTTGTGAAATGACCCCCCGGCAGCATGGAGAAACCCTAAAAATGTCACAAAAGTCTCAGAAGAGTGCTCAAATGACATGGCAACAGCATGGGGAAGACCCCTTGAAGCATTTATCACTCAAAAGTCACAGCTGTGAACAATTTTGTCCGCGTTTCACGCCATTTTTACGGACTCACCAGAAAACCTTCCAAAATGACCCCAAAATGATTTTTCATGGCAGAAATGTTAAGGGCACATACCCAATAGTGAGATAGAGCTGGTGTATGTTACTTTTTGAGATTAATACATGAAAGATTTTACGTGAAAACATTGTGTGGCACTCCGATGTCCCTGAGAAGAGACGTACATGAAGGCCTCTTGAGTCTAATGTGCCCATTTTGAGGAAGTGAGTCTTTGTAGTATTTTCCTTTGCCAGGGCAGTCCAAAATTGTGAGGTTCACCAATGCCCCTGCATACAGACGTGCATGAGGGCCTGTAAACCTGAAGTGCCCATTGTAAGGAAGTGGGTCTATTGTAGTATAGCCCTTAGGCAGGGCAGCCAAAAATTGGGAGGCTCCACGTTGTCCCTGGATAGAGACGTGCATGAGGGCCTCAAAACATTAAGTGTCCATTGTCAGGAAGTGGGTGTATTATATAGTATAGCCCTTAGGCAGGGCAGCCAAAAATTGGGAGGCTCCACATTGTCCCTGGATAGAGACGTGCATGATGGCCTGTAAACCTGAAGTGCCCATTGTAAGGAAGTGGGTCTATTTCAGTATAGCCCTTTGCCAGGGCAGCCAAAAATTGGGAGGCTCCACATTGTCCCTGGATAGAGACGTGCATGATGGCCTGTAAACCAGAAGTGCCCATTGTAAGGAAGTGGGTCTATTTCAGTATAGCCCTTTGCCAGGGCAGCCAAAAATTGGGAGGCTCCACATTGTCCCTGGATAGAGACGTGCATGATGGCCTGTAAACCTGAAGTGCCCATTGTAAGGAAGTGGGTCTATTTCAGTATAGCCCTTTGCCAGGGCAGCCAAAAATTGGGAGGCTCCACATTGTCCCTGGATAGAGACGTGCATGATGGCCTGTAAACCTGAAGTGCCCATTGTAAGGAAGTGGGTCTATTTCAGTATAGCCCTTTGCCAGGGCAGCCAAAAATTGGGAGGCTCCACGTTGTCCCTGGATAGAGACGTGCATGAGGGCCTCAAAACATTAAGTGTCCATTGTCAGGGAGTGGGTGTATTATATAGTATAGCCCTTAGGCAGGGCAGCCAAAAATTGGGAGGCTCCACATTGTCCCTGGATAGAGACGTGCATGATGGCCTGTAAACCTGAAGTGCCCATTGTAAGGAAGTGGGTCTATTTCAGTATAGCTTTTTGCCAGGGCAGCCAAAAATTGGGAGGCTCCACATTGTCCCTGGATAGAGACGTGCATGATGGCCTGTAAACCAGAAGTGCCCATTGTAAGGAAGTGGGTCTATTTCAGTATAGCCCTTTGCCAGGGCAGCCAAAAATTGGGAGGCTCCACATTGTCCCTGGGTAGAGACGTGCATGAGGGCCTCAAAACATTAAGTGTCCATTTTAAGGAAGTGGGTGTATTATAGTATAGCCCTTAGGCAGGGCAGCCAAAAATTGGGAGGCTCCACGTTGTCCCTGGGTAGAGACGTGCATGAGGGCCTCAAAACATTAAGTGTCCATTTTAAGGAAGTGGGTGTATTATAGTATAGCCCTTAGGCAGGGCAGCCAAAAATTGGGAGGCTCCACGTTGTCCCTGGGTAGAGACGTGCATGAGGGCCTCAAAACCTTGTTCCCATTGCAAAGGAGCGGGTCTCCTGTCGTTGTAATGTCCATTCTGCAAAGAATGGGCGAAAAAATTTACCACTGGGGGTATACCTGAAACAAAGGCCTAAGTATTGCAATTTGTAACGGTCATCATCATGGTGGCGCATGAGGAGAAGGAGGAGCAGTCCAGCGATTATCCAAAGTCCAGAAGTGTGTACCCATGGGTGAGTGGAGGTACATGGCAAACTTTAAATTCCGCTCTCATTTGCTGGTGGTGTGGTGAAGTCTGGCCCAATCCAACCCTTGTTCATCTTGATCAGAGTCAGCCTGTCAGCATTTTCAGTTGACAGGCGGGTGCGTTTATCTGTAATGATTCCACCTGCGGCACTAAAAACACGCTCTGACAAAACGCTAGCAGCAGGGCAGGCCAGGACTTCCAAGGCGTAGAGAGCCAATTCATGCCACGTGTCCAGCTTGGATACCCAATAATTGTAAGGCACAGAGGAATGTCGGAGTACAGTTGTTCGATCTGCAAGGTACTCCTTCAGCATCTGGGCAAACTTAGGATTTCTTGTGGCACTACCCCGCACCTCAGGGGCTGTGGTACGTGAGGGGCTGAGAAAACTGTCCCACATCTTAAAGACTGTTCCCCTACCTCTGGCGGATTGGACTTGTGCCTCTCTCGGCTGTACGCCTCGGTTGTCCACTGATTCCTGACCTATGCCGCTAGCGTTTTGTGAGGGGAATGCTTTGCCTACTTCCGTGAGTATGGCCTTCCGGAACTGCTGCATTTTGGTTGACCTCTCCTCCACGGGAATAAGAGACAAAAAGTTCTCCTTGTAGCGTGGGTCTAACAGTGTTACCAACCAGTAATGATTGTCGGCCAAGATGTTCTTAACGCGAGGGTCACGAGACAGGCAGCTTACCATAAAGTCAGCCATGTGCGCCAGACTCTTAACAGCCAGGACTTCAGTAGCCTGACCAACAAGATGACTGAACATGCTGTCCTCCTCCTCCTCCTCCTCCTCCTCATCTACCCTGTCCTCTGGCCAGCCACGCTGAACCGAGGATATGACTGGTGTGCATGTCATATCCTCAATTTTGCCGGAGAGTTGCTCCATGTCTTCATCCTCCTCCTCGTCATAGTCCTCCACTGCACGTTGTGATGAGACGAGGCTGGGCTGTGTGTTAT
Organism: Anomaloglossus baeobatrachus; assembly: GCF_048569485.1. Lineage (NCBI taxonomy): Eukaryota > Metazoa > Chordata > Amphibia > Anura > Aromobatidae > Anomaloglossus > Anomaloglossus baeobatrachus. The sequence continues at coordinate 81,997,837 of NC_134355.1, read as the reverse complement.
CACCCACACCCACTACTGTTTCTTGCTGCAACTCATCGCGCTCCGCCTGCAATGCATTATGTTTGTTTTTCAGCAGAGACCGTTTTAGAAGGCAGAGTAGCGGTATGGTGACGCTAATAATGGCGTCATCACCACTCACCATCTTGGTGGAGTCCTCAAAGTTTTGGAGGATGGTACATAGGTCTGACATCCATCTCCACTCCTCAGGTGTTATGTGTGGAGTTTGACCCATTTCCCGACGGCTTAGGTGATGCAGGTACTCAACAACTGCCCTCTTCTGCTCACATATCCTGACCAACATGTGCAGAGTTGAATTCCAACGCGTGGGGACATCACACACCAGTCTGTGAGCCGGAAGATGCAAACGGCGCTGAAAGCCGGCAAGGCCGGCTGAAGCAGTAGGTGACTTTCGAAAATGTGCAGACAGGCGGCGAACTTTTACCAGCAGATCAGACAGCTCTGGGTATGACTTTATAAACCGCTGAACCACGAGGTTGAGCACATGGGCCACGCATGGAACATGTGTCAGCTGGCCTCGCCTCAAAGCCGCCACCAGGTTCCGGCCATTGTCACACACGACCTTTCCTGGCTTTAGGTTCAGAGGTGTGAGCCAGTGATCTGCCTGCTGTTTCAGAGCTGTCCACAGCTCTTCTGCATTGTGGGGTTTGTCACCTATGCAGATTAGCTTCAGCACAGCCTGTTGCCGCTTCGCCGAGGCAGTGCTGCAGTGCTTCCAGCTTGTGACTGGTGTGGAGGGCACAGTGGATGAGGATGCGCAGGAGGAGGCTGAAGAGCATGACATTCCGGAGCTGTAGAGTGTGGGTGAAACACTGACTGAGGTAGGGCCTGCAAACCTTGGTGTGGGAAGGACGTGTTCCGTCCCTCGCTCAGACTGGGTCCCAGCTTCCACAATATTAACCCAGTGTGCCGTCAACGAGATGTAGCGGCCTTGCCCACAAGCACTTGTCCACGTGTCTGTGGTTAGGTGGACCTTGGGTGAAACAGCGTTGTTCAGGGCACGTGTGATGTTTTGTGACACGTGGTTATGCAACGCGGGGACGGCACACCGGGAGAAATAGTGGCGGCTGGGGACCGAGTAACGTGGGACAGCTGCCGCCATCAGGTCACGGAATGCTTCTGTCTCCACCAGCCTAAAAGGCAACATTTCCAGCGCAAGCAGTCGCGAAATGTTAGCATTTAGAACTGTGGCATGTGGGGTGTTGGCAGTGTATTTGCGCCTGCGTTCAAAGGTTTGCTGAATGGATAACTGAACGCTGCGCTGGGACAAGGACGTGCTTGATGATGGTGTTCTTTCTGCGTAGGCAACTGCAGGTGCAGGAGTGGAGGAGGCTTGTTCGCAGGCAGCATGGACAGAGGATTGGCTCGCATGCACAACCAGCGAAGACGTAGCAGTGACATCAGCAAGCACTGCTCCTCGACTCTGTTGTACTTCCCACAAAGTCGGGTGCTTGGCTGACATGTGCCTGATCATGCTGGTGGTGGTCAGGCTGCTAGTTTTGGTACCCCTGCTGATGCTGGCACGGCAGGTGTTGCAAATGGCCTTTTTTGAATCATCTGGATCCAACTTAAAAAACTGCCAGACTCGGGAAGACCTAACATTTGTACAGGCACCTTGTGTCGTCGTGTTGTTCCGGGGAACGGTTGCCTGACTTCTGCCTGGGGCCACCACCCTGCTTCTTACTGCCTGTTGTGATGCTACGCCTCCCTCCCCCTGTGCACTGCTGTCCTCGCTCTGCATATCCTCCTGCCAGGTTGGGTCAGTTACTGGATCATCCACCACGTCGTCTTCCTCTTCCGCACCCTGCTCCTCCTCCTGACTTGCTGACAATTGTGTCTCATCATCGTCCACCACTTGTTGAGACACGTTGCCAACTTCGTGAGAACGTGGCTGCTCAAATATTTGGCCATCTGTACAGACGATCTCCCCATGACCCACTTCAATATGAGCTGGCGAGAGGCCAGAATGTGTGAATGGAAACGTGAACAGCTCTTCCGAGTGTCCAAGTGTGGGATCATTAATGTCCGAGGAGGACGTGTACTCAGCCTGGTGGTAGGAAGGAGGATCAGGTTCAGAAATGTGCGGTGCAGTATCACGGCTACTGACACTTGACCGTGTGGAAGACAGAGTGTTTGTGGTGGTGCCAATCTGACTGGAAGCATTATCTGCTATCCAACTAACAACCTGTTGACACTGGTCTTGGTTCAAGAGCGGTGTACTGCTGCGGTCCCCAAGAATTTGGGACAGGACGTGCGAGCGACTAGATGTGGCCCTTTGTTGTGGCGAAATTAGAGCTTGCCCACGACCTCGGCCTCTGCCTGCACCACCATCACGTCCACTTCCTTGTTCCTTGCCAATGCCCTTGCGCATTTTGCAATGCTGTGCACTGCTGACGTGTATATTCACTACTTGTGCGTTATATCAAAGTTTCTGGAAATTGCACACAAGTGCACCTGTACGCTGCCACCAACAGGCACACACGTGCGGTTTTAAAAACCAAGCACGGACGCAATAAGAACCTAACAGGTTTTTTTGGGGAGCGACAATTACAGACAAGTCAGACACTATCTGGACTGTTTTACACTGTGTACACCAGCCCCAGATATGATGAAGGCTGGTATACGGTCACCACTACCCTGCCTGCCTGCCTGCCTGTATACTGGTACAATAGTCCTGACAAGGACTCTTTTGGTCACTAGCCTGTATTCAGACCTGGCTATACCCTGCCTGTATATAGCAACAATAGTCCTGAGAAGGACTCTGCTACTGTACTCCGACCTGGCTATACCCTGCCTGCCTGTATACAACTAGAATAGTCCTGAGAAGGACTTTTGGTCACACTGTTTGCAGCCCTGCAACTGAAAAAGCTATAAAGGGCCGCAAAGCTTTCCCTGAATCAGCGACACTCTCCCTGCACTCACTGTCTGGATAGCTGTGAGCAGAGCACAGCGCGCCGGCCGATATAAAGGCTCGGTCACGCTGTGCAGGCCGGCCAATCACTGCAATTCCACAACTAACAGGGCTGTGGCATTGCAGTGGTCTGCCAGCCAATCCCTGCATGAGGGCTGGCTCTCAAAAGAGCGCCAACATGCAGAAATGAAGACCACGAGTACAGCACGAGTATCGCGAGATTACTCGGTCCCCGCCGAGCAGCCCGAGTACAGCGATACTCGTGCGAGTACCGAGTAGTGACAAGCATGCTCGCTCATCACTAGTGCTCATATCTCAGACAACTGGGGACCCTAAAGGATTAGATAAAAGAGGTTTAGGGTATGTGCACAAGGTGTCTTTTCAGGCAGATTCCACCTGGCATTGAAAGTTGTGAAGTTTATAGAAGTCACCAGTCCATTCTTCTGGCTCCTCTAGTTGGTAGCCATCTCTATTTTAAATATAAAATAAAAAATACTGTATATAAATGCTGGCAGCAAAGTCACTGCAGTGATGGCAGAGAGTACACCTCACGGAAAATGCTGCCAGTGTTTATGTGAAGCATTTTCTGCTTCGAAAACCCAGCAGATGCTATAAGTTGCTGTATCCACATACCCTTACACTGTCTTCTGTCCTCCTATCTTCAGCTTATTTAGCTCTCAATGAGTACAATGCAGTGAGAAGAGGAAGCTATTACATCTGTTGGACTCGGCAATCATCTCATCATCAGATGCATCCCGGCATGCTGTACTTTATAGGTCTAAGCAGACCCAGATCAGCTTCGCTCTTGACTAAAATTACAACAAGGGTGTGTTTTTACTTGTAGGGAGGACTCCTAAGTAGAGTTGATGGACTGCCAATAATCCGGGTCCGGCGGATCCGCGGCAGGTTGACAAAGAAGTCCGGATCCGATCTGGAATCCGGCCCTATATATGTCAATGGGTAGTGGAAGAGAGAGAGAGGAAGGAGGTAGAGGAAGGAGAGAGAGGAAGGAGAGAGAGGAAGGAGAGAGAGGAGAGGAGAGAGAGAAAAAAAATCCGGATCGTGCACCCGGAATCCCGCGTACGGGTTGGACTCGGACCTGCCGCTCAAACCGCGCGGATCCGATTTTGCCGATTCGGGTCCGCTCAACACTACTCCTAAGGTTAATTTTCAAAGAACCATTTTGCTCTAATTCATGTAGGTATTTAAGATCTCTGCTTGTTGACATCTAGCAGAAATCTTTTTTCTTTAGCATAGCAGATAAAAATCTGTCCTGAGCAGGTGGTGGACACACGGATGCACTAATCGTGAGATCATGACATGACCACACATTCTCATCCTCCACGGCACCTATCTCAAAGCAGACCTTGTTTCATGCTGTCATGGCTCCCTTTATTTATTTCTCTGGAAGTTCTAGAATTTTTAAACACCCATCACCCATAGAAATGAATGGAGAATAAGGAAGATATTCACATGCACCTATCCATTCACTTAAGCAGAGGTTTCCAACCTTTCTGACCTTGAGAGCCACATTCACCTGAGCTAGGTTCATGAGCCACATCCAGTTCCTGCTACTTCCATAGTAGTTATGCTCAGAGCCTCCATTACCAGTATAATGGCAGCCAAAGCTTATACAAAGAAATCACATCCAGGTACCAAGTTCCAGTGGTTCCCACATAACTCCGATTCAAATCTGTTCTTCTATGTGGGTTTCACACAAAAGTCACCATCTGGAGACCTGTTCTTTATAGCTGTTAGCTAGACCTTGTGCTAATGTAAAAAGCTGGCAGACAGCTGTGAGCCACATATCACAGGCCCATGAGCCACATGTGGCTACCGAGCCACAGGTTGGGTACCGCTGCATAGAGCACAAGATAGGGTCATTGTGATGACTGTTACAAGGTGGCGCTAGACGCTACTAGTATGCAGGTAAATGGAGAGGTAGTCAGACAGGCTGGGATCATAAACCAGGAGGGCACGAGAGTACACAGGCGGCAGGCAAAAATGAGGTTGAGATACAAGCCAAAGGTCAGGGTTCCAGGAGAGTACATACAAGATACAGGGAGCAGGCGAGGATGCGATCAGAAGGAAGTCCAAGTTCAAAATCCGGGAAGTCACAACAGACACAGGGGAGGACAGGCAGAGATGGGTAAACCGCAGTCCAGGTTTGAGAGACCAAGATCTGAACACTGAGCACCAGGGGAACTGTGACGCCCTGGGCAAGCCAGGGGTCACAGGTAATGACATCACCACACCCTACACCCCGGTTAGGTACACCTAAGCTAGACCAGAAATCCTTGTTGCCTTCCTCCAGGGGCTGATGTCCACACCAGGAGGTGGGCCAGGCGGTTGGCTCTGCCCACCGAGGAGTTCACAGTCCTGGAGGCGGGAAAACCAGGCAGAACAGTGAGAAGAGTTTTGGAGTTGAGTGGTAGAGGAGCAAGTGAGAGGAGTGAAGCTAGGAAAGTAGTAACAGAGCAGCCTGAAGTTGGTCCGGGTGTGTGCCCCGGACAGAGACAGCAAGGTTAGCAGACGGCGGTGACCGTCTGCAGTGGAGGCTGATCGGAGGTGCCGTAAGGACCGTGGACGGGTGGTGGCCCGGCGGTACCGGACCGGTACACAAGGAGAAGCCAGCACCATTGGCAGGGGCCTTTCGGATCCCGGCAAGGCTTGGAGTCGCCGTGAATTTGCCAAATCCGTCAGTGAAGGGGACCCCCGGGTCTCCAAACAACTAAGTCCCGATTGAAGGCAACAGTCCAACCGTATGAGAGAGACACCGCCACCGCCAAGGCACCAGTTTCTCAGGGCCAGCGCCTGCGGGCAAAGAGGGGCTCCTCCGGCCCATATCCAAGTCGGGGAGCGGGTTACCGGTGGGAACCCATTGCAACCAACAGAAGTACTAGGTGCAGGGAAAGAGACAGTCACTGTTAACTACCGGGGAAAAGCAACAGCAGCCGTCCGTGGGAACCGTCTTTCCAGCCGTGTGTATTACCGAGAACTGTATCAACGTCTCAGGCTGAGTGAGTACCACCGTGCCATACGGCACAGCGCTGCCCCCGCGACCCTGCACCTCACCAGGCCCCGCACCGGGCCTGCCATCCCTCATCCTCCACCCCATCACTGGGCCCCGGGACAACCCACCCCTACCCACGGAGGGGAGAACTAACAACTCTGCTGCTCCCTGTCACCGCTACCGGGATCCCCATACAGAGCAGCGGTGGTGTCCACACAATCACCACAACCGTGGGGGCGTCACGGACAATAAATCCCCAAAACCAAACCCCTTTTCACTCACGGGCGAGGAGCGCCGCTCGAGTTCCCGGGATCCGGCCCATCGCTCGAGCCACCGAGCAGCAGAGGCCGCAGCCGCAGCGGCAGCCGGGCCCGAGCAGTGGGAGAGCGCAGCGTCCCCTCCTCCGCTAGCGACAGAACCAACAGCACAACTGTAAACAGGAGGTACAACTGGCGGCATCCTGTGCTAATATGCTCCCTAAAGAAGCAGAGCAATGACCGGGAGCAAGAAGCATCTGTGAGAGCACCTCCCAGGACAGCGTGAAACCCCGTGCTGTGAAACAACCTGAAGAGCATTCATCCTGCAAAATGCTCTGCACCATAGGCAACATATACCTGCTCTGCAGGAGAGCATGGCGGTACAATACAGAATGTTCTGCACAACAGAATCTTGACAATCACCTCCTTGACATGCTGGCCCCAGAGGGGTAACCCGAATCTGTCAGACAATCATCCCACATTGTGAGAGGGGGTATATATATATATATATATATATATATATATATATATATATATTACACATACATATGTGGCGCCCCTAAGGCTTCAATCGCTATGGGGTACTGCACCTGACTTAAGGTGCAGTGCTCAATCCGGATCCAGAGGAGGACGGTGCCCGTTACACAACACACCAATTCATACACACAGCCAGTTGCCCTCCTTTACCATGGACTGGGCTAGGTTTGGGTCAAAAGGGATTGCCAACGTGGTTGGGTCTTTAGGACACCACCACACCTGGGATCCCTAATCCACTAGTGGCGGGACCTGGGACAGGAGGAGCAGCCACCAGGGGAAGTCAGGAGCCAACACAACAGTTAGGGAGTTCTCCATTTGGAGAGTAAGGGAGCAGTTGGATTTCACCAGTGGCTCCGGTGGGACACAGGAGTCTTACGATCGCCGAGGGGAGAGCTTTATTGCTCCCTCGGGAAGGGCGCAGTGCAGAATCCTAGGGTGGATTATACTTCAAATTATCCACCAAAATCGGCAGGCTTGGGAGATTGCACGTCCCTCTGGCCCCCACAGTTCTTGTAGTAAACTGCCAGATAGGATTCGTGGTCGTGTTCCAAGGCCCCACAATGGACCTGCGACGCCTGCAAGGCAGGCAGTAAACACTTTTCCAAGATCCGGGGTCCCCAAGAGCTTCAGGCCACGGGGATCCAACACCAAGCGCAAGGAGGAAGGTCCTACAGATCACTGCACCGGTTCTGACCTCTAAAATATCCAGGTTCAACGGGCCCATCACAGCGGGTGACCAGCACTACCTGGGCAAGCGGCAGAACTGTGAGTAAAACACCTGGAACCCACAGAGACTGTGTCCGCCTGTCATTCCTGGTGCCACGGTTCCGCGGCGCCTGCCATTACTACTCCCATCATCATCCTCCCCAGGGCCCACTTCACCTGTGGGGAGCAGAAACACCTCAGCTGCTACTACCATCCCCCCGGACGACAGCAACAGCAGCGGCGGCTATTCCCTGGCTGCATACCGCAGGGCGCGTCACAAAATCAACCTCCACCATCATCTTTCACCACCCCCTCCTTTATTGTACACCTCGGGGCCACGAAACTGGGCAGAAAGGGACACCCCATGACATCCCCAGACCCAACATCACCAGGCTCAGCGACGAGTAATTTAACCCCTTGCCCCGTGGGTCCTAAACATACATACACACACATACACACACATATATCTGCCTTTTTTGAGCTGTACAGTGATATACAGCATATGTTTATTCTCTTTGAATGTAACGTGATATAAACATGTCCGGGATGAGATTTATGCACCAGTAACTGAATACTCTGATTACTTTGAAAAGTCTTCTGTATCTTGTTGATTGATTGCAGATTCTTTTTTGCCTCATCTACACTATAACACCGCAGAGCATGATTACATAACTAGCCGAGCAAAAAGATGCACTTTGCATCACAGAATATTTTTTTCTTTTGTGGAATTCAATGTAACATTTAGGATCTTGATTTGGTATCTAAGATATATATATTTTTATTTTTTTTTGTTTTCAAAGTTCATATAATGCCTTGGCATCTGGGCAGCACGGTGACAGTACTTAATTCTATCCCTTTGTGGCACAGGGTAACAGTAGCATCTGGTTGGAATTTACAGACCCAATTCATCAAGCAGGTTTTGTCAGTAATCTGGTGTAAGACTGTTTGAAACATCACAAACTTTTTTTTTTTAAACTCATGGTTGTGCAATATATTTGCAACTTTTTAGTTTTTATGCCAGTTTTGGCCACCTTGATCAGCTTTTTGAAAAAGAGGGTGTAATTTACCTGTGAGGATGGGTGGCTGAGCGCTGCCGGCAAAATCATCATACTTGTGGCGTAACTCACAACGGAAATGTAATCCAGCACGGCAGCTGAAAGATGCGGCAAATTTGTTCATCAAGTATCGGTGAATCCGGGCCTATGCATTTTACTCATGTCTGTCTTACTTTATAGCTAATGGGAGCTGGTGAAATCTCCATGCATGTTCCCCCAAGTATAAAAAATAGTGCCCCCGAATATATATTTTAGGGGTTCCCTCACATAGGCATTAGGTATTGGGCAGTGTTCACATCAGCAAAGTTTTTAGTCCAACAAGGCAAGGTTTATTAGCTCCATAAACCCCCGGGGGACTATAATAAAAAACAGCCATGCTCCGGCACAAAGGTAAATACTGCAGGACAGTTCAGTACATACAATGGGTTAATACTCAATGGCTCAATACTCCAGCAGGTACCCTTCCAATACAGTATGGGATTTCTCCAGCTCCCACACTTGGGCCACTTGATGGTGGACATTCTACCTGTTTCCTCTCTAGGACCAAAGACTTCCCAGCTGATTTCCCGGTAACTCCATTCAAAGATAGGCCCTGGCATGTCTCTCTCCAGCCACAGCTGACATCTTGGCTGGTCACTCATGAGATTACACAATCCACTCTGCTATACAAAAAAAAAAAAAAAGCAAATACAAGCTGGTGCAGAAAGAGTTAATACTGCCCTGCCGTGAATGAGAAGACACTTTAGGAGAGATTTGATGGTCATTTTATTAACAATGCTTTTCGGAGATATTCATGTCCTTCATCAGGTCAAAATCACAATCAAATAAATATATACAAACATATACAAAAAAAAGCAGAAATGACCCAATTTCCCAAATCTTGCTATTTTGTTTAAAACATTGGCAGTATGCAGCTATTCATATCAATGCAAAAAAAATAGTAATATGAAAAAAAACGCAATATACACATTCAGTTATGCATTATGCTTATTTTATAATTCTCCAATATCCATTTCCAGCAAATGTAACAGTATAGAAATGCAATAAAAAGATTTAATTCTATGACCATATTCACCATACTGAGTTGTTTTGAATGGGTTAATTGCAGACTGTCCTCTCCATAACCAGAGTTGGAATTTAAACACTAGTTCCACGTAACAGAGGGTCTGAAGCCATAGTTATATATATCTTAACTCCATAACACAGGCGTGTGCCGCCCCTGCAGCGACCGAACCACTCGGATTCGGGGGTAATTTCTCGTGGCTCGAGGATCTCTGGACCCGGGGGCTAGGGGCCACTCTCCAATGTAAAAAGGTTAATTATTTACAGGGGATTGATATAGTTTGTGACGCCACCCGTGGTGTGCGGTAACGGGGACTACCGCCGCTGCTGATAAGAATGCCCGGGGATAGATGGAAGGGGGCAGCCAAATGACGTTTCCCTCCACGGGTAGGGAAGTCCCCGGGACTGTGAATGGTGGTGTGCAGGGGAGTGCGGACATGCTAGAAGCAGGTACTCACTCAGACAGCGCCGGTGATGAAAGCAGACTCTGACAACAAGGTAGATCAGGTCTCTGTGTGCCGCTGTCCTCTTGGGGGAGTCCGTGCAGGTATCCGTCCCCTGCAGTACTACCTGATGGTCCGGAACCTGCCTCCATGCACAATTTTAGAAGTGTCCAAGTGGCCCGTAAGCAAAAAGCTGTCCGGGCCCAGCTCCCTAATATTGATAGAAGAGGAGCTTGCTCTCAAGAGCTCACGCTTGGGATTTCTGTGGGCTGCATTGGTTGGAAATCCCTTTCCCCCTCATTGCGCTAGTGCCCCTGATCTCTGAGCTTCGTGGGGACAGTCCATAAAGTCACTGTATCGCCCTGGACAAGCCAGGGGCCACAGGTAACAACACCTACACACCTGAGGGGGTGGAGCCAGGCGGTTGGTCTCCACCCACCGAGGCCATTGCGGCTGAGGGACCCGGTCTACCCCTGGCCCCCATGTCGCCTCCGTCCTCCTTGCCCGCGCACCGCGCTGCACCTGGCCCGCCGGGCGTACACTCCTTTGTAACAGTGGCCGAGAGAGTGGCAAGCCTGGAAGCTGCGGCAGCTGGCGGCAACCCGCCTGGCGCAGGGACGGACGATAGTGATTCCGGGCCTGACACCGAGCCCGTTTCGGAAGAAGATGAAGGAGTTGTCGCTCTGCATGACATGGAGGCCACTTACATCCCCCGGAGTGGGAACAACGGGTATCGGGCGGCCCTTCCTCGCCACGCTTGCTATGCGCTGGAGGGGCTAGTGCCCGTGTTCTTCCACCCAGAGCCGGGTGGGGAGGACGAAAGTGCACAGTAAGGGCAGCGGAATGCCATTGTCACCGTCCCCGTTGGGACCACCTGTGTGTGTTCAAAGTTTTGAAAAATGAAAATGAGTAATCAACCGAAGTTTATCTGATTGTCAACGTGATTGAACCAGTTGTAGCCGGCAACTGGTCCCCGTTGGGACCCCTTCACCATTTTGCATAGGAACGTCTATGAACAGGCCCGAGGACTTGCAGGGCAACCACAAACTTAATGGCTTGTAAATAAAAATGTTGTTGCAGCTTCCACCGTTACCGCCTCCGGAGAGGCAGATTGGAGGGAGGTCCCGCAGTGGAGTAGGCTGGGGCCCAGCCACCACCGGAACCGGTGTCTACCCTCTGGGGGTTCCAGGGGCTCCCCATGGATGTGGGTCCCCTGGAAAGGACTGATCCCGCTCGGGTAACTTGGTGCAGGACTGGGGTCAAGGGGTGCTGCCTGTTTTCTTAGGGGCAGCATCAGGGCCAGGTTACTTGGGTGGGTGAGAGCGGAAGCCGTAACCGTTACCGTAACGTTTAAGAAAAGTGCCTCCCGTTGTGGGATGATGTTACTATACTTGTATGTGTTTTTATCTTTTTACAGTTTAAAATAAAAATAAAACCGGTGTTGGACGGGCAGCCCGCGGACGGTCTGCATTTTGCTAAGGGGGAATGTGTCGCCCTGGACAAGCCAGGGGCCACAGGTAACAACACCTACACACCCCACACTCCCTGCAGGCACATCAAGGTCAGACACAAAACCCTTGTTGCCTTCCTCCAGGGGCTGATGTCCACACCAGGGGGTGGAGCCAGGCGGTTGGTCTCCACCCACCGAGGAGTTCACAGTCCTGGAGGAGGGAAAAACAGACAGTCTAGTTTGGAGGAGGAAGTGGAAGGAGGTGAAGTAGAGAGATAGAGTTTGGAGAGGAAAGAGAGCAGTTGGAGTAGTAAAAGTGGAAAGAGAAAAGTGACAGCAAGACAGCCTGAAGTTGGTCCAGATGTGTGGCCCGGACAGATCAGCAAGGTTGGCAGACGGTGGTGACCGTCTGCAGGAGTGGCCGATTGGAGTCTACCGTAAGGACCGTGGACGGGTGGTGGCCCGGCGGTACCGGACCGGTACACAAAGAGAAGCCAGCACAAGTGGCAGGGGCCTTTCAGACCCCGTCAAGGCTAGGAGTCGCTGTGAAGTTGCCGAATCTGTTAGTGAAGGGGACCTCCGGGTTTCCAAACAGTCAAGTCCCGACAGAAGGCAACCGTCCAACCGTGAAGGGGAGACACCGCCACCGCCAAGGGCAACCGTTTCCCAGGGCCAGCGCCTGCGGGCAAAAGGGGCTCCTCCGGCCTACATCCAAGTCGGGGAGCGGGTTACCGGTGGGAACCCATCGGAATCAACATAGAACATAGGTGCAGGGAGAGACAGTCACCGCTAACCTGCAGGGAACAACAACACCGCAGCCGTCCGAGGGACCCGTCCATCCAGCCGCTTGTTTTACCGTGAACTGTGTCATCATCATTGGGCTGAGTGAGTACCTCCGTGCCGTGCGGCACAGCGCTGCCCCTGCGACCCTGCACCTCATCAGGCCCCGCAACCCGCCTGTCATCCACTCCTACCCCATTACCGGGCCCCGGGACAACCAACCCCCTACCCACGGAGGGGAGAAATAACAACAAAGCTGCTCCCTGTCACCGCTCCCGGGATCCCCGGACAGAGCAGCGGTGGTGTCCACACAATCACCACAACCGTGGGTGGCGTCACGGACAATATCCCCAAAACCAAACCACCCCTTTTCACTCACGGGCGAGGAGCACCGCTCGAGTCCCCGGGATCCGGCCCATCGCTCGAGCCACCGAGCAGCAGCTGCCGTGGAGCAGCGGCAGCCGGACCCGAGCAGTGGGAGAGCGTAGCGTCCCCTCCTCCTCCCGCGACATCACTATCCTCCACAGTTTAATTGCCGGGTTGCCTGAAGCTACTCCTCGACCTAGGGTCCAGCACCCCGCCATGCTTTCGGTCCCAGACCTGCTATTGAACTGCAGCTGCTGATCATCCTTCAAGACTAGGTCCAGGTGCCCAGTCCCAATATCCTGTGAGCCGGGACCATCGTCTGAAACCCAATCTTTAACTCTCCCGGGAGCCACACGCTCCCCTAGCTCCTCACTGCTCGAGGGCTACTACTCAACTCCTCTCCCTTTACTCCCCTGGAGCCAACTACCCTGTTCCCTCCCACCAGTCTGCCTAACCCCTAGGTGGGCAGCCCTATTCCAGCTCAGCAGCCCACTGGTGTGTCTGACAGGGTGTGGTGTGAGGTGTGATTGGGATTTGGATGCTGGTGGAGGCAGCACTACAGGTTAGGAACCCAGAACCATTGGGGGTTGAGTCCTGCACAAGGAGATAAAGAGCGTGCAGTACCCTGTGACAACCTGACTAGTCCAGGGGCGTCACAGGAGCTCTGCCAGAGACGTTCGGACATCAAGAGAGTTCATACCTGTGGTGGACTTTTATTTCTTGCATTTCTATACAATGTCCCATTTGCTAGAAATGGATATTGGTGAAATATAAAATAAGCATAAACTATAACTGAATGTGCATATTAAATCATCAAAAAATCCCAATGATGAATGTCACCAGTACATATATGTATCTCAAAAAGACCCTCCAAATAATGAGAAGGAACCCTCTACCAGTGGTGGTCAAAGCAACATAAAAAGACTGTGATTAATTTTAAATTGTAAAAGCAAATACTTTATTAATTAGATTAAAAGTAGTCTCCTCTACAGTAATTTTGATATATAAAGTGCATTAACAGACAGGGTTTCCTTATCAATAAGCAATACGGGCTATAATGTGAAATAAAAAACCAATCAGATCCCAGATTGCCAAAAATAGCTAATGTCCTGAGAATAGACACAAACCAGTATGTGGTAGTTGTAATCAAGATTTAAACAATCACAAAATTGTATTGAAATTAGGCAATGTCTAATATCAGTGAATAATTCATGAATAAAAGGCCATGCACTAGTATTGTAGTGAAGTAATCGGCAAAATAGTTGCTAAATACATATAAGTAGGCATTTATGATACTGATTAGGAATCAACAATGGTGGCAACAGCAGTAATCAATTATAGGATGTATATAGATGTTACCGGGTTCTAGACCAATTAGTCCCATATGCCTCGGTTCCGATGCACATTGTCGCATGTGACTTCCTCATGGGGGTGTGGAATTATTTGGTTTTGAAATTAATTCAGGTCTTTTTATGTCACTGTCACAGTTCCGCTGTGTGGAGCATCTTGCACACTGGTGATGCTCTGCCACGCCTTTGTGAACATCAGAGCTGGCACTTACAGGTTTCCTTTGTGTAGAGCATTTTGCATTTGTAGATGCTCTGCTGTGTGTCTTTGATCACTTGCTGACAGGTTGTTTGACAGTACAGGATTGCATGCAGGTTCTGGGAGATGCTTTTACTCAGGTGTTCCACATTCTTGGTAATTGCTCTGTTTTATTACTGAGCATGCTCTCCCAGAACTTCGCCAGTAGTACTCTCTGGTTCTGCAGTGTGCACTTGGCTCCTGTTCTGATATAGGCTTCTTGACCCTGGACTGTTTATTGACCCTTCTCTGCTTACTCCAGGGGTTCTTGTCTTTACCTCCTGGCTACTGACCTCAGACCATTACCTGACCACGTCTCTGTCTGCTCCCTGAATCTAATATGTACTTTCCTGGAATTATCACCCTTGGCATGTTACTTGACTGTGTCTCTACATACTCCGAGTCCTGTTGTGTCCTCCTGTTCTCTGATCCTGGCTTGTCTGACTACCCTTCCATCTATATTGTCCGTAAGTAGTGACTAGCATCACAGTTGCTTTGATCCCTACTGGTAGAGGGTTCCTTCTCACTATTTGTGAGGGTCTTTTTGAGATACATGAATATGTATATATCAGTTTTTCTTTTTCATATTACAATCCCTTCTGCTATATTCAGCAGACCGACTGACTCACCAGCCAAAACCATTCTCTTGTTCTTTAGCAAAACACTGTAGGTGCACTCCTATTCAAGACCTACAAAGCTGGGATTAACCCTGTTCTCCCTAGCTGTACCACCATTTTTATATATATATATATATATATATATATATACACACACATACATACATACATACATACATACATACATATATGTGACTCCCTGGCTGGGCCAGGTAGTCACAGATAGGGGACTGGTGTAATGCGGGGCCCTAACAAGGTGACGGCAGCCAAACATTTAAACCCTAGTCACCCCCCTCAGTGCTTGATGGACACACAAGGTGGTGGAGCCAGGCGGTTGGACATGCCCACCAAGGAGTTCGGATGGCCTGAGGCGGGAAAAGACAGTAGATCAGTTTGAGAGTTCAGTAGAGGAGGTCAGGCCAGTGTGACAGGTCTGTAGCAGACTGACAGGTGCCAGGGTAGGAGCCCGGGTACCTTTGGCTAGGAGGCAGACGGAGGCCTCTGTCTGCAGGAGCCGGGAAGCCGGCTCGGTGGAACCGTGGTGGACCGGGACAGGGTAGTGGCCTGACCAGTACCGACCCGGGGAACCGACTCGGAAACTGGAGCACAAAGGGGGGTACTCAGACCCTGGAGCTAGGTCCAGAAGCTACTGGGGGCTAGCTAATTAACTGATTGCGGCCAGGACTATAGGTCCTGTCCCACCCAAAGTCCCGACTGAAGGCAACAGCCCAACGAGGGGGATAGAAAGCCACCGCACAGGCAGAGAGATCCCACGGGCCAGCGTCTGCGGGCAAAAGGGCTCTCCCGACATCTACTAAGCCGGGGAGCGGACTCCTGAAGTTGCAAGCCCAGGTAGTCCACCATCACAAAACAGGTGCAGGAGAAAGGCAGAGACCAACAACTGTGTGGGGGACCAGACTGCAGCCGGCTGCGGGCACCGACCACCATCACCTTGGTTTACCAGAGACTCATGTGTTTACTAATAGTGAGTACATCAGTGCCCTCCAGCCGCCCATCTCCCTGCACCGCCCAACTCCCCCAACGACACCATCCCTACCCACGGAGGGGTTAACAACTTGCTGCGCAACATCTCCCCCGCGTGCCCCATAACTGCAGCAGTGGTGTCCACCTTCACCACATCCCATGGGTGGCATCACGAACTTAAACACCGCTCCGGCTGTACACCTACGTCCCCACACCACCAACCCCTTTTTGATCGGAGTGACCGCAGGACCCCCGGGTCCGGAGACCCTCAAGCCACCCACTGAAGGTCCGGACCTGAGCAGCTCGGCTACTGAGCACGAGGCGGCACATATATCTATACAGTATATATACACATATACACACACATACATATACACACACACAGTATGAAAACATACTGTTTGCCCCCTGGGTTACATGTGAAAAAAAATCCACTCTCTCCATATTGGATGCTCCTGCATGGCCCTGTATTCTGGCTTGCACTGCTGTATGACACTGGTGGTACAATAACATTATTGCACTGCCTGTCTCATCTGAGAGACAACGTGAGGCCACTGAAGCGGAGTATAGCGGGCTTTACATGCTACAATAAATCTAACGATGTGTCGGCGGGGTCACGTTGTAAGTGATGCACATCCGGCATCGTTAGTGTTGTTATAGCGTGTGAAACCTACATGCGATTGCGATTGTACCAAAACACGTTGATCGCATACACGTCGTTCAAATTCTAAAAATTGAACGTCCGGTTGTTCAATGTTCCCGAGGTACCACACCTCGCAGTGTGTGACACCCCTGGAATGATGAACACATCTTATCTGCGTCCCACCTGCAATGCGGAAGGAAGTAGGTGGGCGGGATGTTTACGTCCCGCTCATCTCCACCCCTCCGCTTCTATTGGCCGGCTGCCGTATGACGTCACTCTGACACCGAACGTCCCTCCCACTACAGGAAGAGGATGTTAGCCGCCCACAGCGAGGTTGTATGGACGGGTAAGTACGTGTGACGTGATTTAATCGTTTGTGCGACACGTGCAACAAATTGAACGTTCTACACATACGATGGGGGCGTGTGCGATCTCATACGAGATCACATGTGTAATTGTAACGTGTAAAGCAGGCTTATGGCTCCTGACTTGTTCAATTGTAGTCATGTTTTAAACATTTGGAGGCAATTGAATGAATCAGCAGCTTCCTGCTAAGAGACCTGCGTTTTACTCCATTTTTAAACACAGTGTTGTGGCACCCCGGGGGGTTTCAGCAGTGCCCTGGTTGGGAAATACTGGGTGACAGTGGTAAGGTAAGTGTGTGGCTCGGAGCTTTGTATTAGAAACGCTCAACTTCAACCCCTAAAATAATTCAATTTCATTAAGATAAAGTAATAAATGTAAGTATAGGCACAGAACAGGCACACTCCTGCCCGAGACCACCACCTATAACCCCGTTGCGGTCCTTTATTCTGTCTGTCTGTGTATCTCTATGTACCAAACATTGGCATTTGAGAAATTGCTCGTACAGTCGAGGCGGCCGCAGGTGAGTAGTTAACTAGAAAATAACAGTGATTCCGTAACAGAAAATGGAGTGTGTCACAGGAGGTCTGCCGAACCTCAGTGGAAAATAAAGCAGAATGGCAGAGACTGCTGTGATGCCGCGTGAGGAAAGACGCGCAGGTCCTGCTCTCTCTCTAAGATACCGAGTGGCAATCACAATCACCCCTTCTATTTCGGAGTCTAATTATGCCAGTGATTCAACCTTTTATAGAAACAGCAGTAGGCCTACTTTCATCTTGTAATTCATGGGAAAAAAAGGTGTCTTTCGACATTCGCAAGATGGAAATAATTACTTCGCTCCGGGTTCCATATTCCAGTCAGTCTCTGAGTGATTTTTATATGGTCCCTGAAGCCCAACTCCAGCCATCATCCCTACAGACAAGTCATTTTACAAAGCAGATAAGAAAGCTACTATAGGGACCGCGCGGTACGTGTGTGATGTCTGGCTGCTATTATACTGCGAGCAAGATAAAGAGACAGACAGGGAAACCACAGTGTTATAACCACCCAAGGCTTCTGCGAAGGAACTGTTTTATTTCCATTAGCGTCCTTTGCTCCCAGTGAGGAGAAGCTGAGCCGTTCTTCACATAGGCCAGCAGTCCTTCTGTCTTGCTCCTGTATACATGGGGTATATAGAAGAATATATTGTTGGACACTCTGTGCACGACCGAATGCTGTATCAGCTCATATTAATACGTGGGGCCTTGTGAAGTTTGGAAATACAATACCTATAGACACCAATATTTATAAATTTTCTATGCATAGGAATATTAATACAAAAGAAAAATGTACACCCTACTGTAAATGATAAAAAAAATCAGCTATCACCAGAAATTCTGAAACTATAAATTGACAATATCTATTTTTTTTTATAGAATTTATATAGTAAAGTGTCCGTACACTATTTCTTATAATCATACTTTACCAGGATAATGGTTGGCCTCCTGAAAGATTAAGCTCAGCTCTACTACTTGGCTTAATCTAAAGATTATATTTGTGTCAGAACAGCTGCAGCCAGTAATCTAAGTGATACATAGTTGGATTCAGGATCTCTTTGCCTACATCATGTGGCTCTCAGATGAGTGGCAAAAACCTGCTGACAGATTCCCTTTAAGTAATGGGCTGACTGTAACCTCTTTACCTACTTAAACTACCGCAGAACTACCTTTCCAAGAGGGGCCTCCTGTCCTCCATTGATGTATAAGAAACAGCCTTCTTATTTTTAAACAGAAGATTTTCGTCAGTTGAGGAATATGATGTTCTGCAGCAGCTAGAGCACAATCTATTATATAAAGATGAGTGTATGTATGTATGTGTATGTATGTATGCGTGTATGTGTGTGTGTGTGTGTGTGTGTGTGTTTCTGTATATGTGTATGTGTGTGTATGTCCGCTAAAGGAATCTGCACCGTCGCATGTACAATCACAAAATTTTGCACAGACACTCCATTTGACTGAGGGAACATCACAGGCTGTGTTTTGAGGGGGACTTTTAACCCCATGCTTTACAGTTATTCACCAAAAAACCTGCCTCCATTAAAGTCAATGGAACTGGAAGCCAAAACTTCAGAAGAATGTTAATATGTCACAATGCGCAGCCACGTCCTTGAATGGAGTGTTGGCATGCCATAATGCAGATAGGGAGGGAGACAGACAGACAGGGAGGGAGGGAGAGAGACAAGGCAGGAGGAAGAGAGGGAGAAAGGGAGGGATGGAGGGAGAGAGGGAGAAAGGGAGAGAGGTAGACAGGGAGAGAGAGGAGGTGAGAGGGAGACAGGGAAGGAGGGAGAGAGGAAGGGAGAGAGGGTTAGAGGGAGGGAGACAGGGAGAGAGAGAGAGAGAGGGAGGGGAGAGGGAGAGAAGGAGGGAGGAAGGGAGAGAGAGAGAGGGAGGGAGGTAGGGTGAGAGGGAGGGAGGGAGATCGGGAGGGAGAGAGCGAGGGAGGGTGAGAGTGAGGGAGGGAGAGGGAGGGAGACAGGGAGAGAGAGGGAGGGAGAGAGAGAGGAGGGAGGGAGAGAGAGAGAAGGAGGGAGGGAGAGAGAGAGGGAGAGAGGGAGGGAGACAGGGAGAGAGGGAGAGAGGAAGACATGGAGGGAGGTTTGGAGAGAGACAGGGAGGGAAGGAGAGAGAAGGGGAGGGAGGTAGACAGAGACAGTTACTATCCCGGGTACTGCCGAGTGCTACAGCTAGTACTTTTATAATTATTAACACTGTTTTTGTACAGTCTCATTTTAGGGTTGTGTTCATGTGACGTCCTGGACTAGCCAGGTAGTCACAGATAGACCCCCGCACTACACCTGTCCCCCAATAAGGTGTCATCAGCCAAAACCACCGAACCGGGTGGGGGACCAGACGCAGCCGGCTGCGGGCACCGACCACCATCAACTTGGTTTACCGTGAGTGCAACTGTGCCATCCGGCCGCGCACCACCCTGCACCGCCCAGCTATCTCCAACGGGTCCCAGGGCCATCATCCCTACCCACGGAGGGGTTAACATCTTGCTACACTACTATCTCCCCCGGGTGCCCAGTAATCGCAGCGGTGGTGTCCAGCTTCACCACAACCCGTGGGTGGCGTCACAAACTCAAACACGGCTCCGGCCGTGCACCTACCTACCCCCCTCCAAAAGCGCTAGCACCCCTTTCAAAGCGAAGTGACCCCGGGTCCGGAGCCACCCACCAACGAGCCGAATCCGAGCGGCTCGGCTGCAGCCGTGCACGGGGCGGTACACTCATACTCAGTCATGCCCACCTGTAGCAATAAATAAAAGCTACAGTTTGCAGGTAACAATTTAGCATTACCACAGCCTGCATGCTGTGGCCGTCGTTGGCTGCCAGCCTAGGAATGAAGAAACACGCAGGGATTTATGTGCAGCTGATGTGGGGCTGCACGACATCTAAAAACCACATGATTTTATTTGCAAACCTGTCTAATCTACGGACATACATAGGATAAGGTCATGGTTTTCCAGCAGGATGAACATATACAGTAAGCCCTATGGGAAAACTTAGGTGTTTAGAGTAAACCTGGTTTTGTTTCGGCTGATTTGGGGATTTGCTGATGTAAGGACTATTCTTAGCGGCAGGAGCCGATTGGAATTCATTGATCATACTACACAGATTGTATTATTCATCACTGCTAACCTGAAAATGGTTTTCGCAGCGCTTTCAAGCCACGCTGATTACAATTACTGGCAGCTGTTAAAGTCGTCTTTTTGGAGATTTTGCTCTGTAAAATCTGTTAAATGTTCCTATATTCTCTCCTGCACTCATAAATACAGAAGACTCTGAATTTCCTAAAAGCTTTATCCATCAACTTCACAATGCTTTTTTGTTAGATTTAGGATAATGAGAAAAAAAAAGATAGGGGCCATTATTACATACTACCTTCACTCGCGCAAACTGTGTAGTAAGGCCGCATTCAGGCATTTGGGATTTTTTTTTTCCATACATAGAAACACAGATAGTATTTTGGATCCGAGTGTCATCACTGTTTACTCCTTGTGTCAGTTTGTATTGTACCGCCCCCAACAGCTGTCAAACTGGCTTGGGATTTCAGTGGGCTGCTTTGCTTGTAAAGCCCTATCCCCCTCGTTGCACTAGGACCCCCGATCTCTGAGCTTTGTGGGAACAGTCCATATAGGCCCTGTCCTCTGCAGGTTAATTGCCGGGTTGCTTGAAGCTTCTCCCCGACCTAGGGTCTGTGTACCCCGTTGTGCCTTCGGTCCCAGCCCGGCTGCTGGCTATCCTCCAAGACTAGCCAAGCACCTAGTCCCAATCTCCCGGAACTGGGTCTCTGACTACTCCTGGTCCAGACAACCGTCCTTGACCTAGTCTCCTTTTCCCCTGGGAGTTCCAACTCCCAGCTTCCTTGAGCTCCTCACTGCTCGAGGGATACCACTCAACTAACTTGTCACCTCCCACCTCCCTGCCTGACCCCTAGGTGGGCGGCCCTATTCCAGCTTCCCTGCACGGGGAGAGAAAGATTGTGCAGAACCCTGTGACGACCTGACTATTCCAGGGCGTCACATTCCCCTTTGGCTAAACGTAGCTTGTCCCCGAGCTACAGGACATCCAGAGGTTTATTTTGTTAACTGAATAGAGAAAGATAACACGTTTAATGAACAATTTCTCTTTCCTCACAAGGGAGGCACATTACTTAAACGTTACATTTAAAACTCTTAAAGTTCATTTTTATTAAAGAACCCTGGGAACGCTATCGGTTGTAGCGGTAGTCAGTGCTCAGTCTACTCCACTGCAGCACCTTCCTTCGACAGTCCATTCCCAATGTCCCTCTCCCTTCAACCCGCCACTCTAACAACCTGAAGCCCGACGCTTCCTACTTGGTTCCATGACAGGATTGAACTCCTGGAGGCATAAAAGATGACTCTGGTGGGCGCACTGGGCGCAACTATATACAAAACCACAAGTTAATTCTTGCCGCTGCCAGTCCCGCAGCCATGGTCCATATTTAAACTTTAAATAATTTGGCAGAAAATCAGGTGACTTTCCCGGATGATCAATATTTTCATTTTTCAAAACATTAGCAGCATTTTCAAAACTTCACTTATCATTTTTCAGGAAAATAACAAACTAAGGAAAACAATACAAGAAAACACAGAATTAACACTTTAACATTAGATAGCCTGGTACTGCTACTATCAATGCTTGTAATCCACGGCGGAAGCTGGCATGACATCAATCATGGCAAGCCTTTTCACATCTAGGGCATACCAGCCCCGCTCTCCACAATGCCGGGTATAGGAAACCACCTCTCCCGGTTCCAAGTTACGGCCCGGGTGCCCCCTCGGGAAATGTTCCTCTACATCTCATCGGGACACAAACACCCCATCTGTGAGGCCCGCTTCCATAATGAACCCCCATCCTTTGTCGGGGTCAAAGCGACTCACATGGCCCCGGTGCCACGGCCCTCTGGCTCGGAAGGTGGCATTCTTCAGATGCTCTTTCTCTCTTTTGGTGCGGGCAGCAATCTCCCGTCATCGCTGTTCTCGGGTCATCATTTCCAGATGCAGCTTGTGCTGTTGTCGTTCCCAGTAGGGGGCATCAGCGTCTGGCCTCTCCTCCCTTACCGGTATGGGTCATAGATGCACTTCTGCGGCTCCAGCAGCTGCCAGGATGCCGCGCGGCGGCAGAGCTGGCATCTCCACTGGCTCAGCCTCCGTTTTGGTAGGTAAGAAAGACCTGCTGTTTCGCAGCCGGGGATGCTGAGTCCGGTTGCTCCGTATCTCGGTACGGGCCCGGTGATGTGTCCGAGTCTGGTCTGGCCGGTGCTGGGATCACTGCTGTCGTGGCCTGGTCAGATGGTAAATTCAGGGGCTCTGCAATCTGCTTCTTACAAACGGGGACTCGAGGTTCCGCTGCCGGTGTTTGGGTTGGCAGCTCGACATCCACCAAGGATGAGGGTGACGGTGGCGGAGTGCTTGCAGTGGGCGGGGGCAGACCGAATCCCGCAGCCGTATAGGCCGGGTCAGCCGGGACTGGGTAGCTGCTTACCCGCTCCTCGCATGGGACTTCTATCTGACAGGCTCGCACCACCATTGCCAGGCTCCTCATCTCTTCCCTCCAATGATCCAAAATGAAGAGGAACTGCGTCCGCATTCTCCTGCAAAGTTGCTTGGTCTCCTGCTCTATCCAGGCCGCGGTCCCAGGAGCAGCACGCTCTGGTGACCAGTCTCGTGCTGCCGCCATCTTTCCTCTGCGGTGTCCAGGAACTTTATCGCAGAATCCTGGCATCCCTGCTCCACTTCCACTGCTACATGCCATCATGCCCCCTTGGTTTTCGCCAGCCACTCACTTTTGCGCTGGGGCACTTTGGGAACTTCCGATTACGGCCACACTCTCAGGACGAAAGGCGGGGCTTCAGCTTTGCGCGCTTTTGGCTTGAAAGATGGCATTTTGGCGTCAAAGATGGCGGAAAATGGCGGGAATGGAATCCTGACACTGCAGCTTGGATTCTAAGGCGCATGTCACCCAGGTTAGTGGGTCATGTCCAAATAATGTTCGTGACGCCAAAGTTTTCGGGATGTACCGCCCCCCAGCAGCTTTCGAACTGCTCGGATCCGGATGTCACTGCTCGGGGCTCGAGGGTTTCTGGACTTGTGGGCTAAGGGTCACACCCGAATGCAGTAGGGGGTATTTACAGGGGAGATATACATAGTTTGTGATGCCACCCATGGTGTGCGG
Organism: Anomaloglossus baeobatrachus; assembly: GCF_048569485.1. NCBI lineage: Eukaryota > Metazoa > Chordata > Amphibia > Anura > Aromobatidae > Anomaloglossus > Anomaloglossus baeobatrachus. The sequence continues at coordinate 81,974,307 of NC_134355.1, read as the reverse complement.
TAATAGGGAGTACCGCTGCTGCCATTGGGAGTACCCGGGTTGATTGAGTGGGGCAGCTAGATGACATTACCCTCCCACGGGTAGGGAAAGGCCCCGGGACCCTGAATAGTGGGATGGATTGCAGGGGGAGCGCAGGCTCGCTGGTTACAGAGGTTAATCAGGTACTCACTCAGCAAGAAAGCAGACGCTGACAACATAGTAAACCAAGTCTCTGGGTGCCACTGCCCTATTGGGGAGCTTGTCCGGGTCCCGTCCCCTGCAGTACTGCCTGGTGGTCTGTGGCCTGCCTCCTGGCACCGTATTTTAGCGTGTCCTTTGTGACCCGTCAGCTTGGAGCTTTCTGGGCCCCGCTCCCTGCTATGGGTAGCAAGAGGAGCTTGCTATCAGGAGCTCACGCTTGGGATTTCAGTGGGCTGCTTTGCTTGTAAAGCCCTATCCTCCTTGTTGTACTAGTGCTTCCAATCTCTGAGCTTTGTGGGAACAGTCCATATAGGCCCTGTCCTCCACAGCTTAATTGCCAGGTTGCTTGAAGCTTCTCCCCGACCTAGGGTCCATGTACCTTGTCGTGCCTGCAATCCCAGGCCAGCTATTGAACTGTGGCTACTGGCTATCCTCCAAGACTAGCCAAGCACCCAGTCCCAATCTCCAGCGACAGGGTCTCCAACTCCTCCTGGTCAAGACCATCATCTGCAACCTAGTCTCCTTTTCCCCTGGGAGCTCCATCTCCCAGCTTCCTCAAGCTCCTCACTGCTCGAGGGCTACCACTCAACTGACTTGTCACTTCCCACATCCCTGCCTGACCCCTAGGTGGGCGGCCCTATTCCAGCTTAAGCAGCCCACTTGTGTGCCTGACAGGTGTGGCGTGAGGTGTAACTAGGATTTGTGAATGCTGGTGGAGGCAGTACCACAAGATGGGGACCCAGAACCATGGGGGGTTGAGCCCTGCACAGGGAGAGAAAGATTGTGCAGAACCCTGTGACGACCTGACTAGTCCGGGGTGTCACAGTATGATCATGAGTGATTTTGCACAAATGGAAAAAAACTGCAAAGCGTCTTCCATACATTGTGTTGTTAATCATGGCCTGCACATTGAGACCAGACGTCTACTGTCCTTGATAGTCACAGACCTGTAAGGCTTCTATGGGTAATTTTGAGGTGTGAGTTGGATCAAAAATGGGCCACTAGGGCCACTTGGTCTACATATATGTACACCAACAATCTGAGCCAAAAAATGGTGCAAATCTTTAACAAATTTGCCACATTTTACCTCTCTTTAGACTTTGTATGACTCCATGTGCTTCTTAGAGGAGAAGACAAAACACATTGTCCGCTCACCATTCTTCACGACAATAGCCCTCTCATGCAAAGAAACCCTTGAGCCAGGGCGACAGCAAAGTGAAAAACAGTTCAGCATCCAGGGAGCTCTTCATAGATAGCCATAAGTGAAGAAGCACTGATGACGTCCAAAACGTGTTGGCTGGACCTCGTGGACATTAATATGATTTAAATAAAATTGGATACCGGACTGTTTTTCAGTTCAATTTACCATATTTTTCGGATTGTAAGAAGCCCTTTTCCTCCCAAAAATGTGGGAGGAAAATGAGCTGAATATAGCTGGAGTGCTGGAGAGGGGGTCACAGGAGGCAGGGACAATGCTGCGGGCTGTGCTGTTCACTTGCCTGCGTTACGGGCAGTGTGCTGTGGGCTCTGCTGTGCTGCACTGTGGACGGTGAGGCAAGGGCCGCAATCCTGAATATCGGTGGTGTGGGCTTCAAATAATGGCGCAGATGGAGCTCTCGGCTTAAGATCTCATCTGTGCACATTCAACCTCTGGCCCACTGATTTCCCAACGACAGACTTAAGGAAAATGGCGCCTGGAGATGGCGCATGCTCAGGTGGAATCTTGGCTTGTGATTGAGCCGATAGCTCAATCTGCACACTCGTCCTCTCGGGCGTAAATTCTTTGAAGCCCACACCGTTGAGAGTTTCTCCTTGTTCCTCCTGCCTCCCAGCGCCTCCATCCGCAGTGAGCATCTGGGACACCTGCTGCACCGACGGCAGCATTGCCCTACTCCAGCACCACCCCTGTCTCCTCCGACCCCGCTCCACCACCACCGAGGCCCCCCTCCGGTAAGACATCACCTGATTAAAAGACAGACCCCATTTTTTTTTCTTCATTTTTTTTTCTTTAAACTTGGTGTGCGTCTTATAAAATGAAAAATACAGTATCTGAAATCCATGTTGTTTTTCCGGTAGATACAGTATGTACAGAAAAACCACTATATGAAATTAGAGATGTATGGCAATAAAGTAAAGAACTCATACAGCAACATTACTCCTTAAAAGGAATACTTAATTTAAAAATTACCTATTGTTTAAAGACTTTATGAGTTTTTAAAATGGTTTGATATTTTTTTTTCTTAATTTGTAGATCACTATCTATATTTAAAAAAAAAAACAAAAATGTGTAAAAATGTTTACCTTAGTCGCTAAACTTAATACTAGACTCATATTTCCTATTCTCTGAAGAAGAAATTTAAGCAGTCTCATTAACAACAAAGACAGAATGAAATTACAGTAGAATAATATGCAGTAGATAAAATTAATGTGATGTGACAGCTCAACTTCTCTTTCTGTTCTGTGACATTTGCCCAGAGTCAGAGACTGGATTTTTCTGCTAATGTCCATGTGACTTCTGCAGAGAACAGGAACTAATGCCGGTGTCACACGGTATGATATATTGTGCGATATGTCATCGGGGTCACGTCGTTAGTGACGCACATCCGGCATCGTTAGAGATGTCGTAGCGGGTGACATCTCCGAACGACTGTGAACAAGCAAAAATACTCACCCTATCATTGCTCGTTGACACGTCGTTCATTTTCAAAATGTCGGTCCTTCTTCTGTGCTCCAGTTGTTCATCGTTCCCGAGGCAGCACACGTTGCTCCGTGTGACACCCCGGGAACGACGAACACAGCTTACCTGCATCCCGCCGGCAATGCGGAAGGAAGGAGGTGGGCGGGATGTTACGTCCCGCTCATCTCCGCCCCTCCGCTTCTATTGGCCGGCAGCTGTGTGACGTCGCTGTGACGTCGAACGTCCCTCCCCCTTCAGGAAGAGGATGTTCGCCGCCCACAGCAAGGTCGTGCGGAAGGTAAGTACGTGTGACGGCGGTTAACGTCTTTGTGCGCCACGGGCAATGAATTGCCCGTGACGCACAAACAACGGGGGCGGTTGCGATCGCTCATGCGATCGTACGATATATCATCCCGTGTGACACCGGCATAAGTGTCTAGTGTTAGGCCTAGTGGACAGTGAAAAAATTGCAAGATTTCTGGTGCAATGTGGAAATGATGTCAGGCAATATTTTCCTTATATGATCTCAAAGTTCTTCATTTCATGATCGAAAGACTGCAGGAGAGCAGAATTGGTAATTTGGTCTGACTCCTTGTTCCTACACAATGTGTCATTTGTGATTTTCCTTAGGAGTGCAATTAGGAATGTGCAAACCTTGAATGTGGAATGGATGACCTTGCAAACACAACAAGCAAAAGATTTAATCCTAGATCATTTACTATTCCTCTCTGCTGTATAAATGTTAAATAGAACCTGTCACATGGAAAAATGCTATTAACCTGCAGATATGGGGTTAATCTACAAGTTATTAGCAATCAAAACCTACTCAGCACCCACATTGAGAGCCCCACTGCTGGGAGGAAGTGAACTTTAATCCTCCCGGCAGTGTTTGTGTTTCAGTCACGGGGGCAGCACCGGAATGGGTTCATTTACTGCACTGTGTATGGAGAATGGTGGCTGTCACTGCCCTCGCACTGACTGACAGTCACTCAGCATTAGAACTAGAGATGAGCGGTTTGGCGGAAGTTCGGTTCACCGGCTGCCAAGGAGCCGAGCCTTCACTAGCTCAACCCAAACCCCTTGAGCAAGTAACTGATTGACAGTTTGCGTCTCTGAAACGCCCACGCCGGGGCTTGCAGGGCTCGCACGGTCACCGGGCCGGTGGTATTCGGGGTCTGGCTATGAGTGGCCCGACCCGGCTTCCGTGACCCCCGGCGGGTTTCAATTAAAGGAAAGTCCGACCGTCAGTCCGGTATTACAAGGGGGACGGAAGTAGGGTAACGGGGTCCCTGGGGGGGGCTTGCCATCGCCCTTCCCCAGGAAACGGTACGGGACAGGGACGGGGGGGAGGCTTGCAGCGCCACCCGTGGTTTGCGGCCAGGTGTTAAGCCGCCGCTGCGCGGTCTCTCTCCGGGGCAGGTGTAACGGGCAGCCGGATGGAATCGCTCCCCACGGGTGGAGCGGGGGAGCCCCGGGAGGTTAATGAGACCCAGGGCAACAGTCCTCAGGGACACCGGGGGCACAGTGCGGCGGCATTACTCACAGCAGTCACGGTGTGCAGTTCCAGTTGTTCTTTATTGAAAGTCCGTTTCACATCACACCCGGGTGCTGGTCCTCACCGCCTGTAGCCTTTGGTCGGTCCCGGGCAGGAAGAAGGAAGGGGTGTCCGGTGCGGTGTTCTGGGGGTCTCTCCCTTTTGGTGCGTTAGTGCCGTCCCCGTGGCATAGAGCATCTTGGGAACTCGCCGCCTCTCTGTCTCTCTCATCCCCGGTAGCGGACCTAACACAACCGCCACCGGGTACAACTTTCTCCAGGGAACCCCAGTCCTCAGCTCCATTCCCCTCCTCTAGGTGTTATCAGCCCTGGTCTCGTGGCATCTCCTCAACAGGAGCTGTTCTCTGGACGTCTGCTCTCCCTTGCAGCCTCTGACGTTCTGCCTAAAACTTCTTTGTGCTCTGCACTAAACTCACTCCTTCAGGCCCCCCTCCCCTTGGTTGTCATGGGGACCTGCCTGTGTCCAGCCACCTGCTCATTAAGGAGACAGGATGAGTCATGGACTCAGAACAAACTTCATGCTGCAAATGCTGTTAACTCCTTCCTGCCAGTGTGATGTTAGTGTGTGTTGTGGGGACCCTTCTTCCTCCTGCCCGGGAAAAATGGGGTAACATTTAATACCCTGTAACGACCCGTTTACAGAGGCGTTACATTCCTCCAGACCAAAAACGCAACACTCCGGGGTTGCGACAACAAACAACACCACAAAAAAAAAAACTTTTCATAGATAAACAAATTGACACGTCCCTTTTACTGGGACCCAATAAAGGATAGGAAGAGGCAGGAAGGAAAAGAAGAAGAAAGAGAAGAAAAGCATGGAAAAAGAAACATTTGCATATAAAAAAAACATTTAAACTTTCTCGAACAGGCCTCCTTATGACGCTCCAGGGCCCTCCAGGTACCCAGGTTTAGGGGGAAAAACTCGGTAGTCCAAATCCCAGTACGGGCTGCGGTGCCGGGCTCACCCCTCCGGCCACCACTCGCCAAAGCTCGCACCCGGGCAGTCCATATCATCTCCCCATCTTCTCCTGGGCCTGGGGAGGCAGGGTTCCTGGCTCCTAGAAAATGTCCAACAAAGGGGCGGGCACGGATTTTCGCGCCCCACTGCAGCCCCACCCACGAAGGGCGGGCCAGTCCAGTCCTTGTTGGTACGCATGGCGCCCGTCCCATTCTCAATGGACGCCATTGTACAGTCCAAGTCCATTTGTCGCATACCCGCAGCCGCGGGCACCAAAATAAATGTTAGACAATCCAATATTGCAGATGGTATACACAAGGCACGCATCACCCGGTGTTACCGGGTCTTGTCCGGACCCTGCTCGCAGCGCCAAGTTGAAATGCCCACGCCAGGGCTTGCAGGGCTTGCACGGTCACCGGGCCGGTGGTATTCGGGGTCAGGCTGTGAGTGGCCCGACCCGGCTTCCGTGACCCCCGGCGGGTTTCAATTAAAGGAAAGTCCGACCGTCAGTGCGGTATTACAAGGGGGACGGAAGGAGGGTAACGGGGTCCCTTGGGGGGGGCTTGCCATCGCTCTTCCCCAGGAAACGGTACGGGACAGGGACGGGGGGTGCTTGCAGCGCCACCCGTGGTTTGCGGCCAGGTGTTAAGCTGCCGCTGCGCGGTCTCTCTCCAGGGCAGGTGTTACGGGCAGCCGGATGGAATCGCTCCCCACGGGTGGAGCGGGGGAGCCCCGGGAGGTTAATGAGACCCAGGGCAACAGTCCTCAGGGACACCGGGGGCACAGTGTGGCGGCATTACTCACAGCAGTCACGGTGTGCGGTTCCAGTTGTTCTTTATTGAAAGTCCGTTTCACATCACACCCGGGTGCTGGTCCTCACCGCCTGTAGCCTTTGGTCAGTCCCGGGCAGGTAGAAGGAAGGGGTGTCCGGTGAGGTGTTCTGGGGGTCTCTCCCTTTCGGTGCGTTAGTGCCGTCCCCGTGGCATAGAGCATCTTGGGAACTCGCCGCCTCTCTGTCTCTCTCGTCCCCGGTAGCGGACCTAACACAACCGCCACCGGGTACAACTTTCTCCAGGGAACCCCAGTCCTCAGCTCCATTCCCCTCCTCTAGGTGTTATCAGCCCTGGTCTCGTGGCATCTCTTCAACAGGAGCTGTTCTCTGGACGTCTGCTCTCCCTTGCAGCCTCTGACGTTCTGCCTAAAACTTTTTTGTGCTCTGCACTAAACTCACTCCTTCAGGCCCCCCTCCCCTTGGTTGTCATGGGGACCTGCCTGTGTCCAGCCACCTGCTCATTAAGGAGACAGGATGAGTCATGGACTCAGAACAAACTTCATGCTGCAAATGCTGTTAACTCCTTCCTGCCAGTGTGATGTTAGTGTGTGTTGTGGGGACCCTTCTTCCTCCTGCCCGGGAAAAATGGGGTAACATTTAATACCCTGTAACGACCCGTTTACAGGGGCGTTACATCTCCGCCCCCAAACAACCATTATCAGATCACTTCCGGGGGAGGGTGGATGGGCGTTTGAAAAAAAATTTTTTGAGACTGCACACTACATGTAATCGTGCTGATGTTACCCCCAGTGTGCGCCATTCAAACATTGCTAGCAGCTCACGCATGGCTGAGCACCAAGCGTACCTGAGCACAGCGTTGCTCCTGCCAGTGAAGTTCGCACGTACAGCATCATAACCCTGAACCTTGATATTTTAAGTTACTGTTCAGTTCGAAGACCGAACCCCAGGTTCACTCATCTCTAATTAAAACCACCTGTCAGTCAGTGCGGTGGCAGTTACAGCCGCTGCTTTCCATACATAGAGCTGTGAAAGAACCCAAGCTGGAGCCTCCCCCATGACTGAAACCCGAACGCTGTCGGGAGGATTAAAGTTTTTTTTCCTCCCGACAGCAGGATTTGATGTGCAGGTTCCGGGCCGGTTCAGAATGTTATTAACCTGCAAATTAACCCTATATCTGCAAATTAATCGCATTTTCCACATGACAGGTCCCCTTTAGGCACTTTGTTTTACTGTATAAAGTATATTTCATATTTTCCAATCACTATTTCTGCCCCTTTTCTGCTTATCACTGGGTGTTTTCTGCCCTTTTTTTCACCAATACAAAATAAACTCATGAACCACTTTAACCCAGTGGAAAATGGCCAAAAATGTAGTCCTTATGTTTACAATGACTCTTAATCACCCAGAAGTAGAACTCACATAATCTCCGCGTGATGTCATCCAGGCACGTAAGCGCCAGAGTCGGATCACAAGGCATCACGCTGCTGGCGCTTCAGTAATATAGATGATGTGTTTCCCTTGGTAATTAGGTTAACGTATATGCATTTTTGTAGTCACAGAATCAACATCTTGTTATTGCGATTTATGGTTTATTGGAAAAAGGGTCATTAATGTTCCCCCTCACCCTGAAAATGGAGTCTTTAATCTGTATGCAGAGAGAGTAAAGCCAGCGTGGACTGTAACAAGGAGATATAGGAAACAGATTGGGCTCCTCTGGTTCTGTACTGTGTTATTAGCGACTGGCTTAGCCCAAACCGTCCTTAGCATAAGGTACGGATTGAAGCTACTGATCCCTTGCAATTTTTTAAAGCTGGACGGATTATCTTCTGAGGCCCCAGTGATCTGATCACAAAGGCAAGCCTCAATCAAACGTCTCCTCGCTAAGCTCGCAGTAGTTACAGACTACAGCATATGTTTTCCTCTCTTTCCAAAGGCATATTTCACGAAGGGGGGAAAAAATGTGCCCGCCGCTGCCACCCTGACACATCATTCAGGAGATGTATGATTTTGACATTTAGCAGCTAAAATGATATTGCCAAAAAAAAAAAAAAAGTTCACGAGTTCATCCTGATAGAATGTTCTAGGGAAGAGGAGAATACGTCTTTCCATTAGACACCAAATGACAGCGTCAATGATAAGAAAGCTTTAAATGGGCGAAGATTTCAATTGCAATTGTAGAGTGTGAGGGAATTGTTTCCCGGGTGTCACGGATTTGTGTGAATGATAATTTCACTGCGTCTTGTCCAATGTGATGTATTTAACCATAAAGCTGAATGTAGGCGAATATGCAGCATCAACGCAGTAATTTGTGATATTAATTCACCTTCATCGACACCAGAGAAGGTAATGTATAGGGGGAAGCACCGCACAGCTCTTCAGGCTTCCTTTTATTAGTAGAAATGGCACATTTACTTGTGTTATTTTCAGTGTAATATATCTATTTTTTATACATCTCGTACAAATTCACAATATGTATGAATATGTGGGATTATTGGATGCATTACCAGTTTTGCAGTGATACTGCAAAGAGAATTAAAGGATTATTTCTGCCGAAAATAAGAAGGTTTTACCAAATGAAGCAATTTATGGCGTATGTAAACTGCTATGTAATGAAATATCATACAGTGCCACTAGAGGGCGCTGTGGCTGGAGGTTTCAATTGCAATGTCAGACAATCTTATGTTCTATTTCTTTATATATATATATATATATATATATATATATACACATACATATACACACACACATACAGTATATAGTACATATATACACAGAGTAGGGAGAGTGGCCACACAAACACACGCTCTCAGGGGACTTGCCCAACTCTGTTAAGTTTATATCTATTTTTTATATACATACAGTATATATATATATATATATATATACAGTACAGACCAAAAGTATGGACACACCTTCTCATTCAAAGAGTTTTCTTTATTTTTAGGACTCTCAAAATTGTAGATTCACATTGAAGGCATCAAAACTATGAATTAAAACATGGGGAATGAAATACTTAAAAAAGTGTGAAACAACAGAAAATATGTCTTATATTCTAGGTTCTTCAGAGTAGCCACCTTTTGCTTTCATTACTACTTTGCACACTCTTGTTATTCTCTTCATGAGCTTCAAGAGGTAGTCACCGGAAATGGTTTTCCAACAGTCTTGAAGGAGTTCCCAGAGATGCTTAGCACTTGTTGGCCCTTTTGCCTTCACTCTGCGGTCCAGCTCACCCCAAACCATCTCGACTGGGTTCAGGTCTGGTGACTGTGGAGACCAGGTCATCTGGCGTAGCACCCCATCACTCTCCTTCTTAGGCCTAAGCCACACGGCGAGAAAATCGGTGCGAGTGGAGTGCAATAAAACATCGCATTCCGCTCGGACCAATTCTAGCCTGTGTGTCAGCACACATGAGCGATTATTTTCTCAGCCCTAATCGGACCGAGAAAACAATCGCAGCATGCTGCGATTGTAAGCTGAGACTCTTTCTCTCGCACCCATTCAAGTGAATGGGGCGAGAGAAAAATCGCACTGCACTCGGGGTACACTGGTGTACTGCCAGTGCAGTGTACGAATGGCAATAGCCGACTACGGAGGAGAGAGGGAGAGAAATCCCTCCCTCCCCTCCTCCGTGCCAGCCCGCCCCCCGCAGCTGAGGTCTGCTCACATGATCGGACCTCAGATGCAGGCACACTCGTATGACACACGGCTCCTGCTGTGCTCCCAGCGCGAGCCGAGTCTCATGCGAGCATCGCAGTAGTGCCCCGTGTGGCCCCAGCCTTAATCAAATAGCCCTTATACAGCCTGGAGGTGTGTTTAGGGTCATTGTCCTGTTGAAAAATAAATGATGGTCCAACTAAACGCAAACCGGATGGAATAGCACGCCGCTGCAAGATGCTGTGGTAGGCATGCTGGTTCAGTATGCCTTCAATTTTGAATAAATCCCCAACAGTGTCACCAGCAAAGCACCCCCATACCATCACACCTCCTCCTCCATGCTTCACGATGGGAACCAGGCATGTAGCGTACATCCTTTCACCTTATCTACAAGGACACGGTGGTTGGATCCAAAGATTTCAAATTTGGACTCATCAGACCAAAGCACAGATTTCCACTGGTCTAATGTCCATTCCTTGTGTTCTTTAGCCCAAACAAGTATCTTCTGCTTGTATATTGTGAGGTAGCAACCACCAATGTTGTGGATGGTCGTTGTGTTTCGCAGTGAAGGATCCCCTGCGATATTGAACTTAGGCTATGTGCGCACGTGTGCGCTCTGCACCACAGCTAAAAGGTGCGCTTCAGAGCGCAGCTGAAAAGCTGTGTTCTGAAGTGCATGGTGTCTGCAGAGAACGTGCGCTCTGCATGCTGCCTTTCCCTATAGACAGCATGCAAACCGCACGGAAGAAGTGACATGTCACTTCTTAGAACGCAGCGATTCGGGCAGCAGCCGAATCGCTGCGTTCTAATATGCCACGTGCACACGGCTCCTGCACAATCTCCATAGACTGTGCAGGGGACGCAGGACGCATGCAGTTACGCTGCGGTGCAGATCGCAGTGTAACTGCATGAAAACATGCAACATGGGCACATAGCCTTAAGGTGTGAGTGTGGGACCTGTAGTTCCACAGAACTTGGGTTGTAATTAAGGGCCATTTCACATTTGCGTTATTTTAACGGATTTGGGCTCCGTTACAAATACAGTACAGATCATTTACTTACAGTGGAAGCGCGACATCATGTGGACACAAGCGGGTACTGCATGACACACACGCGCGCCATAGTAACGCGCTTCAAATGTAAATAAATGAACTGTACTACATTAGTGACGGATTCCGTTTGCGTCAAAACAACGCAAGTGTGAAACTAGCCTTAAAGCTGCTTTACACCAGACAATCTATCGTGCGATAGATCGTCGGGGTCACGGTTTTTGTGACGCACATCCGGCATCACTGGCGATGCCGGCCTGTGTGACACCTCCTAGCGACACAGTATCGCTCACAAATCGTGAGTCGTGTACTGCTCGCTAGGTTCCATAATATCGTTTAATTTAGTAGTTCATCGTTTCCGGGGTAGCACACGCCGCTCCGTGTGACACCCCGGGAACGATGAACAGCAGCTCACCTGCGTCACGTGGCCGCAGCCGGCTATGTGAAGGAAGGAGGTGGGCGGGATATTTACGTCCCGCTCATCTCCGCCCCTCCGCTTCCATTGGCCGGCGGCCGTGTGACGTCGCTGTGACGCCGAACGTCCCTCCCACTCCAGGAAGTGGACGTTCGCCGCCCACAGCGAGGTCGCACGAGAGGTAAGTATGTGTGACGGGGGTTACTGACTTTGTGCGACACGGGCAGCGATTTGCCCGTGACGCAAAAAGGACGGGGGCAGGTACGATCGATTGTGAAATTGCACAATCGGTCGTATCGTGTAAAGCAGTCTTTAGGGTTAGGTTCCCTTTAAACTATGACCGGTGTGATGGACAGGGCTGGAGAATCACATACCTCCACCTGTGGGTTTATCCAGTTGGGTTTAAGAGACTGTTTGGTTTTAGAGACAGGGAGACATCTGAGAGTGCTGCACATGGAGGATGTGTGCTGGAGACAGACTTCTGGAAATCAGTCCAGGTGAGGACTGGGGAAAAGACTGCAGCCTGGCTGGAGAGGGCTGGAGGCTGCAGGAAGCAACCACAGTGAGTGTTCGCTGGCAGGCGCCAGTGTGTGGAGACTCCCCTATGGACATTTAATGGACTGGAAGCCCACGGTATGTGGATGTGTTATATTTTCCTTTAAGACGGGAGAGGCTTTGATACAATTTGTTTAGCAGTTTATGTTGAGTGTTTTAAATAAACTGCAAGAATTTTTATAAAGAGACTGTAGCTGTGTTACTAAAACTACCTCGCACCGCTGCAAGTGAGTGGAACCCCCCAGGTTGCAGGGTGCAACCTTACAATATATATATATGTGTATATATGCAAACAATCAAGAGACTTGGACATATATTAATTTATTTACAAATAAATTTCCACATATACATACATATATTAGTCATGGCCCGTGTTGGTACCTTTTGTAAGTGTTACAGAAAAATTAAGGAAATCACAGCCTAGTCCAGGTGTGGCACCCCCTTATGCTCCCTCACCTAGGCGGCAGGGGAGTGCCATCTCCTCACCTGCCTGCCGGTCCCATGCTCCCCGTTCCTGCCCCAGGGTCTGCCACGGCCTCCACCTGCTTCCAGGCCACACACAGGCCTTCTGGGAGTGCCTATAGGGAACGCACGTGGCCACGTCCCCTTTCTTAAAGGGCCGGCATCCCATTACCTGGAAGTGATCCGTGAGGTCAGCTATCAGCCTGAAGGTATTTAAAGGGAACCTGTAAGCAGAAGTTTCACAATAAAACTAAAAGCTTTCCCTTCTGCAGCTCCTGGGCTGCATGCTAGAAAGTTTCCTGTTGCTATTGTGCCCCCTTTGAGACCTAAATAAATACTTTATAAATTGTTACCTTTTTGTATGCAAATGTTTTTTATGGTCACGGGGGCGGGCTGTCTTGTGTCTGTAATTCGCCCTCCTGCCACTGTACGCCGTCCACCATTGCTCATTTAAATACACGAGGACGCCCTCATCATGTAACTGTCCTCCCAAGGTCTCGCGCATGCCCAGTGCCACTCTCGCGGGACTGAGCACTGTGCAAAGTGTGAACGCTGATGAGGTCATTGCGCAGGCGCGAGATTATGGGCGTTGCTGTGATTGTCATGAGCAGCGTCATCCAAGTACCCGCCCATAATCTTGTGCCCGCGCTTTTTACTCTGCCTCCACTGTTATGCGCAAGCGCTGGCCATATGAACCACGTTACCGATTACTGTGGGCACGAGATTATGGGCAGGTACTTGGATGACGCTGCTGATGTCAATCACAGCGCCGCTCATAATCTCGCGCCTGCGGTAATAAGTGACGTGGGTTCATATGGCCAGCGCTTGTGCATAACGGTGGAGGCAGAGGGAAAAGCGCGGGCACGAGATTATGGGCGGGTACTTGGATGACACTGCTGATGACAATCACAGCGCCGCCAATAATCTCGCGCCTGCGCAATCACCTCACCAGCAGTCACGCTTTACACAGTGCTCAGCCCCGCGATAGTGCCACTGGGCATGCGCGAGACCTCTGGAGCACTGGGCGGCGTCCTCATGTATGTAAATGAGCAATGGGGGACGGCGTACAGCGGCAGGAGGGCGAATAACGGACGCAAGACAGCCCGCCCCCGTGACCATAAAAAAAAATTGCATACAAAAAGGTAAGAATTTATAAAGTATTTATTTAGGTCTCAAAGGGGGCACAATAGCAACAGGAACCTTTCTAGAATGCAGCCCAGGAGCTGCAGAGGGGGAATCTTTTAGTTTTATTGCCAAAAAATTGCAAAAAAAATTTCCCTTCGTGTTGCGTGTAGGTAAGTACGTGTCTCTGGCACGTGCGGGCCACGTGTGTTCTCCGTGTGCTATCCATGATAACATACGGAGAACAGGTAATTTACATACTCACGTGGTCCATTCTGCTGTCCATGGTGCTGATCTTCGGTCTCCGGTCCTGCTGACTCCCCGCTGCTGCTGCTTCCGGCCGCAGTGAAGTGAATATTAAATGAGAATAATGAGCGGCGGTCGGCAGAAAGTGACAGCAGCGACAGAGACAGAAGAAGGTGAGTTAAGCTTTTTTTTTTTTTTTTTTCTCTGACACGTGTGTTTTCTTCGGCGCGTGTCACACGAGACCACATCCACACTACATCCATGTGGTACGTGTGCGGCCCGTGTGACACCCGTGTTGCCGGAGAAAAACTGACACGTCAGCATGTAGAAAAACGCACACACGTACAAGCGGACACGGACACACGTTCAGTGTGGTTTTACGTGTGTGTGCCTGCTACAATAGGGTAGCATTGCTGTACGTGTCTCCGTGCCGCCGGTACGTGTAAAAAATGGCAAACACGTACCAGAGGCACGGATGTGTGACGGAGGCCTAAGACTGCCTATCCTATTGTGTGTTGCCAGTTCGTAGAGCTGTTACATGCTGTTGTGTCCTAGTACCAGTTACTTGTTCTGTTAGGCTGGAAACACATCTATGCAAGTAAAATCGGTCCGACTGGGCTGAAAAAAACTCGGCTGATTTTAGTTCACGTTAGGTCCGAGTGCAACGCAAGTGTGATGCTTTTTCTGAATAAATTAATGATTTTACTAGCGTGCGTAATGCGTGTGTAATGCGTATTTTTTACTATGTCATCTGCCATTCAGCTCTGCTACATGGCCGCTGACAGCAGACACAGACAGCCATGTAGCAGAGCTGAATGGCAGATGACAGCAGACACAGACAGAGCCGCACGATCAGCATGAACTCGGGTGAACTTCACCCGACTTCATTGTCATGCTGCGGCTCTGTCTGTGCCGCGTCCAGTGAAGGGCTCACCGGTGACCGTTAATCCCCTGAGTGACTGAAGTTAGCAGCTCTCTCTCATACTCACCGATCCCCCGATCTCCGGCGCGGTGCTGCACGGCGTTCACACTGCTCCGGCGGCTTTTACTATTTTGAAAAAGCCGGCCGCTCATTAAACAATCTCGTATTCCCTGCTTTCCCCGCCCACAGGCGCCTATGATTGGTTGCAGTGAGACACGCCCCCACGCTGAGTGACAGGTGTCTCACTGCACCCAATCACAGCAGCCGGTGGGCGTGTCTATACTGTGCAGTGAAATAAATAATTAAATAATTAAAAAAAAATGGCGTGCGGTCCCCCCAATTTTAATACCAGCCAGATAAAGCCATACGGCTGAAGGCTGGTATTCTCAGGATGGGGAGCTCCACGTTATGGCGAGCCCCCCAGCCTAACAATATCAGTCAGCAGCCGCCCAGAATTGCCGCATACATTAGATGCGACAGTTCTGGGACTGTACCCGGCTCTTCCCAATTTGCCCTGGTGCGTTGGCAATCGGGGTAATAAGGAGTTATTGGCAGCCCATAGCTGCCAATAACTCCTAGATTAATCATGTCAGGCGTCTCACCGAGATACCTTCCATGATTAATCTGTAAGTGACAGTAAATAAACACACACACACGAAAAAATCCTTTATTAGAAATAAAAAACACAAACATATACCCTCGTTCACCACTTTAATAAGCCCGAAAAAGCCCTCCATGTCCGGCGTAATCCAGGATGGTCCAGCGTCGCTTCCAGCTCTGCTGCATGAAGGTGACCGGAGCTGCAGAATACACCGCCGCTCCTGTCAGCTCCACGAAGCAACTGAAGACAGCCGCGCGATCAGCTAAGCTGTCACTGAGGTTACCCGCGGCCACCGCTGTATCCAGTGACAGCGGGTAACCTCAGTGACAGCTCAGCTGATCACGCTATTCCCTTCATTAGCTGCGTGGAGCTGACAGGAGCGGCGGTGTATTCTGCAGCTCCGTTCACCTTCATGCAGCAGAGCTGGAAGCGACGCTGGACCATCCTGGATTATGCCGGACATGGAGGGCTTTTTGGGGCTTATTAAACTAGTGAACCAGGGAATTTGTTAGTGTTTTTTATTTCTAATAAATTATTTTTTCAGGTGTGTGTGTGTTTATTTACTGTAACTTACAGATTAATCACGGAAGGTATCTCGGGGAGACGCCTGACATGATTAATCTAGGACTTATTGGCAGCTATGGGCTGCCAATAACTCCTTATTACCCCGATTTGCCAACGCACCAGGGCAAATCGGGAAGAGGCGAGTACAGTCCCAGAACTGTCGCATCTAATGTATGCGGCAATTCTGGGCAGCTGCTGACTGATATTGTTAGGCTGGGGGGCTCCCCATAACGTGGGGCTCCCCATCCTGAGAATACCAGCCTTCAGCCGTATGGCTTTATCTGGCTGGTATTAAAATTGGGGGGACCGCACACCGTTTTTTTAAATTTATTTAATTATTTATTTCACTGCACAGTATAGACACGCCCACCGGCTGCTGTGATTGGGTGCAGTGAGACACCTGTCACTCAGTGTGGGGGCATGTCTCACTGCAACCAATCATAGGCGCCTGTGGGCGGGGAAAGCAGGGAATACGAGATTGTTTAATGAGCGGCCGGCTTTTTCAAAATAGTAAAAGCTGCAGGAGCAGTGTGAATGCCGTGCAGCGCCGCGCTGGAGATCGGGGATCGGTGAGTATGAGAGAGGAGGGGAAAATGACCGACAGACTGTGAGAGAGGGACAGAGATAGTGACGGACCAACAGAGAGAGAATAGAGACCGAGAGGGAAAAACCGACTGACAGAGAATAGTGATTGACAGACATTGTGAGACATCACTCGTTTCCATTGTTTTAGGAAACATGCGAGAAATGTATTTAGAAAATCGCATGTCACTAGGATGGTGTGATCGCCGTCCCGTGACATCCGATTATTTACACGCTCCCATAGACTTGCATTGGAGAGACTCGCAGTAGAAACTCGCAAAAAAGCAGCATGCTGCGATTTTTTTTTTTTTTTTTCCAGTCCGATTTGGACTGAGAAAAAAAATCGCAAATGTGAGCTGAATCATTGACTAACATGTGTCCGATCCAATGCGAGTTTTTCTCGCATTGCTCTACTGCGAGAAACTCGCAAGTGAGAAGCAGCCCTTAACCTGTGTCTCTTCTTAAAGCCTGCTTGCTGCCGCTATCTATGTGCTGCCACATATGAGTCACCATCTTCTGTGCTGCCATGCCTGAGCACATCCATACTGGACATCAGAGTCTCACCAGTCCATCACAGCTGACTCCACTGATCCTGGCTGCTATACATTTAGGGCCCCTGGGGCTGCGCCTGAAAATCCCTGTATAGGAGTTAGCTCGTTCAGGGGAGTCCGGTGTATGGTCACTCCCGGATGCTCGCCGCCCCTCAGTGACCATAAGACCAGGTTACAGCAATAAAAAGCTTGTTGCATGCTGTAGCCGCCAACTTGCTATTGTCTGTACGTTTTGGCAATAAGGAGGTGGAAGCATCCCTTAAAGTCAATATTTCAGAGCAGTAGGTGTCCAGGGAAAACTTTGGATGGAACCACCCAACTCCGGGACTTAACTTTAAGGCTATGTCCGCATGTTGCTTTTTACCTGCTTTTTACCTGCTTTTTTTGCTGCTTTTTCAACTGCAGCGTTTAATGCCAAAATGGTTGTGTTCTGCTTTTCAAGCAAAGTCTATGGGAATTTGGGTTTCTTGTCCGCACTATGCAGTTCAAACTGCAGCCTTTTTGTTGCAGAACTTTGGTCAAAAACTCAGCTTTGCAGTGCAAAACCCAAATGGCAAAAACAACTGACATGTGAATTGTTTTTGCCATTTGGGTTTTGCACTGCAAAGCTGAGTTTTTGACCAAAGTTCTGCAACAAAAAGGCTGCAGTTTGAACTGCATAGTGCGGACAAGAAACCCAAATTCCCATAGACTTTGCTTGAAAAGCAGAACACAACTATTTTGGCATTAAACGCTGCAGTTGAAAAAGCAGCAAAAAAGCAGGTAAAAAGCAGGTAAAAAGCAACGTGCGGACATAGCCTTAGGGTGCATGCCCACGATCAGTATTTGCAGCGGTTTGGATGCAGCATACGTCAGCTGTGTCCAAACCGCTGCGGTCTACAATACAAGCATAGTGGACGGGATTCCTAGAAATTCCGTGCCCACTATGCTTGTTTTTTCTGCAGCAAACATTGACCTGCGGAGTGGGTTTCCCGACCGCAGCATGTCAATTGTTTGCTGCGGAATTCCCTGCATCCTCCGTAGGGAGAACACAAGCGAGAGACCGCAGCGTACTGAACCCTGATCGTGGCTACTGACAGCTGCAGTCTCCTGCAAAGGAGATGCGCGTCCCCCCCCGGTCAGGACTTGCTGCATTCTGAACGCAGCGAGTCCTGATCGTGGGCACATACCCTAAAAGGTGCTCCTAAAAAGCCATAGTAGTCGGCTCAAGTAAAACAGTTGAAGCCTGGGAATCATATACTTGTGAGGAGGGTTCCCACAGTGAAATACAGGGCCCTGGCTGTGACCCGATGAAGTAAAGGCAGATGGTGTCCAGCTCTCCTCTTTGCGTAGAAGGGTGGAATATGTAGCATAGCTGAGAATGACGGGGTTAATCCCAGCTCTGCAGGTTCTGATTTGTGGTACCTTCTAGAACCAGGAAATGGGTTCATTGAGTGGATCAGTTTGTTGCTGACCAAAACTGAGCAGATAGAAATGCCTGAGGATAGAGGCTGAGAATACATCCAGGAGTAAAAGTGAAAAGATCGTGCAGACTTGTGTGGGGACCTTTGAAGAAGCGTGAGTCCATACATCTGTGTGGACTAATTATTTACTTTTCGTTATTATGTCGGAGAAAGGCTGTTTGTTACATTTTACCTTTTAGTTTTATGAACTGTAAGGCTGTGTGCATACATTGCTTTAGTATTGCGTTTTTTAGTGCAATTTTGTCACAAATCTTCATGCAAATCCTTATGCCAGAAAAGTTAATGAGAATCCTAAAGTTTTGTGCACATGTTGTTGTTGTGTTTTGGTTTTTTTTTGTTTGTTTTTTTTCCTTGCAGAAATGCATCAGCACGTCCATTCTTTCAGTGTTTTGCCAGCATTTTTCCAGCTTGTGCATGAAATAATGGGAAAAACCATAAAAAATCAGAGAAGATTGTTATTGATTTCTGCAACATGTGAACATGGCCGTACAGCCACAAAAAAGCAACATGTCATATATTGAAGCTTATATAAATATGAGAAAGTTCTGGCTGCTATGCATGAATAAACAGTGCAGAGCATCTGCTGAACATCTGTGAAGCCCCACAGGTGTTGTGTCGGTGCATTACC
The DNA here is from genome assembly GCF_048569485.1 of Anomaloglossus baeobatrachus. Lineage (NCBI taxonomy): Eukaryota > Metazoa > Chordata > Amphibia > Anura > Aromobatidae > Anomaloglossus > Anomaloglossus baeobatrachus. Next base: position 81,955,331 of record NC_134355.1, on the reverse strand, counting down.
TTCAGGGACTCCACGTAGCTTGATCTGGTCACAGGTAGGAGATCTTCTTCTTGTCGTGACGCCACTCTCAGTATTGCGGCCAGTAGGGACCGCCACTGCAGGTTGAGGGTCGCCTGGGGCTGATGGTATGTGCAGTTAGTTGGGATAGCCTCCTGAGAGTGAGGCAAGCCCCAGGGCCCGATGTAGGTGCGTAGTACCACAAGGCGCAGAATGACTCAACACAGGCAGGATGTCTTTCAGGGTTTTTACTCACTTCAGATGGCAGGGTGAGTAACCCGGGCGTAGCTGGGATGAACCAGGCTGGAACCAGGTATCCTTCAGGCTGACTTGTGAGGGTGACTACTAACTCGCCTTCCTTAGCCCTTGGTGGTTTGGGGTGACCCCGACTTTGAGTCCCTATGGGGGTCACCCAGGGAAGATGCTGCAGCCTCTCTCCCCTTCGTTTGCCGTTTGCTTGTCGCCTGGGCCAGATCACTCCAGCTTCTTGCCTCCTGTGAGCTATGGGCCCTAACTGTGGCTACGTGGCTGCGGCTTTTTGTAGTGTTGTGGCGTGGGCTTTGAGAGCCCCACACCGGCAGGTTTAGCAAAAGAAAGCTGGATCTATCTCCGCTTCGGGATCTGCCGCCCGTTTGGGCCTGGTACTCTCTAGCAGTCTCCTTACTTCCCACTCCGTGCTCTCTCTAGCTGAAGATGGATTTCGGGTAGCACTCCTAGTTGACCGTTCTCCCCCGTCGGTAGCCACTGCGCGGGCGCTGTTAGACCGCAACAGCCCCACAGGTCTGCTCCTCACTGAGCCCTATGGAGTTCTGCTCTAACTGACTCACTGCCCCTCCTCTCCTGTTCTTGCCTACGCCACCTAGCAACCAGACTCTCTTACCACACCCCTTGAGAGGAGATGGAGGCTTTTGGCCCCCTCCACTATTCCAGTGAAGGTCAAGGCTTTTCCCCCTCCTGGGATCCCCAGGGGTCCTCTCATGGGTACATGTGTGAGACCTGATCACTATGCGCCTGTGTTCCACACCCCTGTCAGCCTTCTGGATTACCTGTATTGTACTGTCCCCAGCATGGGTGCAGTACTCAGTGGTGCCTGACCAGGTCAGGGGCGCCACATTCCCCCTTAGTTATCACCAGCACGTCCTCGGGCTGCAAGACAACATTTTAAAATGCATAAAACATTAAAACATGTAAAACATTTAAAAGCACCAGGTACCATACATCACCACCCTCCACCCACAAGTCCGTTAACCCACCCAAAACCCTTTCACGTTGGCCGCGGCTTCAGCCACTTCTGGCAGGATGTAGAGGCGGCTTACTTGGGCTGGTGGTTTCAGGGTATACCTGGCCTGGTGGATCCGCGCCTTCAGCCTCTTCTGGCAGGATGCAGAGGCGGCCTCCACAGTTGGTGCTGACCAGGTACCCTCTTTGTGGTGGAGAGCCAGGCCCCATAAACAGGCATGCTCTCTGGTCGCAGGTGAGCCAAGGCCCTATATACGGACGGGCTCCTCCTGGTTGCAGACGAGCCAAGCCCCTAAACAGGCTGACTCTGGTGGTGGTGGTGCCCTCTGGTGTAACTATTTACACTGCGAGAGTTTGTGGCTATAGCCAGTTCATAGCCTTAAGGTTTATGGTTTTCTCACAATAGTTTTTGTGGGCACATGCTTAAACTTGAGAACGTTGCAAAACAAACTTTTTCAAAACTTTAACTGATAACTTCTTTCTTTACTCTACTCCTCCATACCAGGGCTTGGGCCTGTTGGGCTGCGGCTCCTGTTGCTTTCTTGGCCTCTTTCTTCATCTGTTGTTGTCTCATCTGCAGGTTCCTTGTCTCTGCTTTCTTGATCTTCATCTGTTTCCTTTCCTGTATCTGTTTCTCTTTCCTGTAGCATGGGGTGGCTGTAAGGTTTGCTGGTACATAGTGCTACGTCGAGCGCGTACAGTCCTCTTTCGCCTTCATGCATAGTGAATTGTACTGAATCCCCCATCTTTAGGTTTCTGCCAGGGTGTCCTCTAGGCAGATGAGCGCTCACATCTCTTCGGTTGACAAATATCCCTTCTTTGATACCAGGGGCTACAATAAAGCCATATACGCTTTTCAAGTTAAAGTCCTCCACAACTCCTCTGCAAAGGGGTCCTCTAACCTGGGCTTTGGACCTTCTCAGTAACCTTTTCTCCTGTAGGTCTCTGGCTGTAACTTCTCTCTGCTCTGGAGACTGTGGTGCAGGGGACAGCGTTGGTCTGTTGCGACGCCTGGTCTTGCGGGCTGGGTTCTGCGAAGTGCAGCTTACAAGCTCCCAGGTGAGGCTTTGGGGCAGATCTTCCTCAGCAGAAGGTGTCAGGTCTTCTTCATCCCAACGGGAATAGGGTAACATCTCCGGCTCTGAGTATTGCTCCACTGCCGGTGGCTCCGGAGTCAGCTCCTCAGCTTCCTGGCCTCCTCTCCCCCTTAGTGCTTCTGAGCACTCTGGTTGTGGTAGCGCTGGAGATGAGTGGTCCTCAGCTGGTCTGGGCGGTGGACTCTCCGGCGCGGCTGCAGGGGTTGCCTGAGTCTCCTTGGGGGTATGCGGAGGGAGCAGATACCGATCCACCATCTCTTGTGGGAACTGGGCCTCTAGGTCAGCCTTCAGCTTCCAGTATTCGGGGTCCTCTCCTATCAGGGTCTTCCTAGCAGGGACCTCTTTGGACTGGGGAGCGGTGTCTGCTCTGGCCTTGTAGGCCGGGGTAAATGATGAGGTAATCTCTTCTTGGCGGGCCGCGCCTGGCATGGCGGCGGCCTGGTCTTGGCGGGCCGCGCCCTGTTTGGCGGCGGCCTGGTCTTGGCGGGCCGCGCCCGGCATGGCGGCGGCCTGGTCTTGGCGGGCCGCGCCCGGCATGGCGGCGGCCTGGATCGGCGTCGCAGCTGTGATGGAATCTGTGCAGGCTGGGCTGGGCGTCGCTGCAGGGACCGGGTCTTGGTGGGCCGAGCAGGGCATCGCTGCGGCGGCCGGGGCTTGGCGGGCCGCGCCTGGCGTGGCTGCGGCCTGGTTCAGCACCTCACTTGCGGCGCGGACGAGCGTTGCTGCGGCGGTGGGGTCTCGGCGGGCCGGGCCTAGCAGGGCGGCAGCCTGGGTCAGCGTTACGCCTGCGGCGCGGATGAGGGTCGCGGTGGCAGCCGGTTCTTTGCGGGCCGGACTGGGCGTTGCTGCAGGGACCGGGTCTTGGTAGGCCGAGCAGGGCACCGCTGCGGCCGCTGGGGCTTGGAAGGCCGCACCTGGTGTGGCTGCGGCCTGCTTCAGCGTCGCCGCACCGGACGCCTCTTCGGGGACCGCGGGCGTGGCAGCAGGGGTCGGGGCACTTGCGCTGGCCGGGGCATCACTCGACTCACCCACCGGTGGCAGCATCGGGGTCTGCGTCATCGCCGTCCTGTCTGGCACTCGGCGCGCGGCTCTCCTTTCATAGGCCCGAACCGCCGCGGTCATCTCCAGCATTTCCATTCGTTCTTCCCGGATCTGCTCCACAACCCGGGTCTCCAGTCGGTCGCAGAACTGGGCCAGCTCCCGATACCACCAGGCAGCGGAGCCCGGTTCTGGATTTCTGCGGTCAGACGCCATTTCTTCTGCGCCGTCTTCTGCACGATTCTCCAGCTGTGGACTCGCCGTTGCCTCTAATAGCAAGCTGTTCAGTTTCCGCTCTGCCTCTTTCAGCAGCTCCTCTCCCAGCAGCAGGCTTCTGGCTCCCTTTCTGTCCCGACGTCTCTGGACGCTTCCACTCTCATAGCTGGCAAGGTCAGAACTCTGCAGGGGATCTCTGGGTAGCCACACCTCTTCGTGGGCGGTAACTTCTCCCAGCACGGGCTGCTGTTGTTTTTCAGCGCGCTTTTCATGGTGGCAATATGGCGGCGCTTCCAATTTTCCAAGCGGACCGCCCAGGCACATGGTCACCTGTCTGGACAGGTCTAGTCCTTATCCTGTTCGTGACGCCAGATGTGAAGCCCCACAGGTGTTGTGTCGGTGCATTACCTTCAGGGACTCCACGTAGCTGGATCTGGTCACAGGTAGGAGATCTTCTTCTTGTCGTGACGCCACTCTCAGTATTGCGGCCAGTAGGGACCGCCACTGCAGGTTGAGGGTCGCCTGGGGCTGATGGTATGTGCAGTTAGTTGGGATAGCCTCCTGAGAGTGAGGCAAGCCCCAGGGCCCGATGTAGGTGCGTAGTACCACAAGGCGCAGAATGACTCAACACAGGCAGGATGTCTTTCAGGGTTTTTACTCACTTCAGATGGCAGGGTGAGTAACCCGGGCGTAGCTGGGATGAACCAGGCTGGAACCAGGTATCCTTCAGGCTGACTTGTGAGGGTGACTACTAACTCGCCTTCCTTAGCCCTTGGTGGTTTGGGGTGACCCCGACTTTGAGTCCCTATGGGGGTCACCCAGGGAAGATGCTGCAGCCTCTCTCCCCTTCGTTTGCCGTTTGCTTGTCGCCTGGGCCAGATCACTCCAGCTTCTTGCCTCCTGTGAGCTATGGGCCCTAACTGTGGCTACGTGGCTGCGGCTTTTTGTAGTGTTGTGGCGTGGGCTTTGAGAGCCCCACACCGGCAGGTTTAGCAAAAGAAAGCTGGATCTATCTCCGCTTCGGGATCTGCCGCCCGTTTGGGCCTGGTACTCTCTAGCAGTCTCCTTACTTCCCACTCCGTGCTCTCTCTAGCTGAAGATGGATTTCGGGTAGCACTCCTAGTTGACCGTTCTCCCCCGTCGGTAGCCACTGCGCGGGCGCTGTTAGACCGCAACAGCCCCACAGGTCTGCTCCTCACTGAGCCCTATGGAGTTCTGCTCTAACTGACTCACTGCCCCTCCTCTCCTGTTCTTGCCTACGCCACCTAGCAACCAGACTCTCTTACCACACCCCTTGAGAGGAGATGGAGGCTTTTGGCCCCCTCCACTATTCCAGTGAAGGTCAAGGCTTTTCCCCCTCCTGGGATCCCCAGGGGTCCTCTCATGGGTACATGTGTGAGACCTGATCACTATGCGCCTGTGTTCCACACCCCTGTCAGCCTTCTGGATTACCTGTATTGTACTGTCCCCAGCATGGGTGCAGTACTCAGTGGTGCCTGACCAGGTCAGGGGCGCCACACATCCCTCATTGCCAAATGAGTGTGGCCAAATTTTGCCACGGTGCGCTGCATGCTCTGTCCCGCTTTCTGTTCTTTAACAGTTGGCAGGTATGGTAGAACCTTTTTTCTTTGCTGACCGCAATAATTGTTGTTCTCCGGGGCTTTCAGCTATCAAACCTTTTCTGTTGATTCCTATGAGAGCCTTGTTTTGTCACATTAGAATAATCCAGCTTTACTGGATGCACCCACGTGGTCTGGTGGGTTACTCGTCAATGGGCCGGTGTATGGGGTTTGGAATGTCACGGCGGCCAGGCCCGGTTCTGTGACCCCGGCGGTGTCAATAAAGACGGAGGGGCTATTTACAGGGGAGGATAGAGTGTTTGTTTATTTGTGTCGCCACCTGTGGTTCGCGGCTAACATAGGAACTGAAACTGCGGGAGGTATCCTCTGGGGCAGATGGTAGCGCAGTTTGGTTGGTGCAACTCTCCACAGGCAGAGCTCAGGCCCCAGGGATGTTGGGAGTAGTAGTCTCCTGCTGCTGTGCAGCTATGGCGCGGGAAGGATTGGATGATACAGGGGTTGCAGTTAAAGTTTTTTACTCACTGAGATGTCACCGCCTCTGGACTGCCGGACTCCGCTGTCATGGGCTCCGGCCGATCCCGGATAGTTCGGAGGTCAAAACCGGTGTTTTTTTATGCGAGTCCTTCCTACTTGCGCCGTTTTGTGTGTTTTCCTGTGTCTTGAAGCTACGCTGGGACCCGAGTCCTTAGATTGTCCCATATGGCAGGCAGCGCGAGTCCGTTACTGGTGCCGCTCTTTTGTCACGACTCCTGGCTCTATGTGCTGCTGTGCCCTGGGCGCTTTGTGTGGTACACAAAACTTGAAATCCTCTGCTCGGCGGATTCTGCTAGCAGGATGTGCAGTGCCCACCAGCCTAGGGCTCCGCACCCTGTTCATTGCGCTCGGTCCTGAGGGAGTTATGGCGCAGCTCTCCCCTCAGCAACCGTTTTCTCCCCACTTCTCACTTGTTCCCTTGTTGCTGACTAACCGTCACTCATTGACTGTGTGCGTGTGTCACCTTGCTCCCTGTTGTCTAGCTCCGCCTCCCCGGAATGCTGAACTAGTGGGTGGGAGGTCCCATATCTTGTGGTGACCATCCAAATGATCCTAACTTAACCCAGTCCCAGTGAGAGGGAGACTAACTATGTATTTTGGTGGATTGTGGTGGTTTACCGGCAATGACCTCCAGTCCTCTGTACCCGGGATGAATACTGCACCTCTGGTGAGTTGCAGTACCCTGTGGCGACCGAAGCCTCAGCGGCGCCACATTACTGATTGTGGGGTCACACTGGAGGGGACAGAAAGAGTCACGCAAAAGCCCTAAGTGAGGAAATAACTTTGCTAATACTTAGGTTGCAAACGTGAAACCCAATAACATTGTTGCCACAGGAGGGGTTACTTTAAAAGCCATCACGGCAATGGTGCATGTAGTTTTGTAGCTATAGTAAATTATGAGCAATCTAACAAACCAGAAAGTATAAAAGAAATTAGCAAAAGATAATAAGAGATATGTATGGAATGGAGGAAACTACTTTTTAGAGGTCAGGTGGCTTTTTTTTTCCCCTGAGGGATGTTAATGTGTCAATTTCCTCTAATACTATTGTCCTAGTATACAAATTGATGGAACTAATGGGTAACACATTTAACAATAAATGTAATTTAGATTCCCAAGTGCATTATTCATGATGTTTAATCAAAATGCAAATGCTTTACTGGTTTATATGCTTCCAGAATGAGGCCGTAAATCCACAATTCATAATCTTCATTTTAAGTAAGGTTTATGGTAGATGGATATAAAACATGATATAATGGGTTCTAACTACTGGTTACCCTTCTTCCCACTTATAAATAAGTCAATGTCTAATGTTTACTGAGGTGACTGTGGCACATCGTCTCTTTATATGTGAAATCTGAGGGTATACTCGTCTAGTGGGATGTACTGTACCTCTCCTTTCAGGATTTAAAAGGGTTGTTTCCAAAAAAGGCTCTGAACTGTATTGTTAGGATCACATTTTGCACATGTATGTATCATATCTTACCACGGGTGCTCAGCAGAAGGCCCTCGCTGCTCATGATTTAGTATATATACAATGCAGAGCATGTTGAGCATTACATGTTTCCCTGATGAAGCCTGTATAGGTGAAACATCTTGGGGAGGCTTTACCTTTAGGATTTAATAGCTAGTGCTAGGGCAGTGTAGCGCCCCTGCAGTTAACTGGTGCCACTACAAATAGACCTCCAGTAGTGGCAAGCTGAATTCCTATCACCTGTGCCAAAACACACCAGTATGTCACATCAACAACACTCACATCACACCATCCACACCACTAGAAGGCACTGACAGAGACACAGGATCAGCAGGGTTGGTCTCTTAAAGTATAAATCCAACCCCCCCTTTAGTTAGGACCCTGGGGAGAGCAGTGGGTGGAGTCAGTGTGTGGCAGAAGTGTGTGAAGGTGGTGATGAAAAAGGTCGGAGAGAGGAGTGGAGAGAGAGCTGCTGCATGCAGAGTATCAGAGGAACGCGGAGAAAGAGTGAAGTGTGGAGAGGCTGAAGCCACCTGGAGCCTATATGCAAGCCACTAACAGGAGGAGGAGTGCCTGGTTAGAGTGGAGGTGATCCAGACTTGGGGACGGAGGGATCCCTTGGAAGCAGGACCCAGGACTCAACACGGGACTCTGCACACAGTGGGGAGCAAACCCCCAGGACAAGGTACATATCCAGGTCAACTTGTCGAGTTTTGCACGGTCAGTGGGATTCAGAGCCCATGGTCAACCCCAAGAGTCTAAGGCATAGGCAGCACAAAGAGGGCCCGGGTCGAACCCGTTAAATTAGCTCAAGCTGCTCAGCAGTAGGACCAGAGAAACCCCAGTTCTCCATAGGCTCCACGCCAGGGAGGACAACAATCCCCATGAGTGCCAGGGAGAGTGTGTCCAGGTTCACAGCAAAGGTGGTGGGATTCAGCAACCAGAGCAGCCAGCACGTCCAGAGGCAGCCTTTTCCAGTTGCACCAGTAAAAGACTTGGACTGTGTTACTTGTGTGGATCTCAGTTATTGCCCAGCACCTCTACCTCATCTGCAGGACATTGCATAATTTATTTTATTTTGCTCCACCGAGCCTCCCCCAGGAATACAGAGACCCGGATCCGAGCGGCTCGGGCCGAACTGCTCTGGGGCACCAAAGCTCGGGGGAGCTGGCATAGTCGGACTATCTGTTGCGGGCGGAGAAGGGGACGCCGCGCTCTCCCACTGCTTGGGTCCGGCTGCCGCTGCGGCTGCTGTGGCCTGCTGCTGCCGCTGCTCGGTGGCTCAAGCGATGGGCCGGATCCCGGGGACTCGAGCGGCGCTCCTCGCCCGTGAGTGAAAGGGGATGGGATTTGGGGATAGTTTATTGTCCGTGACTCCACCCACGGTTGTGGTGATTAGGTGTACACCACAGCTGCTCTGGCTTGGGATCCCGGGAGTGATGGTGTGGAGCAGCCAGTTGTTGTTTTGCCCCTCCGTGGGTAGGGGTTGGTGATCCCGGGGCCCAGTGATGGGGTTGGAATGGTGGACAGGCGGGTATGGGGCCTGTGGAGGTGCAGGGGCGCAGGGGCAGCACTGTGCCGCACGGCACGGAGGTACTCACTCAGCCAGTAAACACTACACAGTTCTCGGTAAACAAACGGCTGGTTGGACGGGTCCTTCGGACGGCTGCGGTATTTTTCCCCTGACCCCAGGTTGTTAGTGTAAGTCCTTTTCTTCGCCTCCGTGCACACTCTTCCTGCTCTCCGGTTTCCAGCTGGCTCCCCGATTCAGTACCGGGGGGCCACCGCCCAGCCCCGGCTACCTGCGGTTCCACCAACTGGCTCCCCGGCTCCCTGCAGACGGCCACTACCGTCTGCCTGACTTTCTGCACAGGGGCCCTAGGCCCCAACCTAGGCCCCAATCTGCGTCTGCCTCTCTGCAGACGTCCTTTCTCTTTCACTCCTGAACTTCTCTCTGGGCTTGTTTCCTGCCTCAGGCCAGCTCACTCCAGGGTGGGCGTCTCCATCTCCTGACTCCACCCACCTGGTGTGTCAGTCTGAGCCCGAGGCAGAAAGCAGGTCACTTTGGGGATGTCTGCTGTGAACTGCTGGGGGAGGGGGTGTGTGTGTTGTTACCTGTGTCCCCTGGCTTGTCCAGGGCGACACATATCCCCTTTAAATTAACCCCTTCTTATTGCGCACCACGGGGCCACAGAACCAGGCCAGACCATGACTGCAGTTACTGTAGTGTGGTAGTGTGGGGGAAGAGTTTGCGTATTGCTCTTTTTATCTAAATCCCCCTCCCCCAACCCCGTCATTAAACTCAGTGTGGTTAAATATCTGCCTGCGTCTCTATCTCGTGACTCGCTGGATCCCTATTGAACCTTGAGTCATTCCATATCCACCATATGGGTAATAACTTACTGATCTGTAAGTTTCCATACAATGGAATTTGCACCAATCGGTAAATCGAGTATTTTATCCCCAGTCCAAAGTCTTGCAAAATTCTCTGTTATCAAGTAGTTCTGTTCCAGAAATTGTTCTATTGGGGAAAATGATAATTTTCTGCACAATATTAACTTCTAAACAATCATGTTTGTTTAATGTTTCACAAAGACTGAAAATATCTCTGTGCTGGTCAAATTTCTTTAAAAAATAGAAAAAATCCCCTTTCACCACAAACTTTGCGTTATGCAAATGAGACAGACTGACTGCTGGGAGGCATTTTATATCTCTGCATAGTCCATAAAGGCAACAGGGTGCCGTAAACAAAGCCGTGCGGCTGCGGCAGAACCCGGGATCGGCCTATGGAAGAAATAACGGAGCGGCTGATTAATTTGTTCACTGTTATCTGCTCTACACTATGGTAAACTGGCAAGCGCAGCAAGCTGTCTTAATTCACAGCTGTGTCTCCAAGGAGTCTCTTACTTAATACGCTTAACACTAACTTTCAGGATATGACCATGTGAGGGGAAAAAAAATAAGAGAGAGAGGAGCTTGACCTAAGGGGACATGCACGGAGTGCCAGCCCTGATTCCTAATGAGCCTGCTTTTAGAGGCAAATTTACCACTCACTTAGGGACTTGCACTGCAGCTCAACAACAGATCCACAGTTTGTCCAAGCAGGTTATCTGCCAAACCTGGGTGTTTCCTTGGCTGATAATTATACGACTGAGAAAAATTATATTCACATCATGCACACTTTTTATGTGAAAATCCACAGCAAAAGCTAAATCTAATTTTACATATCATGTGGACATTCCACTATGGATTAAGTACACATACTGTACGGAACAGCAATAAAGGGATTGTGATAGCAGATTTTTGCTATGTAATCTTAGAACAGCATGCTGTAGGGGTTAAAACACAAAATCCAGGGATGTGTCTCTTATTAGGTTGTGTGTTGTTTACTTTTGATTGTTTCAGCACCAGGGAGATTATCATTGCTTGGACTACATTAGCTACACAATGCCCAGTCCTGTGATAAGCAGCTCACTGTCAATAGACAATGTACATGGAGAGCTGTGAGCAGGAGCAGCATTCCCAACTCTGCTCAATATTACATCCAAGAACTCTGATAGGGTCTTAACTGCTGCTACCAGTAAACAGTATACATCGTTGGATTCCGGGTCTCTTTCTACATTATGCTGCTCTCAGATGAGGTAGCACTAGCAACTCTACTTTTAGATTACTTTTAACCCCTTCATGGCATATATATATATATATATATATACTTCCTAGGACATCTCCCTCTCGTTGCTGTAAGCTCTCGCAGCGAGCCCAAGGACATGCCTACACATGTCTGCTGATCCGATCAGCAGACGTGTGTGTGTGGATCCGATATTCACGCACTCCTGATAACCCATTAGAGTACGTTGTCAAACTGACAGTATGATCTAACGCACTCTGGTGGGGATTGCGCTGTTCCCCGCTGTCATTGACTGCCCTGTGATCACATGGCACCAATGGGTTGTCATGACAGCGCAGGGTTAGATGACGACTACTGTTGCTGTCATGACTCACTTCCTGGAAATACTAGCAGAGCACCAACTCTCACCGGAACACACCATTTCAAGTGATCAGAGTGTGCAGTAGGCCCCTAGGGGGACTAGTTGAAAAAAAAAGTTTTAAAAACTAAAAAAAAAAGTTCCAATCGCCACCCTTTTGCCGCATTGAGAATAAAACAATACACATTTGTTATCATCTCTTAGAAATGCCCGATCTATCAAAATATAAAATCAATTCATCTGATAGGTAAAGGGTGTAGTGAGAAAAAATTCCAAACGCCCAAAATTTTTTAATTTTTTTAATAAACAAATAAGTGGGGTGGAACATCTAAACAATAAAAACTTCAAGCTGGGATAATGCATTGTTATTCGAGTTCCTAAAGCGATCCGATTTTGAGAATTGGAGGAGCACTGGCATTTATGATGTCAACCAATTAGTCAGCAAAGATTTATTGAAGACTTTTGAGGACCTGTAAGGAGAAGTCTGCCTGCTGCATAGTTATCGTTTCCAATACTTCGGGATCAGACATGACTATTGAGCCCAAACTAAGGTCAAAGATATGAAAATCCAGACAGACATCCTACTGGATACTATTTGTTTTATAGGAGATAGTAAGGGGATAGGATCTAGTATTTATAATGACTTGCTGTGCATTTTCCTGGAAACATTCTCATTGTTGGTTAAACAGAAATGGGAGTTGGAGGTTGAAGACATTTCTAAAGAGAAGTGCTCATTGGTGTCGAAATATGTGTCTATTCTATCATTAAGTGAGCCTAAAAGCCTCTCCTAGCTATGTTATACACAGAGCATATATATAACTGGAGATAATGTTTAATACATGTCTCAGACCGGACTCCAGCTGTCTTTGTTGCTTATTATATGTCCATGTGCGCGCCTGTGCATTTTGGGTAGTCGTCTTAAACTTTTTATTCAAGTGACATACGGATGCACAGTGCCCAAAGAACCTCTGGTCTGTATATTGGGTTACTTTGACTACATACTGAGTAGGTTGGGAAAATTGCCATTACTTGTTTACTTTATGTAGCCAGAAAACGTATCACGGCAAATTTGGATCTCTGAGAACCCTCCATCGTGTAAGGAACATATTAAAAATGTGAATTTCCTTATTTTAATGGTAAAAGGAATATACCTTTAAAAGAAATAGAAATGCTTACTTTGATAAATTGTGGTCTCCTTGGCTGGCGTATACCTGCTAATGGTACAATTGCCACTAATAGGCGTAGAATGTAAAGAATGCATTATGTAATTATTAGCGGAGCAAATAAGAGATACTGGGTTTGTTATGAACACATAGGCACAGTCCATTACTTTATAGTAAATGATTGTCTGTATAACACATTTCCGATGTACTGTATTGAGCTATAATAGGATGTTAGTTTATGGTGGGCTTAATGGGAATAATTTGAAAAAAGGGTGGGTGTTTGTAGTAATATACTGTGTTCAATTTTCTTTACTATGTTACTGGTCAAAATCAACAAAGTTACTTGATCAAAAAAAAATATTGTATTTTGGCTGCAGCCAGTCTTTCTCAAATATGTATTGTATCTATTTTCTTTCACCATTGTTGACCATTTTTGTCCTGAAGTATCTCTAAAACGCATTGACAAAGATCACGATCATACATCAGCTTGCGTTTAAGATTTCTTCTATGGCAGCGTGGCTTTTTAATGCTTTCATCCACCTACTCTTAGACTTCTACTTGAAGGAGACGCCGTTGGCTCACTGGGAGGGCTGCACCTGATCACAATACCACTTAAAGCTCAGTGTTGCCCCACCTCCTAAGCCAACAGTCAATTTGCCTCCTCCTCACTACTTTTATGTAGTAATATTACTCTCAGTGCTGTCTCTCTTTTTTTTTTCTTCATGAATTTTCTTTTTATTTTTCACATATCTGTGTTTTGTGCCCACTTTCAGGCATATATGCTCAGGTGGCCTCAGTAAGGGCTCCTTCACACATCTGTGCAAAACACGGGTCCATAGTGAAGGTGCATATATGTGTCCTTGTGTGTATTCTCGATGTGCTATTCATGTGACATCCATAGCACACGGACAGCATCAACTGGTATACTTACCTGTCTCAGGCACTGCTGTTACTTCCAGGTCTGTGGTGAGTGTAGTGAATATGCATGAGCTTAATGAGAGGGCCCGGAAGTAACAGCAGAGGCAGAGGCAGCAGCGCCGAAGAAAGGTAAGTATAAAAATTCTTTATTTTTATGTGACCTATGTTTTCTGCATTACATGTCACATGGACCACATCAGTGTGCGGTCCGTGTGAACCCGTGTGCCAGCAGAAAACTGACATGTTTCCGTGTGGAGCACACACACATGTGTGCGCCATACAGTCGCAAGGTCCTTATGAAAACCCTGATGTGTGACCAAGCCCATTGTCTTTAATGAGTATACGTGTGTCCATGTCTCTGGTACATGTGAAAATGGATGTCACATGTAATGGAGACACGGATGTGTGAAGGAGACCTTAGGATGATTGGCTAGGCAACGATCCACCATAAAATCCTATTGTAAAAAAAAATAAATCACATGGTGTCTTTGTAGTGTCCTGTTGCATAGAAAAGTACAGTCTGCAGCTACAAATTGTATGTATGCGCATATCTGCCAGTCGGACACTGAAAGAACCCACTATTGACCACCATCTGATAAATGGGAACCTATGTAAAGTTAGAGCATATGTCGGGAAGCGCTCCATATGTATAGTGTGAGCAAGTGCAAAGACACAGTGTGAACTTAACTTTAGTTCTGTAGAGTAATTGAGGCTTTTAGTTTTAAGATATTTGCTCTTCGTAACCAATGAGATTCCCTATCCTCTTCTTTGCATTGGTGCTGGCCTCTACTGATGGAACCTATTAGATTAGATTGGCAATGCCGGAGACTAAAGCTCCAAGCAAACAAAGAAATATTGCCTAATTTCACCCGTGTCCTTGGTGTATTTTCCAGTTCAACGACCGGTAAAGGTTTATCTTTTCTTTTCTACGTCTGCACTTGGTGTAATTATAGGGACACTGAACCTCACATAAACAATTGGCACCGTTGTATTGTTAAGACCGCTCTACCTGTCAGCACTTTAACTTCCAGAAGAATTACGTTGTAATGAACCAATGCAGCAAACACTCACTAATTTATTTGCCCAAGGTGAAGCAGTTACTGACTGGCAGTTGTTGATAAAGACATATTGCAATCATCCTTTGTTATTTAAATGTACCTTGAAGTGAACTGGAATCGCGGACCTTTCATTGCCCGGGTGCAGATTGTCTGCCCAGGACAATATCGCCATTGTGAGAACCATGCGTGTCGTTTTCTCCGTTTTTCTAAAAGGTGAAAATAGACTTTTGTATTTAATCTCCTCTAAATGCACTTTCTTCTAGCAATAGTGAAGGGGAAAGGTATAGACACTCATGAAAAGTCTTAAATACTTTTTTTTTTTTTTCTCAATTCCTCAGTGCAAATAAGAAAAAAAAAAAAAGAAGAAAGCTACAAAGACTTTGTTCATAGTCATTTATCATGGATATTAATTATGTTGCTATCTTGGGCTTGCAGGACTACGAGTTTATGAAGAATGTAATAATCATTTTGGCTGCTTAGAAAATTCCTCATTATTAATGCTGATTAAGTAACAAACGTCAGGTCACAAAGTAAGGGCTCTCCAATTCTTCATCAAAGGGAGCCATTTAATTTGGGAGGAAATGTTCTACCTTCTTTAATAGATAACTCTTTAATCATGGAGTGCTTTATGTTTTCAATGAAATATCCAGAAAGTATATTGAAGTGATCGTTAAAGGGAACCTGTCATGTCCAAAAAAAAAAAAATGCTATTAACCTGCAGATATTGTTGTTAATCTGCAGGTTAATAGTGCTCTAAAACTGACAAGCTGCTGCACTAAAAGCCACACTACCAGAAGGAAATGAACTTTATTCCTCCTGGCAGCCGCTGGCTTTCAGTTATAGAGTGTTCTGATTAAGAAACCGAGGAGGATCAAAAAATGCGGAAACCCTAAAAGTAACCAGAGTAGCTGGAACCTTAATAGACTGCAGACCTAGTCCTGACCCACAACTAGAAGTAGCCATGGGACGAGCCTGCGATGACCTAGTCGTCTCGACACAGCCGGAGAACTAAATATTCTTACAGATAGAAATATAAGAAAAGCTAATCTGCCTTAGAGCAATCCCCAAAGATATAGATATCCCCCCACATGTAAAGACTAGTAATATAGGAAAACACAATACAAAGCTAGAAAACAGGTTCAGCAAAGGTGAGGCCCAAACTATCTTTATAGGAAAGGATAGGAAGGAGTACTGTCTGCAGCCATAAATACCAGCACGTCTGATATGGAAAAACCCTGAGAGCAAACTGCCTCTCCCCCACTATATCAGCACTCTGATGTTACTGTGATCCAAAAACACTAATATAGGGGAGGGACTGAATTAATACCAAGCATGACAAAACACAATACATTGCAGAATCGTGGAGCTGGGCATACAGACACTCCCAGCAGGGAATGATCCAATTCCACCAGGAACTCCCCACAGGCAAAATAGGAATCAAGCATTAGTATCAAAGCAGAAAAAACAACAAGAAATGGGAAACAATAAGCAGAGGTACAAGACCAACTTATCTGAGAGGAGTTCTTGTAGAGAGCAGGGCTAGTTTCAGAATGTCCTTAACATACAGGATATCCATTCAGCACCGGCAAGTAACAGGAGAAAACTACTCAGCTATATAGCCCAGTCTGAGATACCTGATTGCCAGTCCTCCACAGGTGTGTGGCTTTCATTCCACAAATCAACTGCACCGCCAGCACTGACCACAAGAGGGAGCCCCAAACTGGAAAATGTATTCACAACATAGAGACCCAGCCAAAGCAGTTTCACTGTATAGTACATAGTGTGCACCCACTGCAACAACGCAGCGGCATTCAGTGACAGCCACCTATGTACTAATGCACGAGGCTGGTGGGAGGAATAAAATTCATTTTCTCCAGTAGTTGGGCTTTCAGTGCAGTTTAATAGCATTTTTTTACGACAGGTTCCCTTTAAATACAGTGGAATACATTCTGTGTGTATAGCAATCCCAATGTGGTGTAGTGGGGACATACATAAATCAAAGTACACAACTAAAATGCTAAAACTCCATCTCCGAGGATAAACGTATGATTACAGGGAATCCAACTGTTGAGATCTGCACCTATCACAAGATTGGTTCCCCAAGGTGATCTGTGAATGGAGCTGTAGGAATCATATTAGCCCACTGCTCCATTAAGTGTCTATAGTAATACTTTTATTTGCAGGATCAGTATGAGTCTTTTCAATTGGAAACCAATCAATTTATCATCCATCATATGGATAGGTCATAAATGTTTGTGTAAAAACTGAATTAAAAGAGCACATCCGTAACACAGAAATGTAGTATTACATGCTGATTATTGTATTTAATGACCAACCTTGTAGGACATGGATAATTTACTTTCACTAGGGTAAGAGGTGCTTATTTTTATTATCCCTGTGCTCAAGCAAGGGTCTTATACATTTTGTTAGCAGGGTATTAAAATATCAGAAATATTGAAAACTAACCTACAGATGTATTTAACCTTACCATTTTTCACATATTTTAAAGAAGCACTTTATTATAGTTTTTATCCTTTTAATATATAGTAATCATCATTATATTTTATAGTACTGTGTATTTACTGTTGCTCATTTTGTCTTTCTACCCAGTAAATTCTTCTCTTTTCTCTGCTCCTATGTAGAATCGGGACGTTTCTTATCCCTGCATGAATCTTTCTGCTTTTCAACTCCTGACCCATCCACTCCACTCTTCTCCCTGCCAGGGACTTTTGCAGTGATGGCTCATGGAGGGAAAAGGGACTTACTGTTTGTACAAAGGGCCTAAAAGGATTCAGCTACTCACTTTTTTTTTTTAATCCTATGATGTGATAGACCTAATCAAAACAGAAGAATTAATTGGGTGGAAAGGTAAAATGAGCAGTTGTAAGTACACAGTGCTATATGCTATGATTGCATATATTTAGAGGATACAAACTTTGATGGGAGTGATTCTTTAAAGACTTGAATTACAATATTTAGCAAAATCCTCAACATGATGCAACTCTCATCACATCTACCCGATGTCAATGTATAGCATAAACATCTCACCAATAGAGTTTCACAAAATTGAGTGTTTTTTTTTCAAGTTGTTGCTCTCATGCCACTTCTCAGGATAAGTTGAGCCAAGAAGCCAAGGTACAGTAGCCGTCAAATGTTCATCTAAATCAGGACAGTCAGATTCTTGGCTGACATTTATTTAATTTAAAATGTCCTCTTTTCAAAAAGGCAGGCAATGTAAATCTTTTTCCTGATGACTCTCAATTTTCTATTGTATTTGAACCAGTCTTCTGGAAAGAAAAATAGATGAACATGTAGGCCATGATTCATCAAAGCAATTCTGGTGTAAATTGCAATAAAAAGTTGCAAACATTTTGCGCAACTCTTAGTTGGGCAAAAGTAATGTGCCTTTTGGCATTTTCACACCAGTTTCTCCCAGCTCTGCCAAAATGGGCGGTGAAGGGTTGAGACAGGGGCATGGCGAGAACATGATGCCTCATAATAAATGCCTGGATGAAGCAATTGGAATAAGATTTCTGCTGTGGTGCATAGAGGCGCATGCCGATGACCAGACGCTCCTGATTCACGAAGAGGCCTGTGCCGCTCCATGATTTAGGAGCGTCTGACTACTATAAGCCCCTTTGTAAAGACTGATGAGAAAATTACTGGTCTTGATGAGTTGTTTTTGAGTTTTTTTTTACACCAGTCTTGGTCTATCAGCCCGCTAGAGTAAAGTGCAGTAAATTTATGTAAATAAAGCCCAAACCTCGTAATAACATTAGGTTGTCTACAAGACAAATAATGGAATCTCCACCACCTGTTGGTAGGTCCTGATAATTCCATGCTAAGGACACCCCAAAAACCTGCTGTTTTAGGCTACTTTCTCACATCAGTTTTTTTCCATCAGGCACAATCCGGAAAAAAACGGATTAAACGGATCCGGAACCGGATCAGTTTTATCCCCATTGATTTGTATTAGCGCTGAATGGCATTGCGTTGCATCCGGCTTTTGCCGGATCCGACGGAATTGGCTAATGCAGCGGCCGGATGGAACGTCTCTTGTGACGTCTTTTGTCTCTGACAAAAAAAATGCATCATGCCGAATCCGGCATAATGCAGCAAAAAATGGATGCGGCCGCCGGATCCGTTTTTTAAACTGAGCATGCTCAAATTTATTAACAAAAATAATGGATCCGGCACAAAAACGGACAAAACGGATGCAAAACTGATGCACCAGATCCAGTATACCGGGTCCACCAAAAAAAAGGATCCGGCGCATCCGTTTTTGCATACTCTGTGCCGGATCCGTTGCATCAGGCACACACCGGATTGTGCCTGATGCCTAAAAAACTGATGTGTGAAAGTAGCCTTAAAGACGTTCGTTTCCATTCTTCTAGCCATCAGCATTTGGCTGTTGTGCAAGTTTCTAAGATCCTTACTTTGCTCGGTATTTCTTCTTCCAAAACCTCAACTCCAAAAAGTGACTCTTCAGTCAGTGCGTAATTTATCATACCCTATGACAGGTGCCATTGTAATGAGATAATGATGTTCTTCTTTGTACCTGTCAGTGGATTTAATCGAACAGATGATCGGTGTGCTGTATGTTATATTGTACCAGTTATTAATTTTTTTATACATTTTTTTTTTTCCATGTTACAAAATATATTTATTTTTATTGTAACTTTCAGTGAAGTCTAAACATCTGGCAAAGATGACAGTCTATAACCTTTTTGATAAACACAGAATATTCTATACATTTATTATTTCCAACAAATTAGCCAAACATTGAATAAATCAGAATATTCTGATCCTTTCATTGTCCAGAATAACTAAGCAGAGCCACACAAGTCCCAAATCTGAAGCCATGATCCTTACTCATGAGCACAAAGATTATTTATTCTCTGCAATATTCTAAAATTTCCTGTAATTCCTCTCGATTTGTCAGCTTGTCCTTGGTTTTCCTGTGCATCTGTTTCATATTCTGATCAGATATTCAAGAAATGTATCACACTCACTTACCAATTATACAATTTCATCCATTAGTGTTGATAATCACTCTCTTTTCATGAAAATAAATGAGACTTTGTCACAGCCACAATCTTGTTATGAATGAGCTGGATAGCAAAGAGAATTAAACAGGCTATCAGCAAGAAATGACTGTTCAAACCAAGCACAGGGCTCATTGCACCCGCATTTCACCCTTGGTGTGGCAGACAGTTCAGTTCTGCTCCCCACATACTTATTTTCCAGCCCATTAAGCTAGTGCTGTGAATAAATTAAAGAGGGAGGCAGATATAATTGTGAAACAAATAAGTGGGAAGGTAAGCTGAACTGTTTGACCACACCATATGTGCACCACGTGTCTGCGGTGATACAGAGCCTGCTGAAAACTCTCTCTGAAATGACCTCAAATATGAGTCTAAAATAGGCTCAGTGGGTAATGTGAATGATTTTCATATATAAAGTAAAGCCAGTGCTATACTGCCGCTAGGATGCTGAATGTAAGCATAGCTTTTGTTCAGAAATTGGATGTTTTGTTTCTGAAATATCTGCAAGTAAAGTTCCAGCAATGGGCTGCTATTTGATTGACAGGTGCAACAGGAAGGAGATATGTGGCAAAGGTCTAGCTACCTATTCCTGCCACTGTCTGCCTGCTTGGCCTTCCTCCACCTGTCGCCGTCATAGACGTTAATTCCGCCACAAGTAGACAGACTGGGGTGGGAATAGACAGCCCCGCCTCCCGGGTTGCTGAACTAGTGGGCATACCTCCTGATGACTACCCCTGGGACATACCCTGTCCCAGTCCCTGTGACAGAACTCCCAGGTTGTGTATTGGGTATGTTGTAGTAGTTTACCGGCGATGACCTCCAATGTATTCAAGATGAATACTGCACCTCGGGTGAGGTGCAACACCCTGTGGTGCCTGAAGCCGCTGGGGCTCCACATAACGTCACATGAGCCATGGGACAAACCGTGCCGACAGCACTGGAACGGCGTCAGCACTGGATGTGATTAAAAGTGTTCTTAAATTAATGGGAACAAACATGGAGATTAAAAAGGGGTTAGTCTGATTTGTGAACAACCCCTTTAATTTAATTTGTCCAGTGAAAAAGAGAAATGACCAAAATGCTTTGAAATTGCATGGAATCCCAAAACCTGTGATTTGAAGAATAGGTAATTTCTGATGAAATATTTCCCATAATTTCTAGAAAAATCTCACCTTAAACACTACAAGATTTGAGCAAGCCTAGTCTATGTTTAAATTGGTAATTTTTTTTTATATCGTATATAATTAATAAGTAGACTAGAAAGGAAAGATCTGATAAACCGTTCCTCACATAGAAGCCGTTCCTTGATAATCTGGGCTTTACAAGCCTATAATGTTCTATGCACCTGCCATTTTGAATACCCTATTACTCCGATGTGACGTGTACCGTCATGACCATTGAGGAAGGATTCTCCAGTCGTGCTGTATGTGTTACCCACCAATACCATCTGTAAATAATACACGGACTGCATGCGACTTGGTTTAAGTTGGCCACAGCAGCCTTTTTTACCTTTTATTTACATTCTAAAT
Organism: Anomaloglossus baeobatrachus; assembly: GCF_048569485.1. NCBI lineage: Eukaryota > Metazoa > Chordata > Amphibia > Anura > Aromobatidae > Anomaloglossus > Anomaloglossus baeobatrachus. Next base: position 81,934,459 of record NC_134355.1, on the reverse strand, counting down.
ACAAGGGGGCTCCGTCCAACAGGCGACCCCAACAAGTAACAATAGGTAACACAGTAACCAATACAGTAAATATATAACCCTGAGTAGGCCCAGTCCAGGAACAACTTCTCACCCCAATATCCCTGGCCGCAACACACCGACCCAGAGATGAGGTATTAATCACCCACGGATTAATACCCCCAACTTTTCAGAACCCTGTGCCTGCAACATCCCGGAACCCGGAGCTACCATACCAAGATGGTGTCTCTCTGTCCAGTTACCATTGTCTTCAACCGCCTCTGGACCAGACCTACCCTCCGCTGCTGTGACAAAGAAAACAACCCAGCCTAATATTCCCCTCAGTACTAAAACACAAGGGAGGGTGGGCGGGGATCGATCCACGTCCAGAAGTCAAGAGAGGGGGTAAGACAAAGTTCCTTGCTTACAACCCCTCTTCTGCCCCCCCCCCTCTTCCTCCAGAGAACTCCTCCTACCCACCAATCCCTTCTCTGCCCTATACAAAACCATCTCCTGTTAACCCCATCACTCCTTCCCTTCCCTCTAGTCATGTCGTCCCTCCACCCTATGAGTTCCATGGCTTTCTTTTTCTGTAGAAATGTCCACTTGATGTAAAACGAACATAACAGTTGATTAATGAGCCATCTCCTGGTTCATAGCCTGAAAAAAAAAATAAAATCGATAACATTATAGGATATCAGGTTAAGTTCATTTCTACGTTGTGTCTCTATCATTTCTTTATTGATTTTCTACTTGTCGCCGAGCTATCAGCCACTGCCTTCATGATCTTATAATTTGAGAAATAGCAATAAAAATGTAAAAACGTACAATTATTTTGTCTGTCGTGTCACTGTTCTGCAAAACTAAACATTCAGTTTGTTTCTTTAAACTAAGTATGTAGAGCTAAGTTCTAACAATTAACCTAATTGCTATGTAGCTCATTAAATGAATGTCCCCATCATGACAGGTCTCGTGATACCATAGATTTTAGTAAAATGAACTATGACCTGGTGAGTTTGTTCCCCCCCACATTAAAAGATGAATACCCTGTTTACAACATAACTATCCAGTTGTATTATTTGGTAAAAACTGTTTGCATATGTAAGCCTTGTAAGTGTAACTCGTATACTTTGTCATGATATGACTGCATTATAGCGAAGGACAGGGGGGCTCCTATACTGTCCCTCACGCTAGGGGATCCTTGACTATCCATGTTCTCAGGGTTACCCCTAATGGTGAAGATGCTTGAGTCTTGTGCTTGGCTATACTACTGACCAGGGCTAATCTTTTCACGCCTTCATGGAAGGAAGAGGCAGGAATGTGATGTAAACACAGATTTAGACAGAAAAACAGAAACTCACACTGCAAACTCACAGGAAGAAACAGTAATAAACTAAGGAGAAAAGCAAGAGAAGTAAGGCAGCAAAAAAAGGACAAGGGTTAAGACCACAAATGATCACAGCAATAATGCACAACAACCACCAGTAAGTCTGGATCAAACCACCTGTCTAGACCAATATAGATAAGCTGCAGCTGACACTAATGGAAGTGTCCAACCAGCATATATAGGAGGGGAATTAATGTGACTGGCTATCCCATAGCATGTGACTAATGCGGGCGTCACACGATACGATCTATCATGCGATCGCACGAGCGATCGTACCCACCCCCGTCGTTTGTGCGTCACGGGTAATTAGTTACCCATGGCGCACAATGTCATTAAACCCCCATCACACGCACTTACCTGCTGAGCGACGACGCTGTGGGCGGCGAACATCCACTTCCTGAAGTGACGTCACACAGCGGCCGGCCAATAGAAGCGGAGGGGCGGAGATGAGCAGGACGTAAACATCCCGCCCACCACCTTCCTTCCGCATTACCGGCGGGACACAGGTAAGCTGTGTTCATTATTCCCGGGGTGTCACACGGAGCGATTTGTGCTGCCCCGGGTACGATAAACAATCGGCGCAGAGAAGAAGAAACGACTTTTTGAAAATGAGCAACGTGTCAACGAGCAACGATTAGGTGATATCATAGAACAATGCTTTTGGCTTGAAAAAAGCATGTAAAACGCAAAGAAAGTAGCCTATGCGCACCTTGGGGTTTTCATGAGTTTTTTCAGTGCTTTTCCGGTGCTTTTAGAAACGCTGCAGTTTTGTATTAAATTGAATGGATGGGGAAACGCAGCCAAAATGGCAAAAACAATTGACATGTTGCTTCTTTAAACGCTGAGTTTTTGCCCAAATTTATGCAGCTGAAACACAGCGTTTTGAACAGCAAAGTGCGCACAAGAAAGCTTAATGTCCCATTGACTTTGCTTGAAAAGCATAACGCAAGAATTTTGGCATGAAAACACTGCAGTTGAAAAAGCAGTGGAAAAGCAGGTAAAAAAGCAAAGTGCGCACATAGCCTAACAGTCTCTCACCCTTACAATCTATTCTAAACTATGCTACCATACTAATCCACCTGTCCCCCAGTACTCCCCAACCTCTCCTCTCTGCCAATGCCTTCACTGACTTCCCATTGTTCAACGACTCCAGTTCAAAACCCTAACCATGACCTACAAAGCCATCCACAACCTGTCTCCTCCCTACATCTGTGACCTAGTCTCCCGGTACTTAACCTCACGTAACCTTCGATCCTCACAAGATTTCCTTCTTTACTCCCCTCTCATCTCCTCTTCCCACCATCGCATCCAAGATTTCTCCCGTGCCTCCCCCATACTCTGGAATGCTCTGCCACAACATATCAGACTCTCGCCTACCTTGACAAGCTTCACAAGGAACCTGAAGACCCACCTCTTCCGACAAGCCTACAACATGCAGTAACCCTCAGTCTGATATAGGGCTGCAGGCCAGCCCTACCCTAACCTACTGTATCCTCAACCATCCATTGTAGACTGTGAGCCCTCACGGGCAGGGTCCTCTTTCCTTCTGCACCAGTCTGTGCTTTGTTTTCTTTGATTATTGTACTTGTCCCTACTATGTATACCCCTTTTCACATGTAAAGTGCCATGGAATAAATGGCGCTATAATAATAAATAACTAACTACTCAGGAATTAACAGTTGGAGGAGAGCCATGGTTTGGCGATCACTGCTCTGGGTAGACGAGGATATCAAATTAGACTTTATATTAAAGGATTGATGATCATTGACTTCTTTTTAAATGACAGAAGTATTGTCATATAGGCAAGAGTAGAAGTACATGATTTTATTTTCAGATAAACCACATGATCCACGGTTGCAATCACTTTAAAGCGTTGTATCATGGATGGCCCCCTGTTAAGGGTTAAACACCAACACAAACATTTGCAGAGAGGATAAAGGGAAGGATTATTTTCTTCTGCTAGATAATAGGCATGCCATCTGGACTGGCATTACTGCGACTTTAATATGCACACAGACCTCACAATTACTACAAACCAGGATTTTATTGAGATCATTTGGCGGATATTTTAACTTTAAAAGTCATATCTTCCCTTCCTGCCCCCACAATGGATTTATGTAATGCGAGAGCGGTCAGCCATGTAGCACCTCGTGTAACATTCGGCATGTTTGCTGCCTCGCATTCAGATCTGCATTAACATAAGCCAAAAATAAGATCATTTGGGCAGATTGCAATGTGTGCATGTTTAGGATGGAAAATCGCTACATTATTTCATTATGAGTTAAATTTAGCATAAAAGCGTTTATTTGGGAAATGAAAATCATCGCAACATTTGCAGGACAGAACGGAGAGAATTGTATCTGTGACAAGTGAAAAGTGCAGTAAAACTCTGCAAAAGTTGAGTGGGTTTAGTGGCGTCCACTACATTGGCCGCACAATCCATAAACAGAATGGAGAGCTAATTGGATTCCCATAAAATTTCCTGCACTTTTTTTTTTGTTTGTGGTAGACAAATAACATTATAAGGCCCAATTACAGATGAGAGAATATATACTGAATAGCCCTGGTGCTTTATATTTGTTTTATTATCTTTGACCTCTTTATCTGTCCTTTCAGGTTCCTGTCTAGAATAATATGAATCCACAGTTCCCAATGCCCCATCTTTGTATATTAGTTGGGTTCAGTGTCGCCACTTTCTATCTAATGCCCCCCTTTAGTAATATACATCATCATCTCGACAGGGACTCCATCACTATAATAAACAAAAATGACAACATTCACATAACTATCATCCATAATAATTACAATTTATTTCATATATGTTCAGAAAGGCCTCCCTCAAAAGGCTTTCCTCTCTGCAGTCCATCCTTAATGCAGCATTCAGGGTCACCTATCTGGCTAATCGTTACTCGGATGCTTTCACTCTGTGCCAGTCATTGCACTGGCTGCCCATATATCATAGAGTCCAATTTAAATTGCTTGTTCTCACCCACAAAGCTCTTCATTGTGCGTCCCCCCCTACATCTCCACCCTCATCTTTGTCTATCACCCTACCTGTTCTCCACAATGCTCCACAAACAACCTTTGACTAACATCCACGCTAATTTTGAACCTCCCACTCCCGGCACCAAAACTTCTCTCAAGCTGCACCAATCTTCTGGAATACTCTACCCCAAGAAACTAGTATCATCCACAGACTCTACCTAAAAACATATCTTTTTAGGGCAACCTACCACCTTCCCTAATCAGTCAATTCATATACCTCCCCTCCACTATTTATCATAGCATAATTCTCTGTCAATCTCCACTGCACCCAAAAGAATTACAAAGATTGTCTGGTGACTGGCTCATGCAGCCTTTATCTATCCCCCATTTATTCGAGATGGCTGGATTGTCGTTGTAAATAAGCACTTGTACCTTGTCGCCCCCACTTTACCCCATTGTAGATTGTAAGCTCTTACGAGCAGGGTTGTCTGCATTTTTGGTTTAATTGTATCTTCTATAACTGTTATGGTTATATATGAACCTCTGAATTGTAAAGCACTTCGGAATATGTTGGCGCTATAGAAATATATATTAATTATTATTATTAGGCTCTTTTCAAGGCATTGATGGATTATACATTAAAAAAAAAGCTACCAGAGAGCCAGAAGAAAGCCAGATTGTGAATGTGACTTCTTTGTACAGCTGTATAATGTCCCCGATGCTGCTGCTTCTTCACATGTGCTGCACAGAGATAGGAGAGCAGGAATCTGTGTCTCCTGCGTATGGGAGACATCATAGCAGTCTCCACACGTTGGCTCAGGGAAAACTGAAGTGGCCAGAAAGTGTTATTCCTCCTATACCTCATTCTTCATGTAGGTTGAAAAATCAACCTAATCCTGCTATTTACCCTATCTCTACAAACTTTGCTCAGTGAGCTTCACATTAAAGGTTTTTTACCCATAATATGTCACCCACTACTGGACCGCGCCAATGTGCATTTCAAGTGTCTGATTATTTGGGGGGGAGGAAACACTGCGGCCTTTGGACTTTGATTGGAGTGGATATAAAAGCTATAGGATAGGCAGCAATATCTCACCCTCTCTCGCTCGCTCTCTCGTTCTCGCGCTCGCTCTCTCATTCTCACATGCTCTCGTGCTTGCGCTCTCACGCTTTCTCTTGCTCTTCCCTGAAGAAGCAGATACTCGAAACGCGTGTTTGGGATGTCCAGTGGTTGGTCACTGCATCCAGGACATGTTAAGGGTAAGAATTTTTGCTGTGTAGCCCCCTGAGGAAAGCTTATCCACGTATAAGTGAAAGGCAGGATTACATCTCAATAGAGACAGTTATCAGGTCCACAGTGGATGATTTAGTGTTGTCACTTCTGATATACTGACTGCTTTGCTGTATACTACTATCTATACAGTTATTATGTATAATGACTAGTCTGTATGCTTATACTGTACTCTTGTGTCTGGAAACCACTCAACTACTGGAAATTTGTTAGTCCTCAATAAAGATCCTTTCATTTTATTAAGCATATATTTTTTAACATACAACAATATTTCTGGCCATTGTATGATTCGAAGCCTACATTTTTCCGCAGTTTTCTCATGTACAATGTGTGGGTGGAGCGTCGCTCTGCAGCACAATAATTCTAAGGATTGTTAGGATCCCGGCGATCTGACGTCACCGTTCTTAAAGTGATGGCCTATCCTGGAGGTCTAGATCATCCCTTTTACTAGATGGGAATATACCTTAAAATAATTGTACACCTTGTGCTTCATCTTATTTTCTGATGTTTTATTTTATGTATGTGATGTACTATCATCATTACCTTGATGACCTCGGCTTGCCGTCTCTATATTGCAGGAGTGAGTGGTCAGAGAGTAGCGTCTGATTGATATGTACGTTATGTGCGAATGACATGGCATTAAACATAAGTTAATAGAGTTGGTACTATGTAATTACAAATAATTGATATAGACAGCTGCACACATTATTTCTTTGTGAATAATGGCGATCATCAAAATTTGATTTAAGATGTTGCTTAAGACCAATTATCTTTCCACATTGTGATTAACATGATTGAATGGAATATAATTTTTTAGTTTACATTATTACTTTGTCACAGTATATGACAGTAAATGGTGATATTTTATCTTACATCTTAGTGTCCTATGTTGCGCTAAAGGGAAGGACATTGATGGCTTTTCTTCACGAGATGCCTTAAATGTCTGGTTCCAGAGGTGAGCAGCCATGGGAGATGTAAGAGATGCCCAACACCTCCTGATAAGTCCTTACTCAAATTTTAGCAAAAATTTTAGACCATTATTTCATACTAGAAATGAGCAAATCCGAGATTGGGTTTTCATACCAAACACAAACTTTACAAAAAAAAAAAAATCAAGAGTTCGGGTTCTAAAATCGGGTGCTTTATGTATGCAATCCACTCATGCGAATATCACTGTGCTCGGGTACACTCTGTGCTCAGCCCAGTATTAGCCACTTGCAGTATTTGTATAGTTCGCACTCGGGGTAACAACAACCTGATCAGTTGTAGTGTGCGCCAAACAATAAATAATGGAAAAACCCCGTCCTCCATCCCCCAGAAGTGCTCTGTTTATGGCTGGCTGTATGTGGCTAAACTGCCCAATCAGTGACTTCCATTGTGGTTCAGGTCAAGTTCATGTCCCAAACTAAACTTTATCTAAAGTCCAGCTGAGCCCACCGAACCAAACTTCCACAGGTCCACTCATCTCTAGTTCTTACCATTCTCGGGAATGCCAGCAAATGCCCCCAAGACAGCCAGAAAAGCTTCCATAGTGGCCAGTCTTGAGCTGGGTTTTGCCAATTTGCAGGTCTGTTGTATGCAGTTTTGTGCTCGGCTATTTTTGCAGCTCCCATAGCAATGAATACAAGGCACAAATGCCACCACCATTCATTCTCTGCCCAACTGCATGATCTGCCTCCTGCTGGAATGGCAAGATCAAAGGATTCACATAGGTCTCTGTCCTAAAAACATCAGCCATTACCCACAGGATAGTATCTCAACTGTCTATTTAGAGGTTACCTCTGTAAATTACCTTGCAGTTCACCATTTAGATTATCTAAAAGGTTCATAAAAAAGTCAAAGTTGTTTGTTTCCAATTATGAATTATGCAAAAGTTGAAATAATCTTAGTATTTAGTAAAAAGATGACACAAATAGAAAAGTTATATTGGAATTTAATAGAAATTGAAAACATAGTATTGCCTGTTGTAGTGGCCTGGTCCAGATTGTGTCTGTTCCTTTTAAGTACCCCTCAACCGTGAGTAGCTTCTGCACACTACAACTCACTCCCCAGCTGCCCCTCTACATGTAGTCCCTTTCAGTTGTGAGCTTTAGATACGCACTTTCAGTTATATGTAATGTATTTCTCATTTGTTGTATTCCAGCGCCATGTACTGGTGAAAATGTATGGTTTCTTTTTACCTTTACCTTTTGAATTTGGTGTTGTCCTATCAACCAGTGACTTGGTCACATGGCTCAGTAGGTGGGGCTACTTCCAGCCTCTGTCTGGCTAGACAGAGCTGGAATTATCCAGTTCTGGCCAAGACTCCTCCAGGAGTAGAACACATGTGGAGAGTCTCTTCACTACAAGATTCCCTGCCAGGCCCAAAGCCTAGAATTTCATTCCTTCCGGACTTCCCCAGCCAATATACTAAAGGATTTCTATAATGAATCCTCACTGTCCGGATTTATACGAGCTTCTTCAGACAGTAGGGCATACGGAGTATATGGAAGAACAGACTGCATCCAAGTTGGGAAAGTTTGAGGGTCTCCCGTCCCACCGCAACATTAGTGGCTTGCATGCCATTGTCAACGCCGCAGCCGTCTGGTCCCTGTGATGCGCTGGGCAACTCTCTACATTTGGTTTTGAACACTTCTGCATGTGCATTGATTTAGCTGTGGTACTAACCCCAGGATCCCACGTCTGTACAATCTTATTACACCTACCCTTCTACTCTAAGCTACAAAAGACTCTGAACCTGCTTCTAAAAGCATACACGTATTAAGTCTAAAACAATTCATGCTCTTTAAGCTCCAGAACCCTAATTGCACTTCAGTATTCAGCTCCAAGTTGTATTTGCCATGGTCTATCCACGAGAGACTGTGAAACAACTATTCTGTGTTGGATGTCTTCGTTCTTGCTGTAGTAAAGTGACTGTTATCCCCGAGACCTGTGTCTGTGGTCATTTCATTGGCTCTCGATACTGTGTGGGAGCGGATAGCAGAGAACATCAGCCTTGTAGACCAACTAGGGAACATGGTCCCTGCACCTTCATGCAAGAACAACCATGGCATACCAAACATTTATGGTCTCCTGTTTCTGGGCCTCAACACTGTCTCAAATTATTGGTGGCCTTCCCAAGATAAGGTTTACGGGTCGGTGTTGTAGCTCTGTAGATGGTTTTGGCAATAGTTATTTCTTGTCATTAGGGTGCATTCAGACTACTGGTCTGAGATCGGACTATAATGCTCAGACAGCTGCAGGTCTCCTGATCTAATTGTGACCGCTTCATATATTTCTATGCAGCAGTCACACCCTGGTCTAGGGTCATGCATTAAGTTTGAGCTGTGCAGTCCGAACTTAGACCGATTTTTATACAGTCATCTGAACGCACCCTTAGGAAACATCTTAATTTCAGGTAGTGTACTTGTGAGAACACAGCCTGAAATTAGTTGCTACAAACACTATATCATTGGTTAATGAATTCCGCTCTGTATTGCTGTATATAAGTTGTTTTAATACTTATATTTAATTTATAGGGAGTTGTCCGAGATTACAAATATGATTTCTTTAACTTTTAGAAATGGCACCTTCCATAGGCAGGAGTGGTGAGGTTACTGAAAGACCCTAGGTTACAAGTAGCCCTTGTCCATAAAATCACTAATCACTGTTCTTCAAGCTTCCTAAGAGAGCAGATGTGTCTGTCTGCTCTCTACTGGATGAAGACAATAAGGTGCCGTGCTAGTGGCAGCCCATTGCAGCAGCAATAGTTTTAATTTGGAATTATTTTTGTTTTGTGTGAACCTTTTCTTTCTGAACCTCAGTTTTGGAACTTCTAAGGATTTTTTCTCCAGTATCTTCTCCTTCTGAACCTTGGATCCTCTGGAATGTTTCCCTTGGATGTATGCTGCTACCCACAGCTATCTGGATATACAGTATATCTGTGATCACCTTTGTAACCTAGGACTGGTATTATATGCACCTACTGCCAGGCGGCCACTACCTGTCTGGGAATTGGTACAGCTATGTCTGGGGGTGAACACTGTATGCCATCTATTACGGACAGGCTTGGTGCGACAAACATGGACAAGGATTTGATTGATGTCTCAAAATCTGTTCCTTAAACATGTTGTTTATTCAAGGGGCCGACTTCTGGAGCTGCGTAGGCTAATGTCTTCTCCTGCAGTGGGTAGATCACGTGTCCCATGTCAGGTAAGGAGACCTTTCAGAGGTTGCAGAGTGGGCAAAAAACTTAAGGCAAGGCGAAGACTGTTAAAACCTGTGGTCCCGTCCATCATTATGGGGAATGTTCAATCACTGGGAAATAAGTCGGATGAACTGCTGGCATTAATTCGGACCCAGAGGGAGTACAAGGAATGCAGTTTGATGTGTTTTACTGAAACTTGGTTACATGGAGAGATCCCTGACTCAAATGTTTCAGTACCAGGATTTCACATGGTCCGGGCTGATAGAGATATTATGATGAGTGGCAAAAAAAGGGTGGAGGAGTTATACTCTACATAAACAACGGATGGTGCAATCAGGGGCATGTGACAGTAAGGGAGTGCCATTGTTGTCCAAACATTGAACTGTTAGCCGTTGGCCTCAGACCTTACTATATTCCTAGAGAATGCTCGCTTGTAATTGCAATAGTGTTGTACATACCACCATCAGCAAACCATGAGGCTGCAGGAGCAGTGCTGCCAGGAGTCATTGCTCGGCTCCAGATGAAACACCCCAACTCGTTTACTGTAATCTCTGGAGATTTTAATCGGGCTAAAATTTCAACTGCTTTACCTAAATTCCATCAATTTGTTAAATGTACAACACGTGACAAAATTATTTTGGATTTACTTTATGCTAATGCCAAGAATGCTTATTCATCGTCTGCCCTACCGCTCTTGGAGAAATACGATCACAATCTTATACTATTATCACCAGTCTACCAACCTGTTGTTAGTAAACAGTTTGCTACAATTAAAACAATTAGAATGTGGAATCCAACAAATGAACAGGTTTTACAGGATTATTTTCATCTTACAGACTGGGATGTGTTGCTTGGGACAATGGACGAATATACAACTGTTAATGAAGTGGTTGGTAGAGTGACTGACTACATTAACTTCTGCATTGATATGTTGGTGCCTGTTAAAAAGATTAGGTGTTTTGCAAATAACAAGCTATGGATAACAAAATAATTGAAGCATTTGCTCAACAGGAAAAAAAGGCATTTACAGTTAGGTCCAGAAATATTTGGACAGTGACACAATTTTCGCGAGTTGGGCTCTGCATGCCACCACATTGGATTTGAAATGAAACCTCTACAACAGAATTCAAGTGCAGATTGTAACGTTTAATTTGAAGGTTTGAACAAAAATATCTGATAGAAATTGTAGGAATTGTACACATTTCTTTACAAACACTCCACATTTTAGGAGGTCAAAAGTAATTGGACAAATAAACCAAACCCAAACAAAATATTTTTATTTTCAATATTTTGTTGCGAATCCTTTGGAGGCAATCACTGCCTTAAGTCTGGAACCCATGGACATCACCAAACGCTGGGTTTCCTCCTTCTTAATGCTTTGCCAGGCCCTTACAGCCGCAGCCTTCAGGTCTTGCTTGTTTGTGGGTCTTTCCGTCTTAAGTCTGGATTTGAGCAAGTGAAATGCATGCTCAATTGGGTTAAGATCTGGTGATTGACTTGGCCATTGCAGAATGTTCCACTTTTTTGCACTCATGAACTCCTGGGTAGCTTTGGCTGTATGCTTGGGGTCATTGTCCATCTGTACTATGAAGCGCCGTCCGATCAACTTTGCGGCATTTGGCTGAATCTGGGCTGAAAGTATATCCCGGTACACTTCAGAATTCATCCGGCTACTCTTGTCTGCTGTTATGTCATCAATAAACACAAGTGACCCAGTGCCATTGAAAGCCATGCATGCCCATGCCATCACGTTGCCTCCACCATGTTTTACAGAGGATGCGGTGTGCCTTGGATCATGTGCCGTTCCCTTTCTTCTCCAAACTTTTTTCTTCCTATCATTCTGGTACAGGTTGATCTTTGTCTCATCTGTCCATAGAATACTTTTCCAGAACTGAGCTGGCTTCATGAGGTGTTTTTCAGCAAATTTAACTCTGGCCTGTCTATTTTTGGAATTGATGAATGGTTTGCATCTAGATGTGAACCCTTTGTATTTACTTTCATGGAGTCTTCTCTTTACTGTTGACTTAGAGACAGATACACCTACTTCACTGAGAGTGTTCTGGACTTCAGTTGATGTTGTGAATGGGTTCTTCTTCACCAAAGAAAGTATGCGGCGATCATCCACCACTGTTGTCATCCGTGGACGCCCAGGCCTTTTTTAGTTCCCAAGCTCACCAGTCAATTCCTTTTTTCTCAGAATGTACCCGACTGTTGATTTTGCTACTCCAAGCATGTCTGCTATCTCTCTGATGGATTTTTTCTTTTTTTTCAGCCTCAGGATGTTCTGCTTCACCTCAATTGAGAGTTCCTTAGACCGCATGTTGTCTGGTCACAGCAACAGCTTCCAAATGCAAAACCACACACCTGTAATCAACCCCAGACCTTTTAACTACTTCATTGATTACAGGTTAACGAGGGAGACGCCTTCAGAGTTAATTGCAGCCCTTAGAGTCCCTTGTCCAATTACTTTTGGTCCCTTGAAAAAGAGGAGGCTATGCATTACAGAGCTATGATTCCTAAACCCTTTCTCCGATTTGGATGTGAAAACTGTCATATTGCAGCTGGGAGTGTGCACTTTCAGCCCATATTATATATATAATTGTATTTCTGAACATGTTTTTGTAAACAGCTAAAATAACAAAACTGGTGTCACTGTCCAAATATTTCTGGACCTAACTGTAAATTAGGCGACAAAGAGGAAATTAAAATGATACAGCATGAATTGAAGTATAAAATAAAGGAGGCCCAGGAAGTCTTCAGAATTAAACTTGAAAAGAAACTGTCCCACAATAATTCCAGGGATGTTTGGTCAGGAATGAAATAACTGACTGGGCTTAATGTGAGGTCTGAGCATGGGGGAGGAAAACTGGACAAGGCTAATGAGATGAATGAGTATTTCAATAGATTTAGCAATACATGTGTAACGCCAACTGACAGAGGATGTGATTCTGGTGCAAATTCTGCAACATTTATATTGGAGGAGGAGCAGACTAATTTCAGAGTCTCCGAAAATGATGTGAGGAGGCAGTTTAAGTCACTTAACATTGGTAAAGCTGCAGGGCCAGATGGACTCAGTCCACGTGTCCTTAAAGTGTGTGCAGACCAGCTGTGTACGGTCTTTACACACCTATTTAATGGAAGTCTACAAACACAGAGGGTACCAGTGTTATGGAAAACTTCCTGTCTGGTTCCGGTACCCAAGACTACTTCTCCTGCAACCCTAAATGACTATCGTCCTGTAGCCTTAACATCTCATGCTATAAAGTCCTTGGAAAGATTAGTGCTTGCTCACTTGAGTCCGAGGGTGAGGGATTTTATTGATCCCCTACAGTTTGCTTACCGGCATAGATTGGGGGTGGATGATACTATTCTTTCTTTGTTACATACTGTACATTCATTTTTGGAGAATGACGGAACCACTGTGCGAGCGTTGTTCTTCGATTTCTCGAGTGCATTTAACACCCTGCAGCCACTTTTACTACACAAAAAGATGACTGATATGAAGGTGGAGGAGGGGATGAGAAATTGGATAACTCACTACCTATCAGATCGGCCACAGTTTGTACAGATGGGAGCAGTTGTGTCTAGCAGATTATTGAGCAGTGTAGGTGCCCCTCAGGGAACGGTGCTAGCGCCCTTTCTATTCACACTGTATACATCAGACTTTCAGTATAAATCTGATTTTTGCCACCTTCAAAAATTCTCGGATGATTACGTGTTTGTGGGATGTATTAGGGGGGACCAGGGGGATGAGGAATATAGAAGGGTGGTGTCGAATTTTGTGGATTGGTGCCATGGTAACTATCTACGACTAAATGTTAAGAAAACTAAGGAGTTGGTGGTCAACTAAAGAAGGAGAAAGATGGAATGTTTACCGATCACTATTGCTGGTCAGGAAGTAGAGCAGGTGGAGAGTTACAAATATTTGGGGGTCCACCTGGATAGCAAACTGGAATAGAGATGCCACTCAGAGATGGTCTACAAGAAGGGGATGAGCAGATTGTATTTCCTAAGGAAACTGAGGTCTTTTAATGTGTGCAGCAAAATGTTAGAAATTTTCTACCAGTCTGTAGTGGCAAGTGCCATTTTTTTTTTGCACTCATATGCTGGGGTAGTAGTGTGCGGGTCTCTGATGCTAATAAGCTGAATAAGCTTATCAAGAAGGCAAGCTCCGCTGCTGGTGCAATCTGGACTCTTTTGAGGAGGTAGTGGAGAGAAGAACTCTGAAAAAGTGTATGGCGATTATGAATAATAATGCACATCCATTATATGAGCTATTCATGAGACAGAAGAGCACCTTCAGTAACCGGCTAATCCTTCTGAGGTGTAAGAAGGAAAAATATAGGAAATCATTTGTGCCAACTGCTATGGGAATGTACAACAATAACATTAGTGTTAAATTATCAAGGTGAATGTCTACTTTATTTCTTCTACTTTCAGTTCACCCGCTGTGTATGTCCTAATCTAATGTATAATGTTCTTCTGTCAACTCTACTGTCTTGTCAATTAAGTAATTCATGTTATGATTTAAGTTGTGCTGCTGTGATACACTTTATTGATCCCGTGGGAAATTATGGTATCGTATCGTAATCCCCCTAAGCACTCCCAGTACCTGCGGTGACGACTGAAATGTTGGGATTCATGGAGTAGTTATTCCGATTTCTTTAACTATACTGTATCAACTTTAAAAAAAATAACTCAAACTTTATAACTTTTTTAATTTGGGTGGTTTTATAATTACAAGCACATTGGTGGAGGTTGAAGTCCTAAAACCCCCCACTGATTGATCAACCTCACTTCTTCCCTCCAGAGGAGTGAAAACAACAAGCAGAGTAAAATTCAATAGAAAGTATAGGCTATGTAGACTATTGTCATGCCGGAGATAGGACCGCTTGGCGTGCGGCACAAGAAGAGGAGTACACCAGGGAGGATTTAAATGAAGGCCCTGACAATAAGGAGAGGAGTCACCACCTGAGCTCAAATGTGGCTGATCCCTGAGCTCCCTAACGTCCCTAGACGGGTCCTTCCACCTTTGTGCAGCCATGTGCCTAGGCCCTGGCTGACCCTGGACAAGCCCTGTCTAGTGCACAGGCCAACAAGACACTAGTCTTACTTCTGTTATAAAAACAACATGAGAAAGGGGAACAAACAAGGGAAACATGCACCATATAACTCCAGTTCCTCTCCAGAGAGAGATTCCGCTGCATATGCTGGAAAGATCTGCACTGCTTTCTCCAAAGACAGCTCCTTCTCAGGTCAGCTTAGAATGAACTACAGCCGGCATAGGGAGGGGTGAGGAGGGGATATTTGTAGCGGAAGGAAGTGGCTGCAGCTGACATTACAACTACCTGTTTAATCACTGCAGGATAGAAAGGAACCTTAACCCCTTCAGCACTGGATGGAACTAAATAAGCCCCAACTCAGGGTAAACAATGAGGATGCAATAGAGAATCTGTGATCAACTAAATGCTGTGACTTTCTGATCCTACCCCCCCCCCCCAGGTTACATCAGGCCGTAACACGCTTGTGTCAACTATACTTTCTAGTGAATACTTACTCTTCTCTTTGCCTAAAGCAGGCTTTACACGCTACAATTTATCTAACAATGTGTCGGCGGGGTCACGTCGTAAGTGGCGTACATCCGGCATCGTTAGTTACATTGTTTTGTGTGAAACCTCCATGTGATTGAACGTTAAAATGTTGATCGCATACACGTCGTTCAATTACTAAAAATTGAACGTCCGGTTGTTCAATGTTCCCGAAGCAGCACACATCGCTGTGTGTGACACCCCGGGAATGATGAACTGCAGCTTACCTGAGTCCCACGGCTCCCGCCGGCAATGAGGACGGAGGGAGGTGGGCAGGATGTTTACGTTCCGCTCATCTCCGCCCCTCCGCTTCTATTGGCCAGCTGCCGTGTTACATCGCGGTGACGCCGAATGTCCCTCCCACTCCAGGAAGTGGATGTTCGCCACCCACATCGAGGTCGTATGGAAGGTAAGTACATGTGACAGGAAAGAATAGTTTGTGCGACACGGTCAACAAATTGAACGTGCCGCACATACGATCGGGCGGGTCACATCGCATACCATATCGTATGCGAAATTGTAAGGTGTAAAGCAGGCTTTAAGATGTGCAACTCTCGGGAAGGTGGGAGGTTGAGGTATATTGGTAGGTATCCCAAATCCCAGATCTTCATTGATCCACTTGCTTATAAAAGGGCACCTAAGTGTAAAAGCTACAAATAGTAAAATGCTTTTCTTGTCTGGGCATTCATATTCTATCTATCTATATATGCAATAATATCACTTCAAAGTCAACCCTCTTAAATGTTATCCTTGATGTAGTCACACGTTATCTTGCCTGTCCCTTCAATACCAAAGTTCTTCTCTGAGTAATTCGGCTTTCAAGATTCCGTCCAGTTATTGTTATCGTTGACATTATTGTGAAAGCATTTTACATAACTGACAGTTCTATATATTTTAACCGGCCCTGAAATAATTTCTCATTTCTTGAGTAAAGAGGGCTATTTTCCATTTTTAGTCCCTTAATTTTGCATTGAGTGACTTGCAAATTGCCGAAAATCCATTTTAAACGACCCGCATTTGGAAGATGAGCCGCATCTTTCAAAATGATCAACAGATGTCTTTGTTCTATATCAAACATGTTAGAAAGATACATTTGTTCTGGAAGACGCACGTGCCAGTCCTCCAGCCATAGCCAGACATTTTTTATGAACAATAGTCAATTTTAATAATAAATCTTGATGGTAACCCATACCTGCCAACAATCTGCACTTTATTATGCTGCGATTCCTCTATGCTGGTTAACAGTGAAACGGCTTGGTACAATTTGCCAGGAATTGCATCTGGCTTTCTGGCTCCTACCTTTGGCACTGTCGTACGCTTGCTGTTGCTTTTGTGCATTCTTCATAAAGTGGTTACAATATAATTTTCTAATACTTGATTTTTAAATGTTTTAATTTGTGCCTATTGACTACCTCCGCTGGTTTGGCCAGCGCTGGTGGTGTCATCTACATGGCTAGAAATGTCAATTCTTAATCTATGGGCATGATTTGCAGTTTTGATCAGACAAACAGAGCTGTCATGTTTTAAATCCGATGTATTTCCATATGGTAACTCTTCATGAGGCAAAGCTCACATCCCCCTCCACTGCCACTCATGTAATGTCTTCATTGTAATCTATGAGAGACGTTGTCAAAGTTGATATGTTGCCAGATTTCAATTTTTATGCTGCAAACGTTAATAAATAGATCTTAGACCTGATGAACCTGGTGGACTTCATCAAACGATGTCAGTCAATGTATCGTATAATCTAGAACTAAACTCACAAAATGCACCTTTGGATATTAGATCATTCTGATATTGAGTAAGTACACTAGCCTCCCCAGGTGTGAGAGAGCTATTTATTAATATATGAAGTTTGTACTGAAAAATCTGTTAAGATATCCACTCCAATTAAATACACTCATCACATATCTACAAGATAGGAAAAGAGGACATCAGTGGGGACTTAAAGGGAACCTGTCAGATGCAATACGCACTCAGGACCACAAGCAGTTCTGGGTGCATATTGCTATTGATATAGAAGGGTTAATAGTTTCTCTATTTCTTCATTAAAGATTTATTGTTATTAGTAAGTATATCTGATGGTAGTTCATAGTCATGGAGCCTACGGAATAAGAGACCGGCTCAAGGATTATTATGGTCTCTAAATGTTCTTCTAATCTTCTTCTTATCTCATATGCATGACTCTACATTTTTGTTTTGCTAAAACTTAAAGGTCATATGAGCAACTGGTAAAGTTCAGCTAGAAGGTTTTTTTTCTCTTTCTTTTGCAATATCACATTGATCTGTAAATGGTATAAATAAACTGTACTTTCCTTAAATAAACAGAAGAAATTGATCATGCTCACATGGATGCTGGTCTTTTCTCTCCGAGCGCTCGATCTTGATTAGGTCTGAAGAGGCCTAATTCAGAGGACCTCACTGGTGATCCCATAAGCTGACTTGTGACAAAACAGAACAGCTACAACACTATTCCCTGCCTAACCATCCCTGTATACACTAGCATAGGTAGAGATCTGTAGAAAAAGTATTTCTAAAAATCCTTATCATATGCTAATGAGCGCAGGGACTAGTTGCAAGGGCGTTTTTTCCGCCTTCATAGAATGTTGGCACACCCACAGGGACGTGGGAACATGCTATTCAGTGACCATTTCCCAGCATCATCAGCGGTGATGCACATACTTGTGTCCATTGTCACTGCTTCAAAATGCATGATTTAAGGTCAGTGCATGTGATCAGAAGTTCGAGTACTTCCGGTCATGCGCACTATGTAGCCGGGTGTACGCGTCCCGGCTTCAGAGAGGTCTAGTGCGCATGACCGGAAGTACCATGACTTCTGATCATGCTAACAGGCGGACTATATGGGAGGAACTAATGCCTCTGTGACTAGTCCCTGTGCTCATTAGCATATCATAAAGGATCTTTAGAAATACTTTTTTCTAAAGATCTCTTTATGCTAGTGTATACAGGGACGAAAGGCAGGGATTAGCAATATGCACCCAGAACTGCTTGTGATTCTGGGTGCATATTGCATCTGACAGGTTCCCTTTTAAACCCCAACCCATTTAGAAAATTCCTCTGAGTGAAGCAGCGCACATGCTCGACCACTGTTATATCAGTACCGCCCCTGCAGTGGTCGAACCGCTCGTATCCAGGGGTAATTATCCGTGGCTCGAGGGTCTCCGGACCTGGGGGCTAGGAGCCACACTCGAATGAAGAAGGGGGGTATTTACAGGGGAGATATAGTTCGTGACACCACCAGTAGTGTACGGTAATTGGGAGTACCGCCGCTGCCGTTGGGAGTACCCGGGGTGATGGAGTGGGGCAGCTAAGGTGTCGTCGCCCTCCACGGGTATCGGAAGGCCCCGGGACTCGGTTGGATGCCGTGGGATGCAGGGGTCACTCAGGTACTCACTCAGTCAATAAGCAGATGCTGACAACCAAATCTCGGGGTATCGCTGCCGCTTGAGGGGAGCACATCCGGGTCCCGTCCCCTATAGTGTTGCCTGGTGATCCGTGACCTGCCTCCTTGCACTACGTTTATCTTCAACGTGTTGACCCAGTAGTCTGCAACTTGCCGGGCCCCGCTCCCCACTGTGGCTAAGTGTGGGAGCCTGCTCTCAGGGCTCACGCTTGGGATTTTCTAGACTGTTTGGTTGGAAGGCCCTATCCCCTCGTTGCGCTAGTGCCCCGATTGTGAAGCGGGTGGGGACAGATCATAAAGGCTCCGTCCTCCTCAGGTGAATTGTCGGGTTGCCTGAAGCTTCTCCCCGACCTAGGGTCCGTTTACCCCGCCGTGCCTTCGGTGCTGGACCGGTGACAGTGCCAGGCTGCTGACTGTCCTCCTTGACAGGTCCAGAAACCTAGCCGCAATCCCCTGTGACCGGGGGTCCGACTCCTCTAGGTCCAGACCACCGTCTGCAACCTAGACAGCTTCTCTTGGGAGCTACCACTCCCAAGCTCCTCTCACTCAGTCCCTTCACTACCAACTCTCTACACTCCTCCCCTCCCTGACCCCCCCAGGTGGGCGACTCTATTCCACTCAAGCCGTCCACTGGTGGGTGTGGTGCAGTGTGTATCTAGGATTTGATTTGCTGTTGGAGGCAACACCATAAGATGGGGACCTAGAACCATGAGGGACTTGGAATACTGCACGGAAGGGCAGTTTGTGCAGTACCCTGTGACGACCTGATAGTCCAGGGGCATCACACATCCACTCCAATGGGATAGATTTATAGATTTTTTTTTTTTTGTTCTGTGGCGCCCCTGACCTGGTCAGGCACCACTGAGTACTGCACCCATGCTGGGTGAGTGCAAACAGGTAATCTTAAAGGCTGAATAGGGTGTGTACGCACAGACACATAGTGACCAGGTCTCAAACACCATTGAGCGGACCCCTGGGCAGACACAGGAGGGGGCGTGCCTCCATATCCAACCAAGGGGTGCGGTTGAGAGGCTGGAAGCTAGGTTGCAGTGGTGGTCAGAAAAGGAGTAGGAGAGGAGCAAGCAGAGTCTGAAGTGGAGACTCAGGAGAGCGGATACGCTCGTCAGACCCTGCACGTGTAGTGACTGTTGGCGGGGGAGAACGGTCACCAGAAGTTGGACAGAAAGACGCTGAGGAAGTCAGCTGGTCGTGTACGGAGACTTCTGGAGGGCTAGGCACGCATGGGGAACAGGTCCCTAGAGCCAGACATGCATTTAGTGGTCTGCTAAACCTGCTGGACAGGTGGACAACGAGTCCTACACCAACCAACACAGAGTCCGAGCATCAGCAGCAACGAGGGGCCCATAAGGAGGATTGAGCCTGAGCTATCCACCTTGGTCCACACTGCCAGCAAACGGGCCAGAAAGGGGAGAAAAGGCAGTTGCGACTTCCCTGGATGAATCCCACGGTACTTTAAGTCAGGGGTTGTCCGAAACAGGAAGTGCTAGGAAGGCAAGTCAGCAGCTACCCTTATACCAGCCTGAAGGATACCTGGTTCTCTCTTGGTGTGTATCAGCATTGCCCGGGTACTACTTGAAGCACTTGAAAGTGAGTAAAAACCAGTTGCAAGACACATCGGGACTGAGACTGAGTTATTCTGCGACCTGTAGTTATACGCACATACACCCGAGCCCCTGGGGCCAGCCTCACTCTCGGGAGGCCACACCACCTGACTGCAGATTACATCAGCCCCAGACGCTCATTAAACTGCAGTGGTGGTCACCCATAACCCTGACCGCAAACCAAGAGTGACGTCACGACTCAGAAGTAAATAACCTGACATACCTGTTGCCAGAGAAGATCCCTAAGAGAAGTCCCCGCGGTGTCCCTGAGGCGACCACCGCGGCGTGGGGCGACTTACTTCTATTTATGAACAACCCCCTTATTAGCCAGTTCTAAAAGGTTCAACTAAGTGTCAACACGCAGTGGGTATTCCTAATTATGTAAATGGCCAAATATTGGCCTTAAAGCCTGAATGTGTTCTACAAGGTCTTTGCAGCAAATTTTGCTGTGAATTTTCCCTTTTGCTTGAAGTCTACAGCAAATAGAAAGGAATCCAGGACTAGAGGTAAAGCCCTTATTGTGTTACCCTGTGACTGCTGGCTTGCTAGAGGTAGTCACCTTTGATGCTAGAGAGTGGGCTGTGCGGGGGTATACTTGTGTTACTCAGTGTAGGCTTCTCATTGACCTAAGAAACAACAAGTAGTGGCATCAAGATGGTTGGTGTGGAGGTATACAATTGTGGCCAAAAGTTTGAAGACTTTCCACAAAGTTTGCTACTTCATTGTTTTTAGAACTTTTTGTCCACAGATGCTTCTATGTTTTCTGAAGTAAAATTATTAGTATTTCATACATTTTTTTAACAAATACATCAAGTTTATGCAAAAGCCCAATATTTACAGTGGGGATCCCTATTTTTATTTTTTTAATCCATTTTTTGAGGATTGACCACAGGTTCTCAATGGAATTCAGATCTAGGGAGTTTCCTGGCCATGGATCAAAAATGTCAATGTTTTGTTCACCAAGATCCAGGAGCAATTTGGTGATGCCCAATGCTTTTTCCAGCATGATGGAGACCATCTCACAAGGCAAAGTGAAACCTAAGTGGCTCGGTGAACAAAACATTGACCTCTGCATGTATTTTTGTTTGTCCACCCGTCTTTTGAGGATTCACCACAGGTTCTCAGTGAGATTCAGATCTAGGGAATTTCCCAACCATGGATCAAAAATGTCAATGTTTTGTTCACCAAACCACTTGGGTTTCACTTTGCCTTGTGAGATGGTCTCAATTATGCTGGAAAAAGCATTGGGCATCACCAAATTGCTCCTGGATCTTAGGAGAAATTGCTTGTGTTTGGATACCATTCTTTATTCGTGGCAGTGTTTTTAGACAAAATTTTGAGTGCTGAACCCCACGCGTGAATAATTTCAGGATGCTTTACTGTTGGCAGACACACTATTCATGGTAGCACTCAGCTATTCTTCTCCAAACAATATTTATATGTACCAATGTTAAGTAGCTTATTGTGGCAGAAAGCCTACCTCAGGGACCGTACATAATCAGCTTGAGGGTGATGGCGGTGATTTTTTTCCCTCTACCCAGTGGCTGCCGGTCATTATTAATGGGATGGCAGGAGGCCGAAGACTGTTCTTCTCATGACAGAGTCTGCTGTATAGTTTCTTAGCTGCTCTTAATCATATGGCCCAATATCGCTTTGTGCCATTCGATCTTACATCCTGGTGGACCTGTCATAGTAAAGCACATACTGATGACAGATGCCCTCTTGACTGTACATATAGTAAATACTATATAGTAAGATGTATGTTCTGCCATCCCTACATATCTAGCCTTTTGATAACTGTTTGTGCAGGTTTAGAATATTTACTCATCCACATTGATTGAAGCAACCTGCTTTGGGGTTTTTTTGTCGGCGGTCTCATTTTCTCCTCCAGCGGTCCTGTTAAAGCGACTTTCTGATTTTGTTATTGCAGTCTCCATCTGACTTTCTAATTCTGTTCTGGCTTCAGACATGGCACGTTGAGTGTAAATGCAATTTTGACACCATAACTATTCAGCCTATTGCTATGCAGTACTGAATGACAATACCGGGCTTATTCTGCCTGCGCTCATGTTACAGGTGATATTGAAAGTTTCGCTGTATTAAAAGAAGCAAAAGTGATATATTTAGATATAGACTATTGCTTAATATGTTATTTAATGAAAGGAAATGCTTAAAGGAAAGTCACTTTTACTCTAGCAACTGAAGTGTGCCAACTGGTAAATGGCAGTTCTGGCATTTTGATTTTGATTTTTTTTTCTGTATTTTTAAAAGGGGTAAAGGGTTGTGAATCCAATTTTTTTGCATTATTTAACTTTTTTTTAAAATATTATTAATTTATTATTATTTTTATTAGTAGTATTATTATTAATAATAATAATAATATTTTTTTTTGTTCACATGGGGACATAAGTGGTTGTCCAAGTTTGTAGTTCTATAGATTCACTGCAGATGTTCGCATCAAATTTGTGACTCCTCACATCATGCACAGCGCATGCTATCAGGCTTCCCCAGTGCCAGGAGTGGGTGGTCATGTGGCAGCAAGTAGGTGATATGCATATTCCCGGCCACATACTGACTAGACATGCTCAGCCTCACTCAATACAACTGAGTGAGGCTGCAGAGGTCTAGTTGGAATGTGACCTGAAGTATACAGTACATGTCACCTTCTTGTTGTCACATGAATGTCCAGTCTCGCCACTGGCACCAGAGAATCCTGACAGTGCACGCTATGGCACAAAAGTGTGCAGTCAGTCTGTGACTTCCAAAAATATACAACTAAACAATAGGATCAAGAGTTGCACATCAGTCACAATGTATAGGGGAATAATGAAAGCATAACTGCTTCGGGAATACTAGACTGAAAAATACAATGGACTATCTGAAAAAAGTGAAAAACATGAAAATGGTATGTGCATAACTGCTATGAATAATAGGAATGAGAGATGTTTAGCCATTGTATTGATCAATGCAAAGGAGTCCCAAAACCAAACGCCAAGGTAATCTCTATTTTTGGGGTCCCTAACCTACGTGTAACCTCACCTGCAGTTAAAAAAACATGCTCTGTTTGGGAAGCGAAGGACCAAGCTATATATGTGAAATAAGACATGGCTATGGGTGGGGCAGGGTTCTCAGACAGAAAATGCATACTAATTAAAGAATGTAAAATATAGAAAAATATACAACTAAACAATAGAATAAAGAGTTGCACACCAATTACACGTACATTGTGACTGGTGTGCAACGCTTTATCCTATTGTTTAGTTGTATATTTTTGAGTCTTGCACCTTGTTCACACCATGGTGTTCCAGACGTACATTCTTTAATTAGTATGCCCCACCCATAGCCATATGTCTTATTTTACATATATAGCTTGGTCCTTTGCTTCCCATACAGAGCAAGTTTTTTAACTGCAGGTGAGGTTACACATAGGTTAGGGACCCCAAAAATAGAGATTACCTTGGCGTTTGGTTTGGGGCTCCTTTGCATTGATCAATACAATGGCTAAACGTCTCTCATTCCTATTATTCACAGCAGTTATGCATATACTATTTTCATGTTTTTCACTTTTTTCAGATAGTCCATTGTATTTTTCAGTCTAGTGTTCCCATAGCAGTTCTACTTTTCATTATTCCCCTATACATTGTGACTGGTGTGCAAGTCTTTATCCTATTGTTTAGTCTGTGACTTCAGACTTGTGAATTCTCAATCTTTTAACCTGCGTTTGTTTGATTTCTTGTTCATTATACCACTGTATTGTAGTATATGAGGAAAATGACAGGCATAGAAGTACCAAGATGATGACAATGGGGGCCTTTTGCAGTCCCATGGCCATTACGGTATCCTATTTGTACCTGAGCAGAATCATATATTTTAAATGCCTTAGTTAGAGATTATTATTATTATTATTATTATTATTATTAAGGACTGATCAAGGAGTTAAACAGAAGTGATTGGATCTAGCTCAAGTTGGTGCTATTATGTTGATAGCAGTTGTATAACACAGCCAGCAATCGCTATGCATGGCAGTAGCTGTGCTTGAGCCCACTCCATTTATCTGAATGCAACATAGGAATTTCTATTACATATTAAGCTGGAAACTGGTTAAAAGTAAAAAGAAAATGTCAGGCTCTAGCCAAACGTTTAGAGGGCAACAAAATGAGTCATATTCAGTTTCCAAATATTTGGCTATCAGGATTATTTGTTGACAAAAAAAATTAAAATTATACCAGTTGTCATACAACGAAATCAACAGATCAAAAAATGCAGCATTCTCTATTATGGCTCTTTGAAGGGTCTAGTGCAGCAAGTGATGCGCTGAGTAAATGTGAGCACTCCCATAGCTTACTATGGAATCCTTTCTAGCATAAATGTCTTTCTGGTATTTCACTGTCACGCTGGAGAATTTAAAAAGCCAGATTTACAGATATATGGAAGTCTGGTCTTAGACTCTTCAGGTATGCACACAGATGCATATTTTGTTAGTTACTGTACTATGTATCCAAGCTGTGCACCCGAGTGTTATTATTCATCATTTATAAGGTCAACACAACCATAGAGGCAGCCTATTCAATGGTAGTGTGGACCATGAAGGAGGAGATGGTGGGATCCGATGTACGCAGCCATGTCCAAATTAACTCATTTGTTGGTGAACATAAAGAATATGTGTCAGGGTCATGGGAAGTGGACTTTAGGGGAGATAATCAACAGACATGATTGTTTTGGATGGCAAAAACTTGTACCATGTGTCACTGATGTGGTACGGGTGACACAGTCCAGTGGTGTCCGGCTATAGAAGGTCACAGCATTTAACTGCACAAACTGCTCCCTGACCTATCATTTCTGCTTGGTTTTCATCCTTTTCCCTCTAGGATCCTGGGGTGTTGTTTAGCCTGTCAGCTGCTGTTCATCAATACTTTCCTTGTCTATGTATACCTTCATTTCCTATTACTCAGTGCTGGGATATTTGATACATCTTTATCAAATTTTCACTGCAAGCTGGCAGCTTGCATACATCCGGAGAATCTTTGTGGTTGCTGGATCTTCTCTCCCTGAGACAACTAGAGATAAATTGTTTTTGATTTTCCCTTTCCTTTCACCATGTGCTTGGTATTTCCCTGTACCTAGTATGACACTATTGGTGGGGGAATGTTAAAGGGAACCTGTCACCAGATTTGGGCCCTAAAAGCTGCGGCCACCACCAGTGGGCTCTTATATACAGCATTCTAACATTCTGTATATAAGAGCCCAGGATGCTGTGTAGAACATATAAAACACTTAGGAGGTCGGTGTGGTGCAATCTGGTCAGATGGGTGGCGCTGTTCCCTGGCATCGGCGCCTCCTCCTTCGGCCATCTTAGTCCTCATTCTGAAGCTGGAGTGCATGACGCGTCCTTTTGACGTAATGCGCACAGGCTGGTATTTAGGTCCGGCACACTACAATACTTTGATCTGCTCTGCTCAGAGCAGATCAAAGTGCGCCTGCGCGGGACTTCAATGCCGGCGAGGGTGTATGATGTAGAACACGTCATGCATGCCGGCTTCAGAAGAAGGACGAAGATGCCAAAAGAGGAGGCGCCGGTGCCAGAGAACGGAGACACCCATCTGACCAGTTGGCATCGCACCAACCCCCTAGGTGAGTATTAAGTCATTTTCATGTTCTACACAGTGGCCTGGGCTCTTACATACAGCATGTTGGAATGCTATCTATAAGAGCCCACTGGTGGTGACCGCACCAAATCTGATGACAGTTTCCCTTTTTAATGTTGATTTTTTTTCTGTAGGGCTCCCTCCCCTGATCATTCCATTGTTCATCATCTTTCCCACCTACATGATTTTGAACTTTAGTAATCAGAAAACAAAATATGCAAATAAATAAACTGATTAAGATATAGTATACAAGTACAGTTTCTACACAATTGATAGAATAAAATAAGCATACACAAAAGGCAAACAAATTACAAAAAATAAAGGGCTAAAATAAAGACCTCCTGTATTATCAAGTAGTAGATACATCTACTGCTACTGAGAATAAGCTAAATACAAGAAACTGAAGTTTACCAAAGAAGTGAATTATTTTCAGGTTTGTGACCTGGATGTATTACACTTATCACCAGGGTCATCATTAGTAATACCAGCTTTGTAAATTGCCATTATCTTCAGCTGCAGTGCACTTTCTTCCAGGCTGGCATTGTATGGATTAATGGCTGATCTTTATCGCTAGTGTTCTGCTCTACGGTTTAGACCTGCCTTTTAAGTTAAACATTTCTTGGAAAAGTAGAATAAATTGTTTTTAAGAAATATCTTTCAATGCATTTATGGGTTTATAATTTTATGCTATTAAAATGCTACAAAAGATAATAAATGCCTTTTTATATTGTTTAAGATGCAATTACACATTTTACTTCTAGTGGAAATTCAGGTCATACATGAGTGCTTTGTTGGTGAGTATGCTCGGTTAGGTCAGCGTGAGCCATACGCATTAAAGTTGATGAAAAAGAACCATTTTTCAACCAGAACCCATTTTTTTAAGAAAAACCATAGTTTTTGGCGATCAGTCACATATAGTGACTATAGTTTAAAATGTATTGTTTTTAGATGAAAAGGTCTTTTTTGTTTAGAGATTGTTCATCTGTGAATGAACTTTCACTGAATGAATATTTCCAGAAGGATTGTTCATTAGTCACCCAGTGTCTCTGAGACTGTACGGCCAGGTCTATGATTACAATGGGACATAAGGATTAAAATGTGTATGGCTGTATTGGCATTCCCATCGATCGTTAAATGATCAATCAACCAGTAACCTGGCTTCCTACAAAAAAAACCTAAAATGTATTCACGTCCTAGAGGCTAGAAAAGGGTCCTCATGGGTGGAGGGGCCTCTAGAGCTGAGCTCCTTCCAAACGCAGCAGATACCGGTTATATTATATAGCCGTCATCTGTCTCTCTGGCGCTGAATTCCACCCACATCTATTAACCATTTAAATGCCGCTGGCAATCTCTCTATGTGGCATATATATGTAAGTGCCCATCGTTGATGCAATCTCAAAGGACCGATGAATTGATAGACAGCTGGGGGTGAGCTGAAAACCCTGGTCGATTTCATCTCTGTCCTCCTGTATTGGTGATCAAACCATCTCATAATAAAGTCCTCTCTTTGGACTAAAAAATAATGAAAAAAGTGTTAAAAAATATATAAAACATCCGAGGATGCACATTCAGGTGAAAAGAAGCACTAGAATCAGTGGTCCCTTGAGTCCCTGGATGCAATCGCCTCAGGGGTCCAAGGGCTGCGTAATGGAGCCTCAGGGGCTGCATACGGCTTGCAGGCGACGTGTTTGAGGCCCCAGATCAAGACAAAGATTTCTCTGCTTCACCAATTAGGGTATGTGCAGTGCAGAGTTTTTTCAGGCATTCAAGTATGAGTTTTTCAATCAGAAACCACTTAAGGAAATTGTCTTTTTCTTTTTTGAGGATGCTTTTGTGCGAGTTTTATTTTCTTGAAAAGTTTTGTAAATTTTTTTTACCTTTGAAAATTTTTCCAGTTTTCTGCTTGTACAGTACCTGGTTCAGAGAGGTTTCCTTGAAGATGCACTTCAAGAAGTAAAACGTACACATTAATGTTCTCTCTCCTGTAGAGTGTAACCTCTTATGGTCAGCGGGATCCACTCTCTTCCATAGAATGTAAGCTCCTGTGGTCAGCAGGTCCTCTCTCTCCTGTGAGTGTAAGCTCTTGTGGTTAGCTGGTTCCTGTCTGTGTGTCTCTCTCCGTTGTAGAGCGTTAGCCCTTATGGTCAGCGGGGTCCTCTGTCTTCCACTTTCTTCTATAGAGTGTAAGCTCTTATTGTCAGCCGGATCCACTCACTTCTGTAGTGTGTAAGTTCTTCTAAACAGACGGAACCACTCTCTTCTGTAGAGTGTAAGCTCTTGTGGTCAACTGAATCCACTCTCTTCTGTAGTATGTAAGCTTTTGTGGTCAGCCGAATCCACTCTCTTCTGTAGTGTATAAGCTCTTGTGGTCAACCGGGTCCACTCTCTTCAGTAGAGTGTAAGCTCTTGTGGTCAGCATGGTCATCTCTCTCCAGTAGAGTGTAAGCTCTTGTGGTCAGCGGAGTCCTCTCTCTTCCTTTCTCATGTAGAATGTAAGCCCTTATAGTCAGCAGGGTCCTCTCTCTCTCCTGTAGAGTGTAAGCTTCTGTGGTCAGTGGGGTCCTCTCTCTCTCCTATAGAGTATAAACCCTTATTGTCAGCAGGGTCTTATTTCTCCTGTAGAGCGTAAGCTCTTATGGTCCTCTTACACTTATCTCCTTCCCTCCCTTTGTATTTTCTTGACAGTAACAAGTTGGCCAGCATTGAGATTCATGTGAATATATTCGCTACAAATTTTAATTTTTGGAGAACGTTTCTGTAAATCTGGCAAATTAGAATTTTTGAAAGATCCGCTCATCTCTAACACATTAATACTTCATTATAGAAATATAAGATTATTACTGGTAATTCAGTTTTTCTTTCTTTTAGAAATCTGCAGTCACATGAAGTCTATTTTTTATGATTTGACCTTCAATAATACCTCTATAGCATGGAGTCAAACAGAGACAAGGGAGCATAAATGATGCATTGTAGGTAATTCAGGAACAGAAATGACTACACAGTCTTGATACAATATTTATCTTCTTAGAATACATTGGGTCTTTTAAGGCAATAATGGGATCACATGCCGGTGCTGCACAAGAACCATCTTTAGTCTGCTGCAAATGTACAGGAGATGTGGCCTGAGGCCCTAATACTGGTTTTTACTGTTTTTCTGATGAAAAAGTCATTATGATGTTCTGCCATGGTTTAAATGAAATACTGGAAAAAGCTGTATTAAAGGTTAGACTGCCAGATTAAAGTATTGAACACAACGCCATAGATGTAGTAAAATGTAGTACATTCTCCATATCATACAGTCTCCTATACCCTCGTGTCACTTAATGATCGGGTTTTCATCTCCGTAATGTATGCAGAATGTATCTTTATGTGTACTTTTATAGTGACATCTGTTATCCATCCATTCTTGCTTCTTTCCGTCTTCCACCTTGGCAGCAGAAAATATAGAAAAGTTTAGACACAAGGTAAAAAGAAATAAAGTGACTTAGAAGAAATGAAAATTAAAAGTAAAGATACTGTGAGAGTGATACAAAGTCTTCTAATCGTGCAGAGAACACAGGTGGCACAGTGTTTTTGTTATTAATGATATTATAAAGCAATAATATTCAACAAGAAATGGGGAGAGGCTCCTTCTGCAGCTCAATCATATCTAGATAGAAAACATGGTGAAGGAGAAAATGGCTATACAACATTTATCATTCTAAATTTCTCAGTTTTAAATAGAATATACTAATTTTATAAAATTAAAGCCTGGTTTTAATGAAACGATTGCTTAAATTTTGCTCCCCAAAAAAACTCATAATGAACTAATACACATAATTTATCTTTTTTTACTGGCTAGCCAAATGAATTGCTATTCATTGGAGACAGACTTTTAGGGCGGCTTTGCACGTTGCGACATTGCACGTGCGATGTCGGTGGGGTCAAATCGAAAGTGACGCACATCCGGCGTCGCAGTCGATATCGCAACGTGTAAAACCTTTTTGATACGATGAACGAGCGCAAAAGCGTCGTTATCGTATCATCGCTGCAGCCTCCGACATTTCCATAATGCCGGTGCAGCGACAGGTGCGATGTTGTTCCTTGCTCCTGCGGCAGCACACATCGCTGTGTGTGAAGCCGCAGGAGCGAGGAACTTCACCTTACCTGCTGCCGGCTGCAATGAGAAGGACGGAGGTGGGCGGGATGTTTACATCCTGCTCATCTCCGCCCCTCCACTTCAATTGGCCGCCTGCCGTGTGACGTCGCTGTGACGCCACACGACCCGCCCCCTTAGGAAGGAGGCGGGTCGCCGGCCAGAGGGACGTCGCACGGCAGGTATGTGCGTGTGAAACTGCCGTAGCGATAATAATCGCTACGGCAGCTTTCACTAGATATTGCACGTGCGACGGGGGCGGGACTATCGCAGCATCGGTAACACATTGTTACCAATGTCGCAGCGTGCAAAGCCCGCCTTAGGCTCTGTGCACACTAGAAATGTGAATTTTCTCAATAAAATTTCTTGAGAAACTTCTGGGAGTTGAGGATTTCCGCACCTGCGGAAAAATCCGCGGGAAAAACGCATGCAGATTTGCCGCGGATTTACCGCAGGTTGGTCCCTGCGGTTTTGCAATAAATAATATAGATAATCGATAGACAGATAATGGATAGAGTGAAAGATGGATAGATGAATAGATAGATAGATAGATAGATGAGAAAGACGTATATAATGTCCCACCCCCCTGCATATTCTAAGCTGGCACCCTTTAGTGACTTTCATGTGGCACTAAAGGGTGCTTAGCCTTGTATTTAGCCATAAAACAAATAAATAATTAAAAAAAAAAAACTGACGTGAGGTCCCCCCATCTTTTGTAGCCAGCTAGGGTAAAACAGACGGCTGCAGCCTGCAAACCACAGCTGGCAGCTTCACCTTGGCTGGTAATCCAAAATAGAGGGCACCCCATGCTGTTATTTTACATTAAATAAATATTTTAAAGCAAAAAACATGGGGTCACCCCCAAATTGGATCACCAGCCAAGGTAAAGCGGACAGCTGTGGTCTGGTATTCTCAGACTAGGGAGGTCCACTGTTATTGGACACTCCCCAGCCTAAAAATAGCAGGCCGCAGCCACCCCAGAAGTGGCGCATCCATTAGACGTGCCAATCCTGGCGCTTCGCCCCAACTCATCCCGTTGCCCTGGTGCGTTGGCAAACGAGGTAATATATGGGGTTGATGCCAGATGTGTAATGTCACCTGGCATCAAGCCCTGGGGTTGGTGAGGTCAGGCGTCTATCAGATACCCGACATCACCAACCCAGTCAGTAAGAAATAAAAAATAGACAACAGAAAAAGTTTTATTTGAAAAAACACTCCCCAATACATTCCCTCTTTAACCAATTTATTGAAAAGAACAATCAATTCCACGTCCGGCGTAATCCAATAAGGGGGGGGGGCACGGCGATCCATACCATAGTCGCTGTCCCAGTCAATGAAGAACAGAATGTTCCCCATTGGCTGGGAGAGCAATGCAGTGACCTGAGCTAACATCAATAGCCCAGGTCACTGCATGGGATGCCGAGCGCTGCCATCAGGAGCATAGATGAGATCATTACCTGCTGTGATGATCTCCTGTACTGCTGACGTCAGCGCTGTCACTGACTTCTATGCCCGCCGCGTTGTCAGAAGTATCGTGAGAGCCCGTGACGTCACCGCTAGTGACAGTCTCGGGCCGCTCGCGAGACGGGCATAGACAGCAGTGACCGCGGTGACGGCAGGAGATCGTCACAGCAGGTAATGATCTCACCTCCTGACAGCAGCGATCGTCATCCCCGCGGCTGCCAGCACTGCAGGGTGTCAGTGTCTGCCTGCGCTGCAGCGTGACAAGCTGCTGACACTGCGAGCAGACACTGACACCCTGCAGTGCAGGCAGCCGCGAGGCTGGAGCGGGACACAAACTGCACGGGCACCTGGAGGTCGCACGGAAGCGCTTCTGTGCGGCGTCCAGGGAATGTGACGTCTGTGTTTACTCTGCTCCGCTTCCTCTTCCTGGCATAATGACATCGCTTCCTGCAAAACCGCAGGCAGCGATGAGCATTACCGCAGGTAAATCGCGGCTATACCGGGGGTATACCGCACATCATTTGCTACCTGCGGTATACCCCCGGAATTTCGCGATTACATTATAGTGAATGGAGTGAAATTACGGGGGTATTCCGCAGGTACCTGCGGAAAATAATGGACATGCTCATTTTTCTCAAGAAATTTTCTCGAGAAATTCTTCTCAAGGAAATTTCTTGAGAAAAATCCGCACAGTGCGCACAGCTATTTTTTTTTCTCATAGAATTTGCTGGGAAATGTCTGCACAAAGATTGCAGACATTTCTCAAGAAATTTCCGCGGCAAATCCGCGGGTAAATCCGCGGGTAAAACGGTCTAGTGCGCACAGAGCCTTAAGGTCCAGTCACACTAAGCAACTTACCAGCGATCCCAACAACGATAGGGATCGCTGGTAAGTTGCTAGGAGGTTGCTGGTGAGCTGTCACACTGCGACGCTCCAGCGATCCCACCAGCAACCTGACCTGGCAGGGATCGCTGGAGCGTGGCTACACGAGTTGCTGGTGAGCTCACCAGCAACCAGTGACCAGCCCCCAGTCTCCTAGTTACAGCACACATCAGGTTAATTAACCCGATGTGTGCTGCAGCTAAATGTGCACAGAGCAGGGAGCAGCGCACACTGAGCGCTGGCTCCTTGCTCTCCTAGTTACAGCACACATCGGGTTAATTGCCTGATGTGTGCTGCAGCTACATGTGCACAGAGCAGGAGCCGGCAGCACAGGCAGTGAGAGCGGAGGAGGCTGGTATCAAAGGTAAATATCGGGTAACCAAGGACAGGGCTTCTTGGTTACCCGATGTTTACATTAGTTACCAGCCTCAGCAGAAGCCGGCTCCCTGCTCACTGCACATTAGTTGTTGCTGTCTCGCTGTCACACACAGCGATCTGTGCTTCACAGCAGGACAGCAACAACTAAAAAATGGCCCAGGACATTCAGCAACAACCAACGACCTCACAGCAGGGGCCAGGTTGTTGCTGGATGTCACACACAGCAACATCGCTAGCAACGTCACAAAAGTTGTTCGTTACCAGCGATGTTGCTAGCGATGTTGCTTAGTGTGACGGGGCCTTTAGTTTAATGGCAGGATATGATATAATAAGGGCACCAAATCATTGTCTGAAAGGGATTGATAGACCAAGGACCTTACCAAAATGTCCTGTTGAGCACTAGGGGAGGACGTCTCTGTTTTATTGGTAAAGACGTGAATGCTTTGATGTTACTTAGTGTTTTCCTGTATACTGATAAATGATGAAAAGTGATTACAAGGGCCATTTCTTAAAGGGATTATTTTAGCAGTTTTTAAAGGGAATCTGTCAGCAGGTTTTTGCTACCTTATTTGACAGCAACATAATGTAAGCAAGGAGATTCTGAATCCAATGGTGTATCACTTAGATTACTGGGTGCAGCAGTTCTCATGTAATCAAAGAATTGAGTTTAAGCATGTATCTGAGCCCAGGGAGCTGTCCAGCCAACACCAGCCTCTCAATAGAGATTGACACCTCTCTCTCAATGTACAATCACAGGAGGGTGTGTGCTGAACTGCTGTGCACATGCCAGCTAGACCTAGCAATGATAATCACAGGGTAATAAAGCCATTAGATTAAGTAAACAACAGCACAGAGCCTGTGGGAGGAATTGTTGCTTTGTTTTTTAACCCTTACAGCATGCTGTCCTCAGCGTACATAGCAATAACCTGCGGACAGATTCCCTGTAAGCAATTTAACCACCGCAATGATGTAGGGTGTATAAATAGAATAGTGTTGTAAACATGCTCAACTATGTGTGCTAAATCAACTTGCAGAATATGCATACTGTATGCAAATTGATTACTTACTGCAAAATCCCATGTGTAGATCTTTCATTTGTACATGCAGGTGCTTCCTCTGTGTCTTTGCAATGGATCCTGCATGAATAATAGAGGATAACTCCTTGTGTATAGTGCATGCATGGACATTTTTGGCTTAGATAGCAGTGATTTCAGAAACCTATCAGGATGTCAGGAATATATGGACATGACAAAAGCAGGGGCGCCAATGATTGTTGCCCCACCGGCATTGTTAAAGTGACTCCAAATAAGTTATTAGTATACAGCAGGAGCCATTTGACTTGATTTTTGCATAAGAGTTATTCAGCTTTAGGCATGTTTAAAACACTACTGTACTAACACTAACAATTGTAGCCACGGACATGATAGCTGTGGAGCATTATAGTAATAGTGTACTTAAAATGAAATAGGATGGTTATGTTACACAGTGGTGCTTGATACGTCTGTACAATAAGGCCTGATTGCTCCCAAAAAATCTCACAAACCGGCCCCATGTCTATATCTCGCTCTTTACAGTTCTTCCAACAAGCCCATTTCTTTTATCTGTTTAATTTTCAAAAAAATCATTAATTTAATATTTCCAGAATTACTCAACTAAGTGTGCGACTAGTTGAGGGGGTGTTCCCTTCTCCAGACTAATCGACACACCAATCATGTCCCTCTGGGTATGAGTGACATGATTTGCAATGCACAGTGAAGCTGAGAGTATGTGTGACGCCCTGGGCAAGCCAGGGGTCACAGGTCATCGCACCACCACACCCTACACCCCAGTTAGGCACATTCAGCTAACCCAAAATCCTTGTTGCCTTCCTCCAGGGGCTGATGTTCACACCATGGGGTGGGCCAGGTGGTTGGCTCCGCCCACCGAGGAGTTCACAGCCCTGGAGGCGGGAGGAACCAGGCAGTCAGCTCAGGGAAGAGCTTGAGTAAGGAGTTGAGTTTAGGGAGAGGAAGAGTGAGGAGCTAAGTGAAGGAGTAAACAGTGAAGTGTAAAGAGAGTGAAGAGTGGCAGAAGTAAAGCCTGAAGTTGGTCCGGCTGTGTGCGAGGACATTGTCAGCAAGGTCAGCAGACGGCGGTGATTGTTTGGAGGGGTGACTGCTCGGAGGTTGCTGGAAGGTCCGCGGACGGGTAGTGGCCCGGCGGTCTGGAGCAGTATACAAAGGACAGTCAGCACCAGGGCAGGGGCCTTTCGGATCCCGGCAAGGCTAGGAGTCGCCATAATTTGCCAAATCCGTCAGTGAAGGGGACGACTGTCTCCAAACAACCAAGTCCCGATTGAAGGCAACAGTCCAACCATTGAGGAGAGACACCGCCACCGCCAGGGCACCAGTTTCTCAGGGCCAGCGCCTGCGGGCAAAGTAGGGCTCCTCCGGCCCATATCCAAGCCGGGGAGCGGGTTACCGGTGGGAACCCATCGCAACCATCATCAACATAGGTGCAGGACAGAGGGACCGTCACCGTCACCTTCTGGGGAAAGCAAGTGCAGCCGTCCGTGGGAACCGTCTTTCCAGCCGTGTGTTTTACCGAGAACTGTGTCAACGTCTCAGGCTGAGTGAGTACCACAGTGCCGCAAGGCACAGCGCTGCCCCCGCGTCCCTGCGCCCACTAAGCCCTGCATCTCCCACCTCATCACTGGGCCCCGGGATCACCAACCCCTACCCACGGAGGGGCAACACAACAACTGGCTGCTCCACATCATCACTCCCGGGAGGATCCCCATACAGAGCAGCGGTGGTGGCAACAAATCACCACAACCGTGGGTGGCGTCACGGACAATAGACTATATCCCAAAACCCAATCCCCTTTCACTCACGGGCGAGGAGTGCTGCTCGAGACCCCCGGGATCCGGCCCACCGCTCGAGCCACCACTGAGCAGCAGCAGCCGGACCCGAGCAGAGGGGTGAGCGCAGTGCTGACACCCTCCTCCCCGCCCGCGACATATGCACCTCAACTTCATTGGTACTCTGTGCCTGTACAGGGAGGTGGAGGTGATAAAAATGGCAGACCCCCCCCCCCCTTCTAGGAGATCCGCACTTACCAGACCCACGGGCATCTGCGTTGCTGCCAAGTACTCCTGCATTCCACAGTAGTCTTTCTCAGGTCCTCCTGCATTCCACAGCGGTCTCTCCCAGGTCCTCTATTCCACAGTGGTCTCTCCCAGGTCCTCCTGTGTTCCTCAGCGGTCTCTCTCAGGTCCTCCTGCGTTCCTCAGCGGTCTCTCTCAAGTCCTCCTGTGTTCCTCAGTGGTCTCTCCCAAGTCCTCCTGCGCTCCTCAGCAGTCTCTCCCAGGTCCTCCTGCATTCCTTAGCGGTATCTCCCAAGTCTTCCTGCGTTGCTGAGCAGTCGTTTCCAGGTCCCCCTGGCCGAAAGCAGTATAGCATCACTGGATCTGTTATTGCGATATTGTGTGTGTGTGTATACCTGTTTGTGTGTAATGGCGAGGGACCTGACAGCAACCCAGATCTGTGGAAGAGCACATCCACCATTGGCACTTGCCAGCTGTAGTTGTTTGAGGTTTGGTGACTGCACTTTTCTGGGGGGGTCTGTCTTCTATCTTTTGGGGGTTTCTGCTTTTTTTTATTGAATTGTCCTGCTGTATTCTTTAACTTTCTCAGCTGCCTGGACACTTCATTATTAAACCGCAACTAGGACTTATTTTTGGAGTAGGGCTTATACTGTATTTTAAGCATGCACCAAAAAGGCAGTAAATTCCTGCTAGGGCTTATTTTCAGGGAAATACGGTAGGAAAATGTAGAAACATTCACTTTAAGCACTGTATTTCATTTGCCGCTGAGTTATCGCACCTTTCAACTATTCTTCTCATCATGGAGCTTCACCAGATTCCAAGCAGTTGTGATATAACACCCAAGTAACACTATGTAATTTCCTTTCTGTCTTACTATATACCGTACTGGATTTTCTTCAGACATTGAAGAAATTTCTTGTTCTCCCAATGTCGTGTATTGATTCCAGTGAAATGATTGCCAGACCACAAGAACACAATGAACGCACTTGTTGCTTTCGGTAAAGGCATGAGATGTTTGGCAACTTTATTGTAAAAATTTTGCTTTATTATTTTATATCAAGTTTAAATCCTAAACACATTAGCCACACTATTAACAATTTTTTCACCTAATATTAGCCATCTGTTTTTCAGCCCGAATATCGGTCCTCGCCTGTCTGATTACATATTCTATCTGTGCAGTATAGTGGTGCCTGTATATTTTCAGAGTTTTATATATTTTTTATCATGTTCGGTTCTCTTTAGCCTTTTAGGATCAGTCAGAGCATAGATAAGCAGATTTTCTTATTGAATTATGCTTTTGGCATTCTCAGTCAATTTGCCCATGTTTATTTCAATAACCCTAACATAAAATCAAGGATAAACTTTAGAGGTCTATTTACATGATGTGGACTTGACCCGAATTTCTGCCCAGACTCCATGCTGGAATCCTTCTACAATTTGATCACTATTCCATTCATGTGAAGTAAGAAAAAAAAAATGGCTGCACCACAGGAAAATCCACTGTGGAAATGATCAGCATCGAAAATATACCTGTTGGCTGTTATTTAGAAACGTAAAATGGTTATTCCATTAACACAACTGTTGGGTCCATCATATCACAGAAGGCACAGATGTCCGACGTGGTCTGTTGACCATACTCTGGACCATCAGGTTACTATCATGGTTTACGTGATATTATTGCAAAAAATAGCACAGCTTGCTCTTGCTATTTTAGCTTGCGTTTTTTGGTGGGGTTTTTTTTCATTTAAAATATTCAATGTGAATATAGCCTTATCCAACTGAATGACAATGGGACTAATTCTCACTCAGTATTTGCAGGACATCTGAGACGCATTACTGTCAGCCTTTGATTTCTCCCATAGAAATTCATGTATTTAAAAGTGTAATTGTCATCTTGTAAAAGTTTATATACACTGAACAAAAAAATAAATGAACACTTGTTTTTGCTCCCATTTTTCATGAGATGAACTTAAAGATCTAAAGGGGGCTTTACATGCAGTGACATTGCTAGCGATGCCGCTGGAGAAAGCACCCGCCCCCGTCGGTTGTGCGTCACGGGCAAATCGCTGCCCGTGGCTCACAACATCGTTAGGACCCATCACACGGACTTACCTGCCTAGCGACGTCGCTGTGGCCGACGAACCGTCTCCTTTCTAAGGGGGCGGTTCGTGCGGCGTCACACGGCAGGCAGCCAATAGAAGTGGAGGGGCGGAGAACAGCCGAAGGAAAGACACACCCACCTCGTTGCCGGAGGACGCAGGTAAGCTGTGTTCGTCATTCCCGGGGTGTCACACATAGCGATGTGTGCTGCCTCAGAAATGACGAACAACCTACGAGATTTTGAAAATGAACGTGTCGCGGGCGGCGGGGCACTGCGCTCACCACGCTCATGTCCGGCGCTGCTGCTGCTGCTCGGTGGCTCGAGTGGTGGGCCGGATCTGGGGACTCGAGCGGCGCTCCTCGCCCGTGAGTGAAAGGGGTGGTTTGTTGGTGGTTGGGATGTCGGTTTGTGATGCCACCCACGGTGTGTGGTGAGGTTGGGGCACCACCGCTGCTTTGTACGGGGATCCAGGGAGCGATGACAGGGAGCAGCTGAGATGTTTCTCTCCCCTCCGTGGGTAGGGGGATTTTGGTAGTCCCGGGGCCCGGGGTTGTTGTCTGTTTGGTGGATTGCGGGGCCTGGCCAGGTAAAGGGTCGCGGGGCAGCGCAGTGCGAGACGGCATGGTGGTACTTACTCAGCCAGTAACGCACACGGAGTCTCTGGTAAAACAAACGGCTGGATGGACACAGACCCACAGACGGCTGCGACGGTCACTCCCGGTAGGTTGGCAGTAACTGTCTCTCCCTGCACCGGTATTATGTTCTCGGCCCCGATGGCTTCCCACCGGTAACCCGCTCCCCAGCGGTAGGTTGGCTAAGGGAGCCCTGTTTGCCTGCAGGCTCTGGCCCTGGGAGCTCTAGCTCTGGCGGTAGCTTTCTCTCCCTCACGGTTTGGACGGTTGCTTTCAGTCGGGTCTTTACTGCTGGGAAACCCCAGAGGTTCCCGTCGCTGACGGATTTGACCGGTTTAACGGCGACTCTTAGCCTGGTCAGGGTCCGTAGGCCCTGCCGGATGGTGCTGGCTTCTCTTCGCTCCCTGATCCGGTACCGGCGGGCCACCGCCCGTCCCCGGTCCTTACAGTTGTGCGTCAATCGGTCTTTCCTGCAGACAGTCACCACCATCTGCCAACCTTGCTGTCAGGTGCCCGGGCCATGTACCCGGACACGGCCAGTCAGTTCCTCCACTACCACTTCCCTGACTCTCTCTCTCTACACTCCTCTTTTACTGTCTGACCTTCTTTCCCGCCTCCAGGACTGTGAACTCCTCGATAGGAGGAGCCAACCGCCTGGCTCCGCCCCACCTGGTGTGGACATCAGCCCCTGGAGGGAGGCAACAAGGATTTGTGTTTGACTTCGATGTTCCTAACCGGGGTGTGAGGTGTGTTGTTGCAGTACCTGTGACGTCCTGGCTTGTCCAGGGCACCACAAACGACGTGTCAACGATCAACGATAAGGTAAGTATTTTTGATCATTAACAGACGCTCGGAGCTGTTACACGCAACGGCGTTGCTAACGACGCCGGATGTGCATCACAAGTTCCGTGTCCCCGATGACCTATCGTTAGATATGTCGTTTCGTGTAACGGGGCCTTTAGACTTTTTCTATATACAAAAAAGGCCTTTTTCTCTCAAATATTCACAAATTTGTCTTAGTCTGCTTTCAGACGTCCGTTTTTAAAACTGATGCCACACGTACCCATGTTATTATTTGCTGTTACTCACACAGCAATGTTTTCACACTGACCGTGTGACCTCTCATGACCCCGCACGCACACACGCAGGCATGAACGTTTTTTCTCCGGCAGCACGGGTGTCACACGGATCGCACACTGATGTGATCAGTGTGACATCAGTGTGACACGTACCAGAGAAAACACTGGTCTTTTTAATAAAAAGATTTTCTATATCAACCTCTCTTCAGCGATGCTGTCTCCAGCTCTGCTGCCTCCCGCTCCTGACGCTCACTCATTATACTCACTGAATATTCAGTGTCCTGTGGAGCAGGAAGCCAGAGCATCTTGGGGACTTCAGTGCTGGGGACCGCATCGCTGGGTGAGTATACAGCAGTGTGTGTGTGTGTGTGTGTGTGTTCAGTGTATACATGCATGTGCGCTATTTGTGTGTATGTGGGGACGCGCTCGCCACGCTCTGGTCCAGGGCTTCTGCTGCTGCTGTGGCTCGAGCGGTCGCCGGACCCGGGGACTCGAGCAGTGCTCCTCACCCGTGAGTGAAATGGGGATGGTATGTTTAGGGAGATTGTTCGTGACGCCACCCACGGGTCGTGGTGATAATGGCACCACCGCTGCTGGTAACGGGGATCCCGGGAGAGATGGTAGGGTGCAGCTGAGATGTTGTCCCCTCCGTGGGCAGGGGTTGGTGATCCCGGGGCCCGATGGTGTAACGGGGAGGCCGGAAGGCTGGGGTGCAGGGACTCTGCGGCGCGGTGCCGCACGGCACTGGTGTACTCACTCAGACAATCACTGACAGAGTCGTAGGTAAACCAAAATGGCCAGATGGACGGGTCCCGCAGCCGGCTGCAGAGTTGTTGTTGTGCTCTCCCCGGACGGCTGATGGTGGCTGTCTTTCCCTGCACCTTTTGAGAATGTTCTTGACTCCTGTGGTTACCCACCGGTAGTCCGCTCCCTGGCGTATAGGTGCCGTAGGAGCCCGTTTTGCCCGCAGGCGCTGGCCCTTGGATCTCTAGCTCGTGGCTGTATATCCTCTCTGGGTGGACGGTTGCCTTCAATCGGGACTTAGTAGTTGGGAAACCCCTGGGGTTCCTGTCACATTCGGATTTGACTAATGACGGTGGCTCCAAGCCTGGTCGGGGTCTGATGGCCCTGCCTGTGTGCTTAGCTTCACTCTGTTCCCCGGTCCGGTACCGGCGGCCGACGCCCGACCCCGGTCCTTACGGCTCTGCGGAGTTCCACCAACTCCTGCAGACGGCCACCACCATCTGCCAACCTTGCTGTCAGTGTCTGGGCTCCAACCCAGACACCTCAAGTGCTCACTCCTCTCACTTTCACCTCCAAGACTAAACTGACACTTTTCCCGCCTCCAGGCCTGTGAACTCCTCGGTGGGTGGGGCCAACTGCCTGGCTCTACCGCACCTGGTGTGGACATCAGACTCTGGAGGGAGGCAACAAGGATTTTTGATTGACAGTTGTAACTGCCTAGGGTGGGGGTGTGTGTGTTGGTATGTATGTGACTACCTGGCTAGTCCAGGGCGTCACAATAGCATTATTATAGCACAGGTGTGCCTTAGCCTGGCCACAATGAAAGGCTACTCTAAAATGTGTACTTTTACAGTATTGTGTTGAATGGGGGGCGTCAGAAAACCAGTCAGTATGTGGTGTGACCACCATTTGCCTCACATAGCGCAGCACATCTTTTCATAGAGTTGATCAGGCTGATGATTGTGACTTGTGGATTGTTGGTCTACTCCTCTTCAATGGCTGTGTGAAGTTGTTGGATATTGGCAGGAACTTTAACACGCTGTCATATATGCCGCCCAGAGAATTGCAAACCTGCTCATTGTGTGACATGTCCAGTGAGTATGCTGGCGATGCAAGAGCTGGGATGTTTTCAGTTTCCAGGAATTGTGTACAGATCCTTACAACATGGGTTTGTGCATTATCATGCTGCTAAATGAGGTGATGGTTGTGGATGAATGGCACAAGAATGGACCTCAAGATCTAGTGACAGCATCTCAACATGGTATCAATAAAATGCACCTATGCTCGTTGTCAATGACATACGCCTGCCCATACCATTACCCCACTACCACCA
The DNA here is from genome assembly GCF_048569485.1 of Anomaloglossus baeobatrachus. Taxonomy (NCBI): domain Eukaryota; kingdom Metazoa; phylum Chordata; class Amphibia; order Anura; family Aromobatidae; genus Anomaloglossus; species Anomaloglossus baeobatrachus. The sequence continues at coordinate 81,892,501 of NC_134355.1, read as the reverse complement.
TGGGACACTCAATTCACAACGTTGACATCCGCAAACCACTCGCCCACATTACAGCATACACGCAGTCTGCCATCTGCCCTAAACAGTAAAAACAGGGATTCATCCAAGAAGAGATCACCTCTCCAATGTGCCAGACACCATCACATGTGAGCATTTGCCCACTCAAGTCAGTTACCACAATGAACTGCAGTCAGCCAGCCAGCTTTCTGTGTACAAAGTATATTGACATAGCACTTCTAATTAGTGATGAAATAGCACTACCATGCTCGGTACTCATTGAGAGCAGTCGGATGCTCGGATGGGTATGACTTGAGTACCCGAGTATAATGAAAGTAAATGGGGAATTCGAGCATTTTATTTCCTGGAATATTTCTCGAAAAAATTGAGTCTCCCATTGACCTCCATTATACTCAGTATGCGAGTCACGCTCATCCAAGTATCAACTACTTGTTACAAAAACTAAGCACCCGAGTATGGTAGTGCTTACTCATCACTACTTCTAATCAGTGGTGGAGCATGACTTGACCCGGCGGTATGAGACATCTAGTCATGTAGTCTTAATCTCCTGCTGATAAAACATTAATTTTATTAAAATGGCAAAACACAGTCCAGTAAGTGACACATCACTGTAATCAGGTTCTCAGGCACCTCATCTTGGTGCTCTCTGATTACGTACCAAATACCTTTTGTCAAATTTCCTTTTAAAAGAGATCATTACAACTTTAACATTTTTTATTTTCAACCTTTTTTTCATGCTTTTTTCTTGCTTCTTTTAATCAATAAAAGCAAGGAAAACACATCCCAGCAAAGTCTATGAGAATCCTGACTTGTTGTGCACACACTGCTTATTTTTTCCTTGCAGTTTTTTGTTATGAAAAAAGAAGCACCACGTCAATTGTAAAGCACACGTTGCTTTCTTTGTGCGTTTTATTTATTTATTTTTTTTTTACATCACTGGGATTCCCTGCAGCCATTTTCTCATCTCACAGTCTTTACCGTGGGACCTTGCTGCAGGGAAGTCAGGTGATGTCACAAGGCAAATCAAGATCATGCCGGCAGATCACCAGGATTTCCTGCAGATCCGCTGGCATGAACTTTGTTCACCTTGTGACGTCACCGGGGTTCCCTGCATCTAGGCCTCACAGTTTTTTCCATGGGATTTTACTGCAGGGAACTCCAGTGATGTAGGTGCCCTGGTCTGTGAGGCTCTCCGTACCTCAGTAACCCGGGGTCATCATCGTGACAACCCAGTGTTACCATGGCAGTGATCAGGTCCTTGTGATCGCGTTACAGAGACCAATTCACCAGGGAGAGGTAAGACATTCCTCTCCCTGTCTCCTGAATGCTGTGAACGCAGTGATCGCATCATTTAGGGGGTTAAACTGCCGGGAGCGGCGTGGGCACTGCTCCTGGCAACGAGAGCAAGGTCCCGGCTGTAACTTCAGCTGCTGACCTGGTAAGGACCGTGGGGATACAGCGCCTGAACCCCCGTAGTCGCCATGACTAAACAACTCACAAAAAGAAGCATGGAAAAAAAGCATGTGAACAAACACCGCTCAAAACACAATAAAAATAGGCACTTTTTTTCAGCTTCTTTATTCCTGCCAAAACATGCGTTTTTATTTCCAGATTTTCTGCACATAAAAACACGATATGGGAACATAACCTTTTACATATTTTTGACATTAATAATCCATCTCCATTTATCAACCATTAGCATTAGTGTTAAGAAAACGTGGCCACATTGCAGCTATGACGACGAATGAGTTCTCATTATGACCTTACTTTATTGTACGTGTGTGATCTGTATCCTGCTATTATTTTTTACCAGCAAAATATTAATTGTTCTCAGTTATGAATTAAATAAAATGGTTCTTGGGTCAGGTTTGGGAATAGCTGCTCGAGGCAAAAACATAATGAGGTATATCAAAGCCAACATCTGACAGTAACGACACTGCGCTCAGTCTCATGTGTCCGATCATTTCATTAAGCCATGGGTAACCGTTATTAGAGCTTCAGTTTCTATGTTTTTATCTTGTTTACCACTAATCTGATTTGTGAAATTTTATGACATTATTAGATTTGTTTTTATACGGTTAATATTCCTCTCACCAACATGTATACTGTTTCTGCACAGACAGAATCGTTTATATAGTTTTCTTCCTTCTGAGTAAACAAGTTTAATGCTCCAAAATTACAATAAAATCTTACGATCCTCAAAATGTGCTTGTAAAGTTAAATTGCTTTATAGTACAGAGAGCTTCCAAAAATATAAGAGGTAACAGTTGAGACAGGCCAAATGACTGAAATCATTCTTTATTGGCTCCTTTATATACTCTTGACTCCGGGAATATGTGACTAATGCCCCCCCCTCTTCTGTAACCACAAACCCAACTAATTATCCAGCCCCTTACCAGGACCAAATAAAACCACTCCCTGCATACTTGTTTATTAAGTAACAACAATAATAAATATAAATCAATGTATATATGTAACACCCCAGGGTCGAGGGGTTTTCACCCGACACATCGCCGGGCCGGGCGTGCAGATCCTCTGTGTCGTCACGGGCTGGCCCTAGAGACGTACAGAAGGGAGGGAAGGCAGTTGACGGGACGAAGTATGGAGGATGGGGGTGGTAGTGATGGTGAGGAAAGTCTTTGTAGATTGTGACGCCACCTGTGGTATGCGGCCAGAGATGGGCCGCCGCTGTGGGTGCTACTCTCCGGGGCTGATGGTGAGGGTCGCAGCCGGGATGGTGTCACTCCCCACAAGTAGAGCGGGGTTACCCCGGGGAGGATGATGGAGGATCGGTGGGGGTGGTGATGGTCCCTGTTGCCACCGCAGGGCTGGGCGATGGTGCCGCAAAGGAGAGGCAGAGACAGGGGCTGCGATTTCAGGTCTTTTACTCGCAAGTCGTTCAGGCGCTGCCCCAGAGTACCGATCTCCGCCACAATGGGCTCCAGCTGATCTCGAATTTGTGGAAGGTTGAGCCCGGTGTGTGTCAGCCTATGGGCCCTTCCTCCTTTTATGCGCTATCGGATCCCCGTACTTCACCCTAATGGAGGTGCAGTACCCTGTGGCGCCTGAAGCCTCAGGGGTGCCACATATAAATAACATAAATCACCCAGAGAAGGAGGGGATGGGAGGGCATGGAAGATCTATTCCACTTTTTTCAACAGTGGATCTCCCCACAGCCCTCAGCTTCACTGCACCGGCTCGACAGCACCTGGCTGAATGTTGCCCATCCAAATTGTCCCGCTGAGCTCAGCTGGGACCTACTCACAACTTCTTAAATGACCTAGCACCACATGGGATTCACCCATCCCAGTACAGGGTTCCCCCCATCCATAGTGCAATCTACCTTCTTTCAAATCCCCTCTCCTTTTCGCGCCACAGCAAGCATACATGACCCATTATGCATGTGGATCCCGCCATAAACACAAGTCCTTCTCCATATTTTTGATTGAGGTCAAATATCTATACCGATCGGGTTCAAATGGACTTCATCAGACCTTAAAATTCCCAAGAAGGAACTTCCAAATTGTGGTACCATACCATTACCCTTCCATTACATGCAATGAAAAGTGCCACCTCCTGATGACCTTTATGCACGCTTTATTAATCCTCTACACTGACCATGCTCTGTTGTTGTATGGTGCAAATCAACTTCTTGTTCCCAAACAAAAACGGGGGGAGAGTGGTGAGAAAATAAGATTTATTACTACCTTCACTAAGGGGGCAAATCAAATAAGACAGATACTGGAACAGCATTGGGACATCTTAAAAATGGATAGTGACATTGCGGATGCAATTGGTGCACAACCGTCTGTGACATTCCGGAAAAATTGATCCTTACGTGACCGTCTCACACACAGCCACTTTGTAGCCACAGAAAAATCAGTAACTTGGCTCCCAAATAAACTGATGGGGTGTTTTAAGTGTGGGTCTTGTGTGGCCTGTGATCACATCCAGACAGGTAAAACATATACAGGTACGGTCACTGGTGAATTTCTAAACATCAGAGATTTTATAAACTGCAGAACTAAAGGTATTGTTTATTTGGCTACCTGACATTGTGGTAAGCAATATGTAGGAAAGACCATAAGGGAATTTCATTGACGAGTAGGCGAACACATGGGGGATATCAGGAACTCACGTGATACCCCTATTTCCAGGCATATGAATCTACAGCACAATGCTAACAGGGAAGCAATTTCCTTCATGGGGATATTGAAAGCTAGATCATCCCCAAGAGGGGGCAATTTGGATAAACTGATCAGAAGGAGGCGAGAATGATTTTCAAATTATGGACATGTCGCCCAGAAGGTCTAAACGACCAAATTAATTTTGGTTGTTTCATCTAAATCTCTCTGGCTAGGGAGGGTCGTGGGTATTTGATGGTTTCAGGTGTCTATTTGACTTTGCCATTTGACCAAGTGTATTTTCTAGCCCTCTTTATTTATAAATGAGCCTATACCACATTGTTGGATATTATAATGTGAGGCCTGGAGATTATACAGTATTAATGAGGATTCTTATGTACCAGCTAATTATTTGAATCACCCATGTAATTGTTTGGACATACTTTGTGTCCTATTCATTGTATTTATTCCCCTTTTGTGCAGTGGTATTTAATCTGTTGTTGTATGGTGCTTCTATACCTCTCTATTTGAATATGATTACTCATGGTTTTTACTTCTCAGCCCCAATATACATTTCCTGAATGAATTTCATCATTTTCCTCAATTGAGCAAATCACCTTTTGAATATAGTCTAATATAAGTTATTATCTGTATCACTAGTCATCTACCCTGCTTGCGCATTGGTTTGACATTTTAAAGCAGTTTAGATCATGACTAGTTAGGCTAGTTATGCCTGCACAGCAATATTAGTTTATCATGATGAGCAGCGTTATATATGTGATACGTTCCAAAGTAGAACGCGGTGCTAGAATATAATTTAAGTGAACGCCGCTGGCACCATGCAGGCATCATTAATCTATCGTGCAGGCATAACTAGCCTATCGGTAGCAGCGTCATGCATGGGATATATTCCACAGTGGAATGCTGTACTGGAATTTACCTTAAGCGATTGCCGCTGACGCTATGCAGGCATTAGTAGTGTATCGTGAGCTGCGCATACGCACTGTGCGTTCCAGGAGTGGAACGCGGAAGTATACAACAACAAAATGGTACTAGTCAGACTAGACTAATAGATCACTGCTCACACGTGCACGGTGTGTATATGTGATTTGCTTCTGACGTTCCACATTAGTGAATATAGACTTGGGCATGCGCAGTACGTGTTACTTGTGATAATCGGTTTTCGATTGTGGTGGCTGCTGGAACATGTGGCACTACTGATTACAGACAGCGCGGGAGTTTTGAGAGGTATTTATGGTAGGGGTCTAGCGGTATACAGCGTCCCACTGGCCATTAGAACACATGCAGAAAGTGAGCTGTGTGTGAACACATATGCCATAAGCATGCTCTATGTTGGTGTATATACCTGCCATTGCAGGTTATAAGTCTTAGTTTTCCCCTGATGAACTCTGATTACATGGAGAGGGAAACTCGTTGGGATGGGTTTATTTTCATTGGGGTAGTTTTCCTGACTTGGGTGCTGCTTTTGTAAGGGCGGAAGTATTTTGCATGGGCACGACGGGTAAGAATTTACTGAATTTGTTCCCCCCACTCTCTAATGCTGCCCTCTTCCGCCTCTATCCGGTGGTGATTGATCTACTTGGGGAGAAGAATCGGGTGAGATCTATCCTTTTTACATTTTATTGCACTGCACTTTATATTCTATTATGATTTGTCGGTTTTAGACAACTGATATTAAAAGTTATATTTTAATCCTTGCTATACTGTTACAAATATCAGGATTTGGGCTGCACCTTTTGCCTGCACCTTTTGCCTATAAGGATTGCTTATTTGTTAACATCTCTCCAACCCATTACCTTTTAAAGAGGTTGTCCACTATTTGGACAACCCCTTTTCATTCCCTTTGTTTGCCCCTGTAAAAATAAATAAGCCTATATTCTCCTTCGGTGCCGGCGCGTTTCAGCGATGTGTTAATCCGCTTTCTCGGGGCCAATGTGACGTTGTTATGACATTCGGGCTTCGGGAACAATCCACTCCGGCTTCTTTCTCCCCCATTCAGACATTTGAGCAGGAAGTAAGTGCAGTGCTCGCATCCTGCTCAAATGTCCGAAGGTGGGGAGACCGATGCGGGGCATTGATTTGTCGCTGGGCCTGCATGTCATAACAATGTCACGTGGGCCCTGGGAAAGTGCCTTTAGACATCGCTGGAACTGCAGCCACACCGGAGGCGAGTAAAGGCTTATTTATTTATTTATTTCTACAGGGGCGAACACGCGGAATAAGAAGGCGATGTCCAAGTAGTGGACAACCCCTTTAAAGGAAAATGCTAATCCTGCTATCCTGCCAGAAATAACCACAAATGACAAACCTTTCTCAAATGCTTTAAATAAATAATGTACAAAAAAAAGGTAAACCCAATCAATGTCTAAAACTTGCTTCCCGACTTAGACAACAAGGTCCTGCCATTGTTGCTGTGCCGAAACGTATTCTACCAGGTGCCACGAGTAGCCCAATTCCTCACCAAATATAACGCTGAATGTAAACCAGGTCCCATAGCTGGTGGGACCAAACTGTCTCTTGCTGCTCGGTGTCCGCCGCCAGCTTCTGAAACTAGGCCTACTGTAGGTGATACAAAGCATCAGCTATTGAGTTCAATACGTCAGGCACATGGGTGGTATAAAACCAAACATTTAGAACCAAGCTCTTTAAAACCATAGCAATGTAACAATTCTACAACAGGTGGCGACTCAGCCAACATGTTATTTATGCACTACACTATTCAAGTTGTTACACACAAAATGCAATTTCTTATTCCTAAGTTCTGTACCCCAAGCTTCCAAAGCGACGACAATAGAATACATTTCTAGCAGAGCCAAGTTCCTAATTAAATTTAAAGCCTTCCATGTATCCGGCCATTCACCAACACATCACCTAACTCCAAAATTGGCCCCAAAACTGTCAGCGCTAAATCTATTAGTATAAAAAAATGTATACGTTAGACTCAACTGGCTCCAACCACTCTGACCGACCATTCTAAGAATGCAAAAACTGCCCAAACCTTCAGATCTGCCTTGTCCAACAAATACAAAAGAACAAATGCAAAGGGTGTTCAGTACCTGCTGTAGCTAGTGCCATCCTCTGCAAAAAAAAACTCTACTCATAGGCAATATTTTGCAGGCAAAATTAAGCTTATTGAACAGAGATTGTAACTGGTGGAGACAAATTTCTTAGCTTTTAACGCCTCTTGCACGCTCACCTTTAAATACATGAGCATTCTATCCTAACAGAGTATTTCAACACTTTAACACTGTCGACGAGTCCTCAGTTTTTCTGGTGCCAAAGGGATACCGAAAAGCTGAACTACCTGCTCTTTTGTCCTAAGCAGTAATGAACAAACTGGGGTGCCCTCTGGTCTAATACATATAAAATTGTCTAAGTAATGTAAGACAGAGACCAAACCAGACTCCTCCTTCACCACCCATGCTATGAACGAGCTAAGCTTTTTAAAATAAGCCCAAGAAATTTAGCATCCCATAGCTAAACAACAATGCATATAAAAGTTATCACAGAAACAACTTAACATAAGTGAAAACTCTCTGGATGAATCAGCAGCAACCAGAACATGGACTCTATGTCAGTCTTTCCCCCTCAAGCCTACGAACCGATTCCACTGCCTTATCACAATACACGTAAGAAACCAACAGCACTTTTAAGCTAATTCCATCATCAATCGATGCACTAAAAGGATGTGACAAATGATGAATTAAACTAAACTTATTTGACTGCCTGTTAGTTAACTCCTTAATCAAATCGGGGCCTAGCATACCTCCCAAGTCGTCATGCACTCCCTTAAGACCTCCCAGGGGGGGTGGAGGGCATGCAGTCCAGACTGTTGCTGTTTTTCTCTTATGGTATAGATTGATTATAGGGATATCCTTCACTACTGTGCATTATGCATAAATGGGTCTGGAGTTTTGTTATGTCAGATATTCCACATACAGTACATATAGCGCATTGTGTATACATTTTTAGCACTAGATGGATCTCTACTGTCTTACATTGTCTGTAATTACAAATTAGTATGAATTGCAGCAAGGTATAGGCTCAAAGACTTAGGGGGGCTTTACACGTTGCGACATCGCTACCGATATATCGTCGGGGTCAGGTTGTTAGTGATGCACATCCGGCGCCGGTAGCGACATCGCAACGTGTAAATCCTAAGTGCGACAATGAACGAGCACAGAAGCGTAAAAAAATCGCTGATCTGTGTAACGTCGTTCATTTCCATAATGTCGCTACATCAGGAGATACGATCTTGTTTGTCGCTCCTGCGGCGTCACACATTGCTGTGTGTGAAGCCGCAGGAACGACAAATATCTCCTTACCTGCGTGCACCAGCAATGCGGAAGGAAGGAGGTGGGTGGGATGTTACGTCCCGCTCCTCTCCGCCCCTCCGCTTCTATTGGGCGGCCGCTTAGTGACATCGCGGTGACGTCGCTATGACGCTGAACGCTCCTCCCCCTTGAAGGAGGGATTGTTTGGCGGTCACATCGACGTCGCCGACCAGTTATGTGCGTGTGAAGCTGCCGTAGCGATTATGTTCGCTACGGCAGCAATCACAAGATATCGCATGTACGACGGGGGCGGGTGCTATCGCTCTGGGCATCGCTGGCAAATGCTAATGATGTTGCAACGTGTAAAATACCCGTTACAGTTGCATTTTCTGGAATTTGCTCTTTCCAATGAGACGTGCATAGGAGAACTTGGGTAGTAACAGAAAAGTTTATCAATACGTTTGGTGCCTAAATAAAATTGAAACCTTTTTGGTGTATTGTAATGCTGAGAAAGTAAAATTTCAGTCCATTAGCTAACCTGGGAATGGAGAAGTCTGGTGGAAAAGAAAGCTGAGCAAGGAGAGCTCTGATGCCTGAAAGGTCTAGAAAAGAAAAAGGTCTTTTGAGTAGATGACTTGGTAAAGAAGTCTAGTACATGGAAGGCCTGGGGAAGTAGACGTCTGGTGCATGGGATTCCTTTGGAAGGAGAGGTCTGGTACATGGGAGGCGTCTGAAAAGAGAAGTCTGGTGCATGTGAGGCCTTTGAAAGGAGATGTCTGGTGCATGAGATCTTGGGAAAGAGAGGTCTGGTGCATAGGATTCCTTAGATAGGAGAAGTCTGGCACATGGGAAGCCTCTGGAAGGAAAAGTCTGGTACATGGAAGGCCTCTGGAGGGAGAGGTATGGTATATGGGAGGCCTTTGAAAGGAGAAGTCTGGTGCATGGGATTCCTCGGGAAGGAGAGGTCTAGAGCATGGTAGGCCTCTGAAAGGAGAAGGGTTTTTGCATGGAGGCACTGTGGAAGAAGTTGTTTCCCTAGTAGAGCTGGGGAAGGGAGATCTGGTGCTCAGGAAAGCTTTGTAATGAGAGGACTAGTGAATAGAAGATTTGGGAAAGTAATTTCTATGAACGAGAGATTTGGGCGAAAGCAAAGGTTTGTTCCTTTGGGAGATTTTAGAACTCGAGGTTTACGAAGGAGAGATCTGGAGGAATTGAGAGGTGAAATGCTTAGAAAAGTTGGGAAAGGAGAAGGTTGGTGCAAGAAAGCTTGGGAAGGAGCTATCTACTGCAAGGAAGAACTGGGTAATAAGTGCTCCTGTACATTGAAGAATTGAGCATTGAAAGGTTAATCATAGAATCATAGAATTGTAGTGTTGGAAGGGGCCTCAAGGGTCATCGGGTCCAACCCCCTGCGAGTGCAGGCTTTCCTAAAAAATCATCCCAGCTATATGTTTATCCACCTTCCGCTTAAAGATTTCCATTGATGGAGAGCTCACCACCTCCCGCAGCAGCCTGTTCCACTCTCTGATGTATGGAAAGGATGAATCTGGAAAAGCCTATTACAGACCAGGCTTGAGAATTAGGAGTGTGGGATGCAGGGTGACTGGAGTCTATGGATGAATGTATGCATGTACAGATTGATTTAGTGCTTTTAATGTTATTACTACATAACCAAGGACTAGATGTAAGCAGTCAGTTGATATTTCTTATTTACTTTTGTGCTAATAAAGAAAATGTTCAGAAGTAGCCAAATGACAGTGTTTTTGTTCTTTTTGCCATAAAGAATGTTCACTATTTCTTCTGTTACTCGATAGATTATCTTTAGTTAGCTAAAAGCGCATACGGTATCTGTAGGCAATAAGAGGTCAATTTGAGGATTCTGGACTGGGATACATATTAATGTTAGACTAGAGGAATAGAGGAATATTACTGGTACATACACACTCCGTATTATGCATCAAGATTCCCAGAATGTTTGCTTCAATACTTTGCATTTTGAAATGTATAAATATAAAGACCAGTGCATTTTGTGTCCTGCTAATATTTTAGATGGTACAAGACAGCAAGTTGTTTTCTGAAGTAGGAAAAGTCCGCTTGGCGAAAACATATATATAATTGAATGGAAAACAAATTGAGATGTAGAGAACAGGCAGTTATTATTCATGTTCACTTATTACATTTTACAAGACAACTAAATCCAGAGAGGCAACGTACATACATATTTCATATATTACGTGTGGATATAAACAGCATCTTAACCTGAATTTCCTCTGCATCTTTTTGTTAAAATTTGAATGAACGTTTTAAACCAGAAGTATATTGACGTCAACAACTTAATACTTGATGAGGTTTGTCAAAATGTCATTATTCTGTTTTTATTCAAAACTATTATGACATTACTATAGATGAGAAGCTTCTAACCTCATGTCATGTTGTACTGTTTTACACACCAACTAGAGAGCTGCGAAGCCACAATGTCCTCAGACGATGGCATGTTAGTAATTAAGTTTTTATTGTGACATTTTTTTTTTTAATTTGTATTTGACTCTGTTATGAAATAAACTAAATAGGCTGCGGTTAGCTGTTTTTAAACTTGTTTTTCACTTTTCAGCTTTGCTGTGTAGACTTTGACAGATTCAACAGTGTCATTTCATAGTCAATAGAGAGCTGATGATTTAATGATAGATGTTCGCTAGATTGTGCTCCTAAAGGCCTAGATAAGGTAGGATTGCAACATAAAAATCAGCACCATTATAACTCCCTGGTCTGTGGAGCAGTGTGCTGTGCATCTCAATAAATTTATAATAACCTCAAAAAGTTAATTTATTTCAGTAATTCAATACAAAAACGAAACACATATTATATAGTCATTACAGAGTGTTTTTTTTTCAAGTGTTTATTTCTGTTAATGTTGATGATTATGGCTTACAGCCAATGACATCCATAAGTCATTATCTCAGAAAATTAGAATAATTACCACAAAACACCTGCAAACGCTTCCTAAGCATTTAAAATGGTCCCTTAAGGCCCCTTTACACACTGCAACATCGCAAACGACATCGCTGTAACGTTACCGGTTTTGTGTCGTAATAGCGACCTCCCCAGCGACATTGGAGTGTGTGAAACACATCAGCGACCTGGCCCCTGGTCCCTGCTGTGAGGTTGCTGATCACTACACATCTCTCAGGACCATTCTTTGGTCCTTTGTTTCCTCGCTGTGCAGCATGATAGCTAGAAAGTCTAAGTGTGTAAAGGGGCCTTTACAGCGACTTTGTTAGCGACTTCCCTTTCAAAAAGCTGCTTTATAACATACAATGACTAGCTAGGTCGTTCTGCAGGTCCGTATCGCTGTTGCGTCGTTTTCCAGGTTTGCCTGTTTGACAGCTCACCAGCGACTCACCAGAGACTTTGTAGCGATCCCGGCCAAGTTGGGATCGCTGGTGGGATCGCTAGAAAGTCTCCGTGCGTAAAGGGGCCTTTAGTCTGGTTCAGTAGGCTACACAATCATGGGTTAGATTGCTAACTTGACAGATATCCAGAAAGCGATCATAAACAAACTCCACAAGAAGGGTAAGCCACAAAAGATCATTGCTAAAGAAGCTGGCTGTTCAGAGGGCTGTATCCAAGCATATTGATGGAAAGTTGAGTGAAAGGAAAAAGTGTGGTAAAAAAAGGTGCAGAAGCAATCAAGATAACTGCAGCTTTGATAGTTAAGAAAAGGCCATTCAAAAATTTGGGGCAGATTCCCAAGGAGTGGACCGCTGCTGCAGTCAGTGCTTCTGTGGCGCCCTGGACTAGCCAGGTCGTCACAGGGACTACAACATGACACCCCCACCCCGAGATAGGCACATCAGTCAGACACAAATACTTGTTGCCCCCTCCAGGGGCTGATGTCCACACCAGGTGGGATGGAGCCAGGCGGTTGGCCCCACCCACTGAGGAGTTCACAGTCCTGGAGGCGGGAAAGGAAGTTAGTTCAGCTCGGGCAGAGCTCGAGTGCAGTTAGGGAAGTGGTAGTAGAGGAGCAAACTGACTGTGTCCGGGTTCGTGGCCCGGGCACCGAGAGCAAGGTTGGCAGACGGTGGTGGCCGTCTGCAGGAGAGGCAGATCCAACGCGCAACCGTAGGACCGGGGACGGGTGGTGGCCCGCCGGTACCGAACCGGGGAGCGAAGTGAAGCCAGCACAAACCGGCAGGTCAAATCCATTAGGAAACCCCTGGGGTTCCGGTCACTAACAGCCAAGACCCGATTGAAGGCAACCGTCCAACCAGCAAAAGGGAAATACAGCTACCGCCACAGCTAGAGTTCCCAGGGCCAGAGCCTGCGGGCAAAAGGGCTCCTCCGGCACATATACACGCTGGGGAGCGGGTTACCGGTGGGAAGCCATCGGGACTGAACATACACAAAAGGTGCAGGGAAAGGCAGCCACCACCACCCGTCCGGGAGAAACAACAGCAGCCGACTGCGGGACCCGTCCATCCAGCCGTTTGGTTTACCAGAGACTTTGCATCCATTTGTGGCTGAGTGAGTACTACCATGCCATCCGGCACTGCGCTGCGCAGTCCAAGCGACCCTGCACCTTGCCAACCCTGCCTCCCCGACACCTCACCGGGCCCCGGGACCACCAACCCCCTACCCACGGAGGGGAGAGAAACATCCCAGCTGCTCCCTACCATCGCTCCCGGGATCCCCGTCAATAGCAGCGGTGGTGCCCAACCTCACCACAACCCGTGGATGGCGTCACGGACCAAATCCCCAAACTGAACTACCCCCCTTTCACTCACCGGCGAGGAGCGCCGCTCGAGTCCCCGGATCCGGCCCACTGCTCGAGCCACCAAGCAGCAGCAGCGCCGGACCCGAGCGTGGTGAGCGCAGCGCCCTGCCGCCCGCGACACTTCAAGAGTGACCACACACAGGCGTATCCATGACATGGGCTACAACTGTCGCATTCCTTGTGTCAAGCCACTCCTTACCAATAGACAACGCCAGAAATGTCTTACCTGGGCCAAGGAGAAATAGAACTGGACTGTTAATCAGTGGTCCAAGCTGTTGTTTTCAGATTAAAGTAAATTTTGCATTTAATTTGGAAAACGTGGTCCCAGAGTCTGGAGGAAGGGTGGAGAGGCCACAATCCAAGATGCTTGAGGGCTAGTGTGAAGTTTTCCACAATCGGTGGTGGTTTGGGGAGCCATGGCATCTGCTGGTGTAGGTCCACTGTGTTTTATCAAGTCAACAAGTCAACACAGCCATCTACCAGGAAATTTTAGAGCACTTCATGCTTCCCTCTGCCAACAATATTTTTCCAGATGGTAATTTCATTTTCCAGCAGGACTTGGCACCTGTCCGCACTGCCAAAAGTACCTATAGCCACATTATCACTGTGAAAAATTGCTTAAAGGCACTGCGAGACCTAATTGGTTGATACCGGGTGGCATGGTGGCTCAGCGGTTAGCACTGCAGACTTGCAGCGCTGGGGTCCTCAGTTCAAATCCCATCAAGCACAACAACTGCAAGGAGTTTGTATGTTCTCCCCGAGTTTGCGTGGGTTTCCTCCGGGTTCTCCGTTTTCCTCCCACACTCCAAAGACATACAGATAGGGAATATAGATTGTGAGTCCCAATGGGGCCAGTGTTCCTGATGTATGTAAAGCGCTGCGGAATATGTTAGCACTATATAAAAATAAAGATTTGTTTATTTTAATTGCTAACTGAAAGATTGTAAGCTTTCAAGACTATTCAGGTATTTTCATCAGGCTCAGTATAACACAAATCTGAAGAGTCACACAACAGGACATGGAATGTAGCAGTAAATAAGACAAGATACAGTTAGGTCCAGAAATATTTGGACAGTGACACAAGTTTTGTTATTTTAGCTGTTTACAAAAACATGTTCAGAAATACAATTATATATATAATATGGGCTGAAAGTGCACACTCCCAGCTGCAATATGAGAGTTTTCACATCCAAATCGGAGAAAGGGTTTAGGAATCATAGCTCTGTAATGCATAGCCTCCTCTTTTTCAAGGGACCAAAAGTAATTGGACAAGGGACTCTAAGGTCTGCAATTAACTCTGAAGGCGTCTCCCTCGTTAACCTGTAATCAATGAAGTAGTTAAAAGGTCTGGGGTTGATTACAGGTGTTTGGTTTTGCATTTGGAAGCTGTTGCTGTGACCAGACAACATGCGGTCTAAGGAACTCTCAATTGAGGTGAAGCAGAACATCCTGAGGCTGAAAAAAAAGAAAAAATCCATCAGAGAGATAGCAGACATGCTTGGAGTAGCAAAATCAACAGTCGGGTACATTCTGAGAAAAAAGGAATTGACTGGTGAGCTTGGGAACTCAAAAAGGCCTGGGCGTCCACGGATGACAACAGTGGTGGATGATCGCCGCATACTTTCTTTGGTGAAGAAGAACCCGTTCACAACATCAACTGAAGTCCAGAACACTCTCAGTGAAGTAGGTGTATCTGTCTCTAAGTCAACAGTAAAGAGAAGACTCCATGAAAGTAAATACAAAGGGTTCACATCTAGATGCAAACCATTCATCAATTCCAAAAATAGACAGGCCAGAGTTAAATTTGCTGAAAAACACCTCATGAAGCCAGCTCAGTTCTGGAAAAGTATTCTATGGACAGATGAGACAAAGATCAACCTGTACCAGAATGATGGGAAGAAAAAAGTTTGGAGAAGAAAGGGAACGGCACATGATCCAAGGCACACCACATCCTCTGTAAAACATGGTGGAGGCAACGTGATGGCATGGGCATGCATGGCTTTCAATGGCACTGGGTCACTTGTGTTTATTGATGACATAACAGCAGACAAGAGTAGCCGGATGAATTCTGAAGTGTACCGGGATATACTTTCAGCCCAGATTCAGCCAAATGCCACAAAGTTGATCGGACGGCGCTTCATAGTACAGATGGACAATAACCCCAAGCATACAGCCAAAGCTACCCAGGAGTTCATGAGTGCAAAAAAGTGGAACATTCTGCAATGGCCAAGTCAATCACCAGATCTTAACCCAATTGAGCATGCATTTCACTTGCTCAAATCCAGACTTAAGACGGAAAGACCCACAAACAAGCAAGACCTGAAGGCTGCGGCTGTAAAGGCCTGGCAAAGCATTAAGAAGGAGGAAACCCAGCGTTTGGTGATGTCCATGGGTTCCAGACTTAAGGCAGTGATTGCCTCCAAAGGATTCGCAACAAAATATTGAAAATAAAAATATTTTGTTTGGGTTTGGTTTATTTGTCCAATTACTTTTGACCTCCTAAAATGTGGCGTGTTTGTAAAGAAATATGTACAATTCCTACAATTTCTATCAGATATTTTTGTTCAAACCTTCAAATTAAACGTTACAATCTGCACTTGAATTCTGTTGTAGAGGTTTCATTTCAAATCGAATGTGGTGGCATGCAGAGCCCAACTCGCGAAAATTGTGTCACTGTCCAAATATTTCTGGACCTAACTGTATGTGAAGCAGAACTATCAGTATGGGAAAGGGACAAACACTTGTGGCAGTAAATAGTGCAGCAGTTCATAGATAAGCAGTGCGAAAGTTTTATTGACCTCTGATTGAGGTCTGGTACAGAGCTGTGATGGGCATCACAACTCTAGACCAGACCTCAATCAGAGGTCAATAAAACTTTCACACTCCTTCTCTATGAACCTATGTCCTGTAGTGTATAAATATGTGACTCTTCAGATGTTGTGTTATACTGAGTCATATGAAGAAACCTGAGTAGTCTCGAAAGCTTGCTATATATTACCATTTTTCAGTTAGCCATTAAAAGGAATCAACCACTGAATTTTTTTTTTTATCTCTACTGGCTAACACGGTACAAAGAAATATTTTACCTATCAAGAGGAAGATGAGACATCCGACCCAACAATGCAGACGAGCTGAAGGCTGATATCAAAACAACCTGGGCTTCCATCACACCTCTGCAGTGTCACAGGCTGATCGCCTCCATGCCACGCTGCATTGATGCAGTAATTCATGGAATAGGAGCCCCGACCAAATATTGAGGCATTTACTGTACAGACTTTTCAGTAGGGGCCAACATTTGTAAGTTTAAAATAATTTTCAGTTGGTCTTATATAATATTCTAATTCTCTGAGATAATGACTTTTGGGTTTTCATTGACTGTAACCCATAATCATCAACATTAACAGAAATAAACACTTGAAATAGATCACTCTGAGTGTAATGACTCTATACTATATAGGAATAGATCACTCTGTGTGTAATGACTATAAAAATATATAGGAATAGATCACTCTGTGTGTAATGACTCTATAAAAATATATAGGAATAGATCACTCTGTGTGTAATGACTCTATAAAAATATATAGGAATAGATCACTCTGTGTGTAATGACTCTATATAATATATAGAAATAGATCACTCTGTGTATAATAACTCTATATAATGTTTTCCTTTTTGTATTGAATTACTGAAATAAATTAACTTATTGAGGATATTATAATTTATTAAGATGCACTTGTATATATGTGCACCGCACTGTGGCCTCCATTCATAGCTTTACTGCTGTTATGTGTCAGTCTGTAGCTAGCATAAAATAAAACACCCTGCTGCGTCATAAATTCAGACAATACATAAAGGATATATGTGTTCTCAATAGGAAAAAAAAGACCTAAGTGCTGCCTCTTTAGAGTTGATGCAAAATTCCATAGAAATACTTGATTGCAGATTGCTCTCTGTAGGGGTTGATCTTACTTGTGGTTATCCAGCTGGTGCAGAGTACCTACCATCAAGGTTCCTCATATGGAGAGAAAAAAACATTTTTTTCTGATTGTAAACTAAAATATAAAGATCTTCAGAAATTCCCACTTCCACGCTACGTCATTGGTAGAATCTGTGTACATAGGACGCCTCATATAAATAAGTAACTACGTTTTCTGATTTGTGCCAAAAAATATTTTTCATCTAAAAGATAGTGAGAAATGTTATCTGAAGCATTGCAGTCCTGTAAACTTTTATTCATCTCCTCCCCGTTTCATAAGGGCTAATCTAACATCAGTTATTTAGGTTGCTCAACTTTGCTCGGTAACACAAGACGTAATCAACAATTGTACGATCTTTAAGCTAATCGCCAGGTTGACATTGAATAGTATGGTATTTTCTGAGCTATAACGTTCTGAAAGAACAGCTGTTTTTACTCTATTTTTAACATACAGTTTTATGGCTGGAACGTTAAGAAATCGATCATTCTGTCTTTCTGCCTTGTTTTCTTTAGCAGTGCAATGGGTGTGGGAAGATTTAGTGGGAGATTAGTCTGGCACATACAAGAGGTGAGAAATGAGTGATCATGCGTGGAAGGAGTGGACCTAGACATTAGAGAACTTGGAAAATGGCTCTGACCTATAGAAGTATATGTATAGAAATAAATTATTGTAAGAAGGGATTGGAGAGCCATCTGGGAATGAAAGGAAACCTGTCTTGTCAAAAAAATGCTTTTAACCTGCAGGTATGGGGTTAATCTGCTGGATAATAGCGTCCTAAATCTACCCAGCCATCAAAGTGAAAGCTTGGCTACTGAGAGGAAATGAACTTTAGTCCTTCTAGCAGCCACCAGCTTTCAGTCATAGAAGTGCGGGTGGCCTGCCTTCAGTCACCACTCAATACATAGCGAGTAGTGGCTGTAAGCATTCCCCTAGCACTGACTGACAGCCAGCTCAGCAAGGATGTACTGCAGAGCGAGCTGTAAGTCAGCATTGGGGGCGTGGCTACAGCTGCAGCTCACTATGTATTGAGTGTTGACTAAGTCGCGCCTCTATGACTGAAAGCCAGAAACTGACAAGAGGAATAAAGGTAATTTCCTCCACATAGTCAGGTGGCCACACAGGTTTGGCATGCTATTAATTTGCTGATTTGACCCAATATTTGCAAGCTAATAGCATTTTTTTGACACAACAGGTTCCCTGTAACTTAGTAAGTTGTCTGAGGACTACTAGAGTCCGGGACCATGTGGTTCGAGACTAAAAAGATTGGTGGAATGAGTATGAGGCTTTGGAAAGAAGGAGAAAATGTTACATATTGTAAACTGATAACTGTTGTTTCTTCCTACATTGTGAGTAGTTTATGGCACACCGAGTCAGTGGTGCACTAAGTAAGGTCCTACCCTATATTGGATTACAAATAAACATCATCTCTATATCCCTCCTGAGTGCCTAGTTCTTCATTTCTCTCTAAATGTCTTTAACTGTTAAATAGGTGTTAACCAGCTCTTTCTTAATATACTGCTGTGTAATTTTAATAGTACAGTTTCACGTCCCCAGAAAACAGTTTTCATGTCCTTCATACTGTATGCAAATTATTGGTGACGTGCCCTGGGTGTATCTTAAACAGTGTCCATCAATCTTGGTGTATAATCCTACCCAGTTTCCATTGATTGGCGTGTTAGAAGTTGTAGATAGGTTCCTGTTGAATCAGCTAGGTCTGATTCATCTTTCTTTGAGGAGATTTAGAGCCTATGCACAAAGTAAATATGTGACGCCCCTGGACTAGTCAGGTCATCACAGGGTACTGCACGCTATTTCTCTCCTAGTGCAGGACTCAACCCCCCTATGGTCTTTGGTTCCCATCTTGCAGTACTGCCTCCATCAGCATCTACAAATCCTAGTTACACCTTGCACCACACCCTGTCAGGCACACCAGTGGGCTGCTAAGCTGGAATAGGGCCACCCACCTAGGGGAGGTGGGAGGTGACAAGTGAGTCGGCTCCAGGGGAGCAAGGAGTTGAGTGGTAGCCCTCGAGCTGTGAGGAGCTCTGAGGAAGCTGGGAGTTGGAGCTCCCAGGGGTGAAGCAGACTAGGTCGCAGATGGTGGTCTGGACCCAGAGGAGTCGGAGATTGGGTCACGGGAGATTGGTACTGAGTGCTTGGCTAGTCTTGGAGGATAGCCAGCAGCCGCAGTTCAATAGCCGGGCTGGGACTGAAGTACGTCGGAGTACATTGACCCTAGGTTGGGGAGAAGCTTCAAGCAACCTGGCAATTGACCTGCAGAGGACAGGGCCTATATGGACTGTTCCCACGAAGCTCAGAGATCGGGGGCACTAGCGCAACGAGGGGGATAGGACTTCACAAGCAAAGCAGCCCACTGAAATCCCAAGCATGAGCTTCTGAGAGCAAGCTCTTCTGCTACTCTTAGTAGGGAGTGGGGCCCGGAAAGCTCCAAGCTGACGGGCCACCTGGACACTCTAAAAATACTGTGCCTGGAGGCAGGCCGCAGACCACCAGGCAGTGCTGCAAGGGACGAAACCCGGACGAGCTCCCCAAGAGGGCAGCGGCACCCAGAGACTTAGTTTACCACGTTCTCAGCGTCTGCTTTCCTTCTGAGTGAGTACCTGATTTACCCCTGCAACCAGCGAGCTTGCGCTCCCCTGCACCCCAAACCACCATCCAGAGTCCCGAGGCCTTCCCCTACCCGAGGAGGGTAACGTCATCTGGCTGCTCCACTCTATCACCCCGGGTACTCCCAACGGCAGCGGCGGTACTCCCCATTACCGCACACCACGGGTGGCGTTACGAACTACCTAACTCCCCTGTAAATAACCCCTCATTACGTTTCGGCGTGACCCCGGGTCCGGAGACCCTTGAGTCACGAGTAGCGACATCCAGATCCGAGTGGTTCGACCGCTTCTTTGGCGGGACACGTCCGGGACACATACAGTATCAATAGACACTTTGAAGTCAAAGACAAAGCCAGTAGACACTTAACCTAATTAAAGATTAAGGGTTTGTGCCTGTATAAATTTTCTTCACCAAAAAATGCACCTTGTGGCTGGAAAATGCAAGAAAAAATGCATGCATTTTTTAGTGTTTTTGGATGCTTTTTTTTTTTTTTAATTTAGTGACTGGAAGGGCTAAAATAACACAGGAAGAAAAACACACCAACAATTGACTTGCTGCTTCTTTTTTCTGCACTAAAAACATCAAGGAAATAAGAAGCAATGTGTGCAAATAATTTCTGATTTCTCATAGACTTTGCTGGGATAAGGATAGGCATGCAGATTTGGGTAACAAATTGCATGATAAACTGCACCAAAAACTCATCAAAAACTGCACTGTGCTCACAGGGCATTAGGCCCTGTGCGCACACTGCGTTTTTGCCCACGTTTTTTGTGCGTTTTTGCTGCAGAAATTTCTTGAGAAACTGGTTGTAACCTTTCTGCAGACATTCCCCAGCAAAGCCTATGGAACAAAATAATAGCTGTGCGCACACTACGGTTTTTCTCAAGAAAATGCTTTCTGCAGAATTTCTTGAGAAAATGTGCATGTCACTTCTTTTCTGCAGGTAGCTGCGTTTTTTGCCATAGATAATGCTAAAATAACGCAGGGACCAACCTGCGGAAAAAACGCACCAAAAACGCGTCAAAAACGTATGTGTTGTTGGTGCTTTTTTTTAACGCAGGTGCGCTAATCTTTCACTCAAGAAATTTCTTAAGAAATTTCTTGAGAAATTTCTTGAGGAAAAAATCCTTTTTCTAGTGCACACAGGGCCTTACTTATTTTTCTGGAGCTAGCGTTACTATGCCACAAAGGTATAAAGAGCAGAGTTGGATCAAATAGATCAAACTGAATGAGTTTGGGACAAATTTACTAAACCTGTCCAATAGGTAGGCAGAGAAAAAAACAGACCAGTCAGTCTGCAGATGCACCAAGTTTATTTAATTTTGTCTAAAGGGCACTTTACACACAACAATATCGCTAGCGATGTCGCTGGTGAAAGCACCCGCCCCCGTCGGTTGTGCGTTACGGGCAAATCGCTGCCCGTGGCGCACAACATCGCTAGGAACGGTCACATGTACCTACCTGCGTGGCGACGTCGCTGTGGCCGGCGAATCGCCTCCTTTCTAAGGGGGCGGTTCGTGCGGCGTCACAGTGACGTCACTAAGTGGCCACCCAATAGAAGCGGAGGGGCGGTGATGAGCAGGCGGAACATCCCGCCCACCTCCTTCCTTCCTCATTGCCGGCGGCTGCAAGTACGGTGATGTTCCTCGTTCCTGGGGTGTCACATGTAGCGATGTGTGCTACCGCAGGAACGACGAACAACCAGCGTCCTGCAACTGCAATGATAATTGGGATTAGAACGACGCATCAACGATCAACGATAAGGTAAGTAATTTTGATTGTTAACAGTCGTTCGTACATTTCACATGCATTGACGTCACTAACGAGACCGGATGTGCGTCACGAATTCTGTGACCCCAACGACATCTCGTCAGCGATGTCGTTGCGTGTAAAGTGGCCTTTACTTTACAACACCCATTGCTTGGCTATTTACACCAATATTTTTTGCAAATTTTATATGTAATTTTGGCTCGCATTGCGCGGCATTTTGAGCTGTGTGTTTCCGCACTCCTTGTCAACACTTTTAGAGACAACCTGTCAGTAGGATTTAGCACTTTAAAGTAAAGCCATGGCCATAATGGCACTGTGATGCTGATTTAAACCAATACCTGTGTTGGAGGAATCTGATGTGTAGGGTTGGACTTGGAGGTAGGGTCGTCTTCTGCTGTTCGCCCCTCTGCCTGCCTCCTCTGTTTCTTTTACGGGACCACCAATTATTTAGTGACCTGCCTTAGTTTTGAAATTCCGCACTGCCGCCATCCTTGCTTTAGGCGGGTCGTGCGACGTGTTTCCATGACTGGTTTGCATGACTTAAATAAAATGGTGCCATAGACATTTGCAGATAAAGATTTCAGCTCAATTACTTCTTTATAAAGCCAAAATCTCGATTTGCACATGCCTCTGGAGCAGGTTTGGTGAAAACCGTCTGTGGAATCACACTGTGCACTTGCGTGGTCTTCAATTAAATGGCTAGAGTCAGCGCATGCGCTGATTGAGATTTGCCTTTAAAAAAAAAACCTAATTGAGTATAAATCTCGATCTGCGCATGTGCCGCTTCCAACACCATTTTTCTTAAGACAGTCTGTGGAATCACACTACGCACATGCTGCCTACTGCAATGATGACAGCGGCGGCACAGATTTTAAAAAAGGAGGCAAGTCTCGGATTATTCAACGAAATAGAATAGAGGAGACAGGTTGTGGATGGTTTTGTATGTCATGGTCATGTAATGTATATAACGGTATTTAGAAAAATATTTAAATGTGTATTTTTTTATTACACTTCTCAGAGAACCCTTTTCAGCACAGCTTTTCAGTTTCCATTGCTTGGGAGACTTCTCCAGTAATCTTCAGAAGAGAGAGCAGTATAAGACCCCATTCAGACACCAGTGTTTTCTCATGCACACACAAACCATCTTAAGGGGGCTTTACACGCAATGACATCGCTAACGAGATGTTGTTGGGGTCACGGAATTCGTGACGCACATCCAGCCTCGTTAGCGACGTCGTTGCGTGTGACACGTACGAGCGACTGCTAATGATCAAAAATACTCACCTAATCATTGATCGTTGACACGTCGTTCGAATCCCAAATATCGTTGATGGTGCTGGATGCAGGTTGTTCGTCGTTCCTGAGGCAGCACACATCGCTACGTGTGACACCCCAGGAACGAGGAGCAACACTGTACCTGCGTTCTCCGGCAACGAGGTTGGCGTCACTTTCTTTCGGCTGCTCTCTGCCCCTCCGCTTCTATTAGACGGCTGACGTGTGACGTCGCTGTGACGCTGCTCGAACCGCCCCCTTAGAAAGGAGGCGGATTGCCAGCCACAATGACGTCGCTAGGCAGGTAAGTACGTGTGATAGGTCCTAGCGATGTTGTGCCCCACGGGCAGCGATTTGCCAGTGACGCACAACCGACGGGGGCGGGTGCTTTCACCAGCGACATCACTAGCGATGTCGCTGCATGTAAAGCAGCCTTTAGTGTCATAAGTGCTTTTCTTCTGGGTTTTATCAGTCTTTGGTCTGTTTTTTAGTTTTTACTATTCAGTTTCATCAAAGGTTGTCATGTATAAAATAAATTGCAAAACCTCTCTTTACAATATGAATCACAGAGACAGAACATGAACCGCCGACTGATGCCATCCATGTGCCATCTGTGATTTTCACAGACCCATAGGCTTGTATGGGTGAATTTCATCTTTTATATACTGTTGATCAAAAATAGGCATGTCACCATGATTTTTTTGTAGATAAACAATGATAAAATAAAAGATGTGAACAGTTTCACAGATTATAATCTGTTTTTATGCAATCTCTGAAAAACTTGGAGAGAACATGTATGTGAAGAATAGATGTGTGAATAAGACCTTATAGTTAATATCAAAAAAAGATGTGAAGAAAATGGAGCATTTTTGTCATGCACATCATACATTATACTGTGTGCTCCGGTTACATCTCAGAAACTGCTATTCTCATCATCTGAAGAGAACAGCTGAAGAGTCTTGGAGAACAGGCTGTTCTTCACAGATTGCTCACTTTGCTATGCTTTACATTTAGAGATGATAATCCCACATATCTATCAATGGTAACTGCTGACTGATAAGTTAAATATTACCATCTGCTGGTCTCCTGTTCTTCCGAGACACCTTTGTGCTTCATTCTTCAGTACCTGTGATAACTTTTCTGAAGGTATAAATGTTACTGATTTAAAAATAGTAAAATCAGTTGAAGTCAAAATAGCATCAAATAATGGAAAACGGCACACGTCAACTGCAAGGATCAATAACATATTAACATTATCGGCAGACTCGATCTTTACTGTTGTTCACATTACAAAATTGCTGTAAATGAGATTTGGATTTAAATATTTTCTGCTTTGGAATAAATAGCAGGTGGTCTATATCCCCATGCATAATCTGCTTTAAAGGGTTTGTTTCATCTCAATTATTCCTGTTCATATGCTCTATTATATCATATAGGGGATCACCCTCTCTGATCTTTTTATGTGTCAAAATAAACTGGCCACTGACCTTTCTCTCTTTGTGCTATTGTCCTGAACTCTAGTCATGATCTTCTGTTCCTCACACCGCCCTTTTGCTAGGACTTTTGGTGCCACTGCCGAAGCACGTAACTCCTACTCAATGTGTGTGCTACCTTCCAAATTTCTAAAAGGTCAATATTCCAACTATCTTCTCAGACAGTGTCCTAAAACTCCAGGATACCTATGAAGGAGAGAGGGCTGCCGGGCTGCTTGGGTGCCATACTCCTTCGCCAAAGAGGCTCTGTATGCAAATGTCACTTCAGATTGGGTGCATGACACTTACTAGTTTCTTCAGGCCGGTGTCCATCACCCTGCTGACAGTCACCGTTGTAGACAGTAACATGCAACACTAGTGTTCGCTTAGCCAACCAGAATCATTTACTTATATTTACCATTACACCAGACATGGCCTCCCTTTCCTTCCTCTGTGTGGGGTACTGCTCTTCGACCTGTTCCTCGCTATCTCAGATCTCGTCCTCAAGCTCCGGGATCTCGCCTCCTTTCCCTTAACTCAGTTCACCTTTGTCCACTTCTGGGCCCTGATGACTCTCTAACCGGACGACTCTCTAAGCCCATCAGGGTAAGCTATAAGCTCTGGACCTCTCGAGGTTTCCTCAGGGTTCCCTGACTGGCATTAGCACCAAGACCATGTCTTCTCACACTTGAACCCTATTTTCTACTGGTCACCTTTATAACTGAACACAATAATCTGATATAGTATCTCAGATTATAAGAAGCTCAAGAAAATCTATTTTGTGTTTTAAAATGTAGATTTTTATTGAAAAATATATCATAAAAATTATTTTAATTTCACACTCTAAACCCAGGACATGGAAAGGTCATATATATTTTTATACATAAGCTATATGTCATGATTGACTCCTGGCTCAGCTGGAGCTGAGCCTTTTTTTTAGTTTCACTTCTGATGCAAGTCATGTTAGGGGTTAATCCTTTCTGCCTCATTCTGGAGGTCAGGCTGGTTTATTAGGGCACTGTTTCTCTTGGACTTCGCCAGTGATACTTCTGGCTCTGCTGTGTTCTGCTCTTGAGTGACCTGTTGTCTGCCCTGCTCCCTCCTGACCTCCGTGTTCACCTGACCTGTTAACCTCCTCTGTTGTCTGTTTCCATCAGTGTCTCTCCCGCTGTCTCCCTGTTCGTTCCTTTTCTGTTTACCTTTATTCTGTCTTGTCTTCCCACTCCCCCTCGCTTCTAGGCTCTGATTTCTCGGCTACTGACTATTTGCTTCCCTCTGACTACGTTTAGACTTTGCCCTTGTGTACTTACAAGACCTCATGTTGTGACATGGCTTTCTGATGATTCTACTGCCATCTGGTGGGCTTGACTAATATTACCTCTGCTAGGGAATTCCCTGCTCATACGTTTCCTCCACTTTTATGCCCCCTAGTGGTTTACCAGCTAACTACCTTCTCAGATAGTTTCAGGAATCCTCTGTCCCACATTACTGCGCTGTACTGCTATTGTACATCTTAGAGTACAGCGTGACACTAATATATATATATATATATATATGTGTGTGTGTGTATGTATATATATATATATATATATATATATATATATATATATATGTATATGTAGACAGTGATTATATCAGGTCATAAGCAAGCAATTATATGGGTCAGAATAGTATTATAAAGTGTTTCAACATGTATCAATATAGCAGTTTATCCATAAGGCATAACTGTAAAATTATCGCTGATTAAGCGCCAAAAATGCCAGTTTCAATACATAGTTTTTTGACAAGGACGTTCTTAATGCTTATTTAACCCAAATAGCGCTAAATATAGCAAATGCTAGATAATATTCACAGAGACCATATAATCCACGTCCTGCAACCCCAACATGTGTTTCGCCACTTCTTCTTTGGGGGGCGTAGAAGAAGTGGCCCTACGCCCCTCGAAGAAGAAGTGGCGAAACACGTGTTGGGGTTGCAGGACCCCTCTTAAAACCCAAATGCTGCCAGGAAGTTTAAAGTTTTTCTTCTCCCGACAGCAGGCTTCAGTGTGCAAGTGTCCGTCAGGTTTCAAGCTCTATTAACCTGCAGATTAACCCTATATCTGCAGCTTAATATCATTTTTGAATGTGATAGGTCCCTTTTAAAGGGTCAGTGATTTTCAGGTAGCTTAAGCCCCCCCTAAAGTGGCACTAGTTCTTCCTATAGCTATGTATCACAAATTTTGGCCTATGAATACGTTTTAAATTGCCATCTTTCAAAATTTGCAAAATACATATGTCTAAACAATTGAAAAGCATAAAGCGCGAACCTTCATATCTATTGTTTGGAAACGAGTCGTAAGTAAAATAATAATCATATGAATTTGATTGGTTTCAGAATGATAAAATAATGTATTCATGAAATATTGATCCCATAAAGATTAAAGTATACCTACCATTCCGGAATCTGAGCCATACTGGATTTGTAATCTTAAACAGACCTGAGCGTAAAATAATTGTAAGATTCTAATTTCAATTCTACAAAGGATGATCATATAAAGTCAAATGCTTTGGAACATTTCCATGTGCTGGGGCAATAGATTCAGTGATATTTTCATTTGCCAAATTTCAGGGTCAGAGCTTTTCACTGTTTGTTTTTCTTTTTTTTTCCCCAAAATGTTCCATATGTTTCTGAATTATTTATCTCCACAAATAATAAATGTTCTGTAAGATAATACTTGTGCTCATAACATAAAGAAATCACCACTGTAATGTTAGATTTGCTCTGTTATTTTGTTTGGCCAGGTTACCTTAACATTTTAATTTATGCATGTGTTTTTTCATGAATTTATTGGCAACAAGTGAAAGACAAATAGTCATTATATAAACCATGACTATACCCTGGGGTATCCTGCGATAAGGAATGTATGTCAACACTACTGAATTGAGTTTTACTTTCTATTGGAAGGACAGTCTGTTTAGAAAATCCAATATAAAATTACATATACCCCAATATAGATTTCAAAAAGTGTAATGTCTATTGTTCACCTCTGGAAGCACTGTATGGGGAATTGAATACGTAATGTCCGTTTCCCCCAGAGATTAGCATTAAATACTGAGAGTCTGAGCAACAACTGACTTTTATTAAACAGGGATCCTTTTTTCATGAATGTTTGTTTTGTGCAAAGTAGACCACTTCTGTAAAATAAAGTTCTGGTGATCCAGCATCTCCATGGGGCAGAATCTTGATTGGCAAACTCGGTATATTTTGAAAAATGTCTATAATCCTATAACTAGATGTTGCGCCATATTTATGTACATAGCTGCATAATTTTTACTGTTTTATAAGCGTTAAAGGGGTTGTTCAGGTTTGGGATAAGCTCGACTAGTCGGAATGTTGCCAGAAGTAGTCAAACGCCATGCTTGTGGTCATGTGACTGCTCACGCAAGGAATCCTGACAGATGCTGATGTCTAGTTAGTGGTTTGCCCAGCTATGGGTAATTTAGTCCTCCCTGCAATTAAAGGTTTTGTCCTGTTAGATGAAAACTTCTGTGTCAGTGTCTCTGACTGCATTAAGCCCACTTTGCCTATTGCTACACAGCTTCCACTATATCTATCTGTCTGTCTATCTATCTATCTATCTATCTATCTATATACACACATAAATATGTCATGATCCAGGCTGGCTTTTCCCTGCTGTGGTTACACCCAGCTCTGGCCAGGTCATTTCAGGGGTTAACCTCCCTTGCCTCGTTCTGGATCCCAGGACGCTATATGTTGCCTCTCTACCTATGTCTTAGTGCCTTGCAGCTTGTATACTGGCTCTGGTGAGTGTTCCCTATCTGTCCTGCCTCCCTGCTACTTTGTCCTGACTTGTACCCTCCCCCGTTCGTCCGCCTGTCCCAGCCCCTGACTTCCCGCTCCTGTCTGTTGTTTGTGTTTCCCTCTGCATACCTGATCTCCCGGCTTCCGACTTGGTTCTGTTTTCTGACTTGATATTGATCCTCCCTTTGCAATGACTCGACTTTCCTGGCTAGACCCTGACTGTTTGACTATTCTAGTGCCCCCTGTTGGTTCACCTGTTAACTGCCTGCTGAAGATATTCTGCTGCACTTCAGCTGCCTTTCCGTTACAGTGTTTCCTTGTCTCTCCTTCAATACTCTGCTGCCACCTAGTGGGGAATACACTGTACTACATCTTACTAGCCTTTGTGCAACATGACACACATTTTTGTATATATATATATATATAATATTTATATTTAGCACTTGTACTCTGCTACCAGCATATTAACGACTTGACAACCGACACTTTAGACACAACCAGATGGACATGCGATTTTTATTCTCTCCTCATTGTAAGATAAACAATTGCTTCTTATTTGCTCTTGCTGAGATTAAAGAGCCCGGGGGCTGGAAAGTATCATCTGAAACTCTGCGAAAAGCTACTCAATGGGAAGCAATTTTTTTTTTCAATATAACTGAAAGCAACTGGCATCATTTTACACAGAAAAAGAATAATGTGCTCTCTGTAATTTAAGGGTGCACAGCTAGAACTGCCATTATTACCTGGCAAAATCTAAAACACATTGAACAGTCTCAAAAATCAATGATTTATGCTAATAATTGAGACTGTTAAATTCATCTTCAATCCCTGACTTATACAGTGGTGCTTTTATTAAATATACTTACAATTGTAAACAAGTAGATTGGCCATCAAGTAGCACATATAGAACAAAATATAAATATACTGATGAGAAAAAGAGTAATAATGTTATGAACTTTTGACTTTTAGGCTCTGTATCTCACCATCCACTACAGCTTTCAATGTGAGACTACCTTCATTTTATAGACAATCATCTTGGCTATCTCATACATAAATTTGAATTTCAACTGTTTAGTAAATGATTAGTTGTGCAGATTCTTGTCATATCATGTCACATCTAACTGCCATCCACACTCTAACACAAATTTCCACAACCCTTCTAACCTGATACCCATTCACCCAGCACCTGCTCCCCCAGACCCACTAACAGCAGCTCTATGGAACGCTCGCTCTGTCTGCAATAAACTGTCCTACAGCCATGATCTTTTCATCACCAAACTTTCCTTCCTTGGCATCATAGAAACTTGGCTCACCCCCTCTGACACAGCTTCTCCTGCACTTTCTTATGGCTGTCTCCAACTCTCTCACACCCCCCCCCCCCCCCGCCCCAGTAACAAGCATGGTGCAGGAGTTGGTTTGCTCCTGTCTGACCAATGCTCCTTTACACCAATTCCACTACCACCCTCGGTTACTCTTCCCTCTTTTGAGGTGCACTCCGTACGAATCTACTCCCCTTCCAACCTCCAACTGGCTGTCATTTTTTGCCCCCACAGGGCCAGCCACTGCCTTTTTTGACTATTTCACCCCCTGGCTACTACTTTTCCTTTCCACCGACCCTTTCCACCGACATCCCCACCATCATCATGGGTGACTTCAACATCCCCATTGACACTTCTCACTCATCTGTCTCTAAACGTCTAACACTCGCTTCCTCCCTTGGCCTCACCCAATGGTCCTCTGCAGCTAATCATAAAGATGGCCAAACGCTGGACCTCATCTTCACTCATCTCTGTTCCATATCTAACCTCTCTAACTCGCCTCTCCTCCTATCTGACCACAACCTACACATTCTCTTCCCTCTCTTCTCTAAGTACACAACCCCCCTCCACAATCTTTCACACCCCCGCAGAAATCTCAATCAATTTGACTAAAGCTGGTGTCACACACAGCGACAACGACAACGACGTCGCTGCTACGTCACCATTTTCTGTGACGTTGCAGCGACGTCCCGTCGCTGTCGCTGTATGTGACATCCAGCAACGACCTGGCCCCTGCTGTGAGGTCGCCGGTCGTTGCTGAATGTCCAGCTTCATTTTTTGGTCGTCACTCTCCCGCTGTGACACACACATCGCTGTGTGTGACAGCGAGAGAGCGACGAAATGAAGCGAGCAGGAGCCGGCACTGGCAGCTGCGGTAAGCTGTAACCAGCGTAAACATCGGGTAACCAAGGGAAGACCTTTCCCTGGTTACCCGATGTTTACGCTGGTTACCAGCCTCCGCTCTTGCTCAGTGCCGGCTCCTGCACTGTGACATGTGGCTGCAGTATGCATCGGGTAATTAACCCGATGTATACTGTAGCAAGGAGAGCAAGGAGCCAGCGCTAAGCAGTGCGCGCGGCTCCCTGCTCTCTGCACTGTGACATGTAGCTGCAGCACACATCGGGTTAATTAACCCGATGTGTACTGTAGGAGAGCAAGGAGCCAGCGCTAAGCGCGGCTCCCTGCTCTCTGAACATGTAGCACAGCGACGTTATGATCGCTGCTTCTGCTGTGTTTGACAGCTAAGCAGCGATCATAACAGCGACTTACAAGGTCGCTGTTACGTCACTGAAAATGGTGACGTAACAGCGACGTCGTTGTCGCTGTCGTTTAGTGTGAACCCAGCATTACACTCACTTTCTCAGTCTCTTTTTCCCTCTTGCAGACATCGCTTCTTCACACGATGTAGATGCTGCTGCTACTATATACAACACCATAATCCCTGCAGCTCTCGAATCACAAACACCAAAACATGCACAATCAACAGGCAACCCTGGCACACGAGCCAGACTAAAGAATTGAAATGGGCTTCCAGAATTTCTGAGCGTAGATGGAAGAGGTCTCATTCCACTGAGCACTTCATTACATACAAACAGGCTCTCACCACTTTCAAGTCTGCACTCACTGCGGCAAAACAAACCTACTTCTCATCCCTCATATCTTCTTTATCCCACAACCCTAAACAGCTATTCAACACTCTCAACTCTCGCCTCTGTCCCCCAGCACCACCTCCCTCTCTTCTCATCTCATCTGAAGACTTTGCCTCTTTCTTCAAGCAGAAGATTGACAACATCAGAGCAAGCTTTGGCCCACAATCACCCCAGCCACTCCTCACAACTACTCAGCCTTCTGCCTCCAAATCCAGATTCTCTACCATGACAGAAGATCATCTTTCCACTCTACTCTCAAGATCACATCTCACAACCTGCCTGCTTGATCCACTCCCATCCCACCTCATCCCCAATCTCACGACAGTCTTCATCCCAACCCTAACCCATCTCTTCAACAAATCACTAACAACTGGTGTATTCCCTTCATGCTTTAAACATGCCTCCATCACACCCATCCTCAAAAAAACCCTCCCTTGACCCTTCCTCTGTGTCAAACTATCGCCCCATATCACTTCTCAAAACTACTGGAACAGCATGTCCATCTTGAACTGTCCTCATACCTCTCTTCCTGCTCCCTCTTTGACCGGTTACAATCTGGCTTCCGACCCCATCATTCCACTGAAACTGCCCTAACTAAAGTCACTAACGACCTACTAACCGCAAAATCCAAGCAACACTACTGTGTCCTCCTCCTCCTGGACCTGTCCTCTGCCTTTGACAAAGTAAACCACTCCGTTCTACTAGAAATTCTCTCATCTCTGGGCATCACAGACTTGGCGCTATCTTGGATCTCCTCATACTTAATCAACCAAACTTTCAGCATCTCACACCACTTCCTCATCTCGCCCCTTATCTGTTGGGGTCCCCCAAGGTTCAGTTCTTGGACCCCTGCTGTTCTCCATTTACACCTTCGGCCTGGGACAGCTCATAGAGTCCCACGGCTTTCAGTACCATCTCTATGCTGATGATACGCAGATCTACCTCTCTGGACCTGACATCACCTCCCTACTAACCAGAATCCCACAATGTCTGTCTGCTATTTCATCCTTTTTTCTCTGCTCGATTCTTAAAATTGAACATGGACAAAACAGAATTCATTGTCTTTCCTCTTCATTACTCAACTCCCCCACCTGACCTATCCATCAATGTCAATGGCTACTTTTTTTCCCCAGTGCCACGTGCTCGCTGCCTGGGAGTAATCCTAGACTCTGATCTCTCTTTCAACCTCACATCCAAGCCCTCTTCACCTTCTGCCGCCTCCAACTCAAAAATATTTCCCGGATCCGTACATTCCTTTCCCAAGCTGCAAAAACCCTAGTACGTGCCCTTATTATCTCCCGCCTGGATTATTGCAACCTCCTGCTCTGTGGCCTCCCTTCTAACAATCTCACACCCCTACAATCTATTCTAAACTATGATGCCCGGCTAATCCACCTGTCCCCCCCGCTACTCCCCGACCTCTCCTCTGCCAATCCCTTCACTGGCTTCCCATTGCCCAATGACTCCAGTTCAAAACCCTAACCATGACCTACAAAGCCATCCACAACCTGTCTCCTCCCTACATCTCTGACCTAGTCTCCCGGTACTTACCTGCATGTAACCTTCAATCCTCACAAGATCTCCTTCTCTACTCCTCTCATCTCCTCTTCCCACCATCGCAACCAAGATTTCTCCCGTGCCTCCCCATACTCTGGAATTCGATGCCTCAACACATCAGACTCTCGCCTACCTTCACAAGCTTTAAAAGGAACCTGAAGACCCAGCTCTTCCGACAAGCCTACAACCTGCCGTAACCCTCAATCAGCTCTACCCTCACCTACTGTATCCTCACCTATCCCTTGTAGACTGTGAGCCCTCGCGGGCAGGGACCTCTATCCTCCTGTACTTGTCTGTGCCTTGTATTGTTTGATTATTGTACATGTCCCTATTATGTATACCCCTTTCACATGTAAAGCGCCATGGAATTGATGGCGCTATAATAATAATAATAATGATAATAATAATATCACTGTAGTGTTACTGTTTTGCTCCTGGTGGTGTAAAAAAATATTTTTCTTCCTGTATACTACAAATAACCTGTTCTCACATTACCTTACAGCTCAGAGTGTTGTTAGGTTGATTTCACAGCAAAAGGGTCAATCGTTCGAATTGAGGAGCAGCCGTGAAGAAGATTTCCCAAGAAAAGAGAAACTGTATCATCCAGCTCTTTGATGGCAGTCTTTCATAGCCAAGAAAATTGCCATGACAGTTGGAAGAAATTAAGTCCATTGATTTAAAAGCCAAACGGTGGTTGTGCAGACAAAATATCGGGTTCAACAAGTCATCTCATCACATTTAGTATTGGGTAAACTCCCCCCTGCCCCAATGTTAGGGATCGGATACGGGAGCTTCACCCAAACTTTTTGTAAAGTCTGTGTTCGGGGTCGGAGATAAAGTGAACTTGCATCCAAACCCGAGCTTGGACTTTACATTTGTGAGATAAAATAAAGAATATAGTTAATATTAAACATTGCCATTTATACTTATCAGTCCCATGAAGCATCCTGCAGACTCTGTCTCCCAGTTGCTTCTACTTCTGGGTCCGATCATTATCTTCCAGGGGTATTCACTGCACTGCTCATCACTCGGCAGTCTTCAGCTTTTTTCGGCCGTGTTCGCGGTGACGTCAGGGTTCACCAGATTCCATGGCTTAGCCATGGACTCAATTGAACTTTGACTATCACTGTCAGTGTCAGCCTGCTTCTCGCTCTGTAGAGACGCTTCTCTGTACAAAGCGATGAAACAGAGCTGACATTGCTTTTTATAATATTATAATAATATATTATTGTTTTTTATAATAAAGATGGAGTCTTTTTTTTTTTTTTTACTTTTTTATTTTTTTTTCATTTTGAATAACTTTTTTTCTTTTTATGGGTTGTGTTTTTTTGTTTTTTTTTACGGTTTACTAGAAATTCTTGGTGACCGTGTCTAATTTGGCGTGACACCATGAATTTTGGGCTTAGTACCAGCTGAGAATACAAAGCTGGTATTAACCCCTTTATTACCCAGCATGCCAACGCCATCAGGGCCGCTGGATGAGCTGGGTAAAGCACCTGGAAATGACGCTAAGAAACAATTCGCCATTTTCATTGGTGGCTGCGGGCTGTGGTTTTTAGTGTGGGGGTCCCAGAATGATTGGGCCTTACCACACTGAGAATCCCAGCCCTCAGCTGCCTAGTTTTACCTGACTGGTGATCAAAATATGGCGGGAGCCCTTGTATTATTTATTTTTTTTTTTTAAGCATTTTTTTAGATAATTAAAAAAAAAATTAAAAATGTGGGCTTCCCTGAATTTTGATTGCCAGCCAAGGTAAAGCCAAGCAGATGGGGGTGGCAACCTGTAGGCATCCACTTTATCTGCACTCAGAATCAAAAATACCGTGGAGCGTGGTCATTTTTTTAAAATTATTTATTTTTACACTACTATATGTGTGAGACACCGAACAGCCAATCTCAGATGTTGTCACGCAGAATTGCTGTCTGTGATTGGCTGTTGGAGTAACCTGGAACCTCTATGGGCTGGTTTCAGGTTACTCTAGCATCCAATCACAGACACCCACTCTGTGACAGCGTCTGTGATTGTCTGTTATTTTAACAGTAAAATAAAACGACGACAGAGAGAAAAAAAATATTTTATTAGAAATAAAACAGAAGATATTCATCTTTATTACCATCTTTATTACCCAAAAAAATAACCTCCGACATAGTCAAAAGGTGGGCAAGCATCTTCATCTCTGCTACATCTGTACGAGGAGACAAACACAGATCTGCTCACACAGACTCAGCTGAGAGCTGTCAGAGACTTCACCCGAGTGCACAGCTGAGGCAGGTCAGCTGTGCCCCCCAGTAACCTCCACTGACTACAGGACCTTCCATGACGTCATAGCCATGTGACCAGTCTGGTGTGAATATTGTTGTTACCTTGTGGGTTACAGGACATTCCGTGACGTCTTGCACACGTCACCATTCATATGTTTTTTGTTTTTTTCAATTAATTAAAGCGGTGACGTCAGCTGTGCCCTCGGGTAACCCCGACTCTGATGTCAGCGCTCTCACTGCCGACAAGTGCTCCCTTAACGTCAGTGTTGCAATGATGTCAGTCGAAGTTACCCTGGGGTATTTGACCTGGGAGATGTTTTTAGAATAACTCTGGTTATATATGATATTTAGCACTCCCGCTTTTGTGTTTTGTTTTTTTTATGTATTTTTATGTAATTTTTATGTTTGATGATTGTTTTCTGAATTCCTGGTTTGGTTTAGTACATATTAAAAAAAAAATCAATTTACAAATATTATTTTGACCTCTGTCGGGTTTTTTGTGAAGTCTATTTCCCTAGTGGTTCCAATGGTCACTATAGTGATGGTTTTGTCACACCCCTGTACACATCTTTGAATTTATTTGAATATTTATATCAGGATTACTATTTATTACAGTGCAGGGTTCTTTTTATATTGCTTTTTTTTTATACATACAATATGTGTGAATTAGGTAATATTATGGGATTACTTTGAGTTATTACAACTGTTTATAGCTTGGAGCCATCAGTTTTGATATATATCTCTTCAGTGTGTAGATTATATTAATTTAGAACCTTGTTTTCGGCAATCAATTTGCTACTCTGTTTTGAAAGTTTAGGGGTGTTTTTACAGTTTTAATTTTGTTTCTACGATTGGCAAATGTAGCCAATGCCATCAGTATGTTTTGCAATAATAAGGTTTAGAAGGTCTTGAGACAGCTCACTTGCTTTGCCCATCATGGGATGTTTCATTGTGTCACCTCTGTAATAAGATGTCTTTTTTTATAGGCCCTCAGTTGAAGCAGTTGATATAATTTTTCATTAAGTGTTAGGATTGCTTTCTAATTAGTGATAAATTTCAGCTAGTGTCTTGACTTTTTGCACCTCTTTCTTAGTGTTCAATAATTTTTCTCATTACACATAAATCAAAACCATAGATATCCTTAAATTAAATTATTTGCCTCTGGCTAGTTACCAACATATGCTGAGAAATGTCAATAGCACCTTTACAAATCTATTTACTTAGAATATTGGTTACGTGTTCAATACTTATTTCACTCCTATGTTGTGAAGAAGGTAAAAAAGCAGAGTTTGTCTTCTGTGGGCAAAGTTTTGCTAAAAACCTGGGGTCCTGGAAATTTTGTGGATTTTATTTTAACATGTACCTGCTACCTAATTATTTTAGCATTATTGTAGACCAAGAATGAGCTTTTATGGCAACAACATTCCCTAATGGCAGTGACCTCTTTAAGTAAGATAATATGTACTGCTACAGTCCAAAAATTATTCAGAAATAACTTGAAGAAATCAAAATTATTAATTTTGTTGGCTTGGTTTTCACATTTCCCAGTTGTCACTCCATCTGAGCATGAATGAGATGTGTTGGGAAAACAAGTCTGATCCATGGAGGTTCCACCTAGAAGACGTAAAGGATCTATTGGTACTGTTGTGGTATCGAATACCATAGAACCCCGTTGGAGTTCTTGTGTGGTTTGTCTCACTGGGTCAGAGCTGTTTTGGTGGTACAAGAGGGACCTACAGCACATAGGTTACTATCTTTAATGTCATGAAGCTAAAATTGCCTGAATATGCTGCATTTTAAGACAGCATCTTTCCAGAACACATGTAACCTTTCAAGATATCATGATGCCGAAAGTTAACACAAGTAATTTAATTTTTAGAATTAAATGATGAGATAAGGTCCTTTATTCCATCAAGGGAATCGATGATGCCAATTTCATGATAATCATACAGTCTTATAATGCTGCCTATAACTAGAGATGAGCAAACCTGAGGTTCGGTTCTCGAACCGAACACCAAATTTAAAAATCAATGTTTGTGTGTGTGTGTGTGTTTGCAAAATTCATGTGAGCAACGCTGTGCTCAGGTACGCTTGGTGCTCAGCCCTGTGTGATCCACTGGTAATGTTTGAGCGGTGCACAATAGAAGTAACAACAGCGTGATCAGATGTAGTGTGTACAAAAAAAGCCTGCCCACCCTCCCCTAGAAGTGATCTGCTTATGGCTTGCTGTATGTGGGTGAAAACTCAAACTGCCAATCAGTGACTTGACCTGGGGTTTGGGTCAAGTTCGAGCCTGTAGAGCTAGGATAGTTTGCTGCCGACGAACCAAGCCTCGACGGAACTGCTCATCTCTATCTATGACTTAACAAATGTGCAAAATGCTTGTTCGTTGAGTGAAACCATGTTTGGTTTGTCAAAAAGATCATTATTCTTGGCAGTGCATCATACTGTGTAAAGAGAACTACGCTGTAAAGAACAATGGCACTCTATGCACTGAGTGATCTATGAAAGTGCCCATATGAAGTGCAGTCTACCTGTATACATTTTTTTTGCCTTTTTAACAGTTGTTTAATGATGAAGGGTCAATATGGGGCAGTTGTTCGCTTAGGCTGCTTTCACACATCCGGTTTTAGCAGAGCCGGCCAATCCGGCTCTAAAACCTATGCAACGGATGCGGCGACAATACCGCATCCCTTGCATAAGTTTTTGACATGCGGCGACAATACCGCATCCCTTGCATAAGTTTTTGACATGCGGCCCGTCCGTTTTTTGCCGCTTGCAGCACACTACTGAGCATGCGCAGTGGAAAAAAACGCATGAGGCGGCCGGACGCGGTGTTTGCCGCAGGACGCCGCACGTCCATAGGCATGCATTGCAAATCGCGCTGCATCGGCCGGATGCGGCGTGATGCGTTTTTTTTTTGCCGGACAAAAAAACGTGCCAGGCAGCGTTCCATCCGGCCGCCACATCGGCTAAATCTGCCGTATGTGGCAAAAACCGGACCGAACGCAAGCCCATGCGGCACAATCCGGCACTAATGAAAGTCTATGCAAAAAAACCGCAACCAACGGCAAAAAAAACCCGGTTGCGGTTTTTCTGTAAAGCGCCGGATTGTGCCGCACAGGAAAAAATGGAGGTGTGAAAGCAGCCTAACAAGACTGCAGACATGTACCTGCTTTTTTTTTCTGTGATTGCTTCTTTTTGACAAATTATACAATCATTTTTTGGGCTATTTTGAGTAAGAGAAATGTGGACCTGTTCCTGTAACATCCTGGCATTAAATAAGGCAGCAAACTTAGAGGTGCTTCACTAGTACATTTTCATAGGCACAGCGATATTATGTTGAGAAACAAGGTTTCTCTCAAATAGCTTGTATCGCCAATAGTGCCTTTGAGTGGCACTATTGTGCTCCGATCATCCCCTTTGCATGACCCCCGGGCTCTATGACCTATGATGTCCAGTGATGTCATGTCAACTTCCTGTCGACCTGACAGCATCGCGTCCGGCCCCAGTCTTACTGAGTTACTGGGCCATGGGTGGCGTTTCACCGCTCGTCACAGTCCCGTGTCACAGTGCAACATCGCTCCTGCTTGCTGCACTCTGCAGTGAAGGAACGGTGCAAGGAGATACTGGGCTGTGCTGAGCGGTGAAACGCCGTCCACAGCCCTGTCACTCAGGAAGACTGGGGCCGGCCTCAATGATGTCAGGTCAACTGGAAGTTGACGTGACCTCACTGGACATCAGAAGTTACAGAGCCCAGAGGTCACACGAAGAGGAAGAGCGGACCAGAATAGCGCCGCTCACAGGCAGTATTGGCAACACAAGGTAGTTGAGAGAAACCTTGTTTCTCAACATAATTTTGATGTGCCTATGAATACTAACTAGTGAACCACCCCTTTAAGAGAAGATACACTTTCTATGTACTAAGTAGATAGTGTACAATTTTAATATAAGTGCAGAAATCCTGGGTATCTTCAGATATCGTTATGCTGCTGCAGGTGCGTTTTTTCCGTTCTCGCCTTTCTAGAGTAGCTTGTAGCCACGGTATACTTTATTTTGTAGAGTGCAATGGAGCAAATTGTATTTAAGAACATGTCGCTATTGGTATAAAACACAGGTCACAAATTTTAGTTATTGTCCTCACTCTTAAACTATCGCTCTTCTTTTTCAACCCTTTTATAGCATTTTTACTCACTACACAAGGCGCGTGGTAGTATATAACCCGGCAATGGGATATTCCAGGTCAGACACCTGCTGCTGATATTATTTTTGCCCTTTAAGCTTCATCACTACAGCTGAGGTCATAGCTTAGCTTTGTGCCTGGGGATCTGAATAGATTTATGGGAATGTGGTACTAGGTTGAAAACAAAAGATCATCAATAATTTCTTACTTGCTGGATGTCTGCACAATTTAATATAGCTTAAGAGAGCGATCTGACATATCTCATTTAAAACCCAGTACATTTTTCTTAGATGGAGCTTCAGGTCTATTTTAGAGGCATAGGTAAAATGTCAGTGTATGGTTTTTCTAAACCCATCTTGTTTTTGTATCTCTTATGTAAATATTTTATCAATTGAAAATTGCCTTCTTCTCTCTACAGACCTTTGTACCATTTCTTTTTTTTTTTTTTAGAATGATACATTATTACATAGTACAACACATACTAGTACTCTGCTATTCAGATTAGTTCACCTACAGTCAAAAATGAGTTGGACATCCTTAGGTTACGTGCCCACGATCAGTATCCACTGCGTCCTGGACGCAATGGGCCCTGACCTGCGGGCTGTGAGTCTCCTTCGCAGGAGACCTCAGCTGCTCGTGCCCATGATCAAGGTTTGGATCACTGTGGTCTCTCGCTTGTATTATCACTATGGAGGACACTTGCGACTCTGCAGCAAATAATTGACATGCTTGTGATTTGTAAAGCCACACTGCAGTTCCGTTTTCGCTGCGGGCCGTACACAAACAGTGAACATAAGATTTCTAGAAATCCCAGTTTGACGAATCCATGCAGAAGCAGATTACAAAGAAATCTGCATTTTGATGAATACAGTTTTTCGGTAAAATTCAAAGGATTGATGTTTTTACTGTTGCTCTTTACTCTGACTAATAGAAGGCAACATGGTGTCTGAGTGGTTAGCACTGTTGATTTGAAGCGCTTGGGTCCTCTGTTCAAATCCCACCAAGGACACCATATGTCAGGAGTTTGTATGTTCTCCCCGTGTTTTGTGTGGGTTTCCTCCAGGTTCCCCGATTTCCTACCACACTCCAGTGACATTATTATACAGACAGTGATGATCACGTCTATAAAGCATTGTAGAATTAATATTACTATATACGGTAAGTGAGTAAAATAAGAGGAACCTGTTTTGCTATGTTTATATACTCCAAAAAATCTTATGTAAAAAAAGGTGTTGTTGGGTAAAGCGTTTTATGTTTCATTGTCCAAAAACTATAGCAAAAATGTTGCAAAGTGATATAAAAAGACCTCCAGAAGTTTTTTTTTTTAAAAAAAGACAATAATCTAGAGATAGTGTCCCAACAACTGTGTACCTCGTAGAGAACAAAAACCATATGGCCCCTGAGTCATCAAGAATAGCGATATCCACAATGGTCTTGATGATGGGGTATGTTTTGAGTCAGATGCTCCTAATTCATTAAGAGGACACATCACTTAATGAGCCTAGAGCATCTATCAAATGATGTGCCCCTCACCACACATTTTACATCAGTAAGGGACTGGAGTTACAGTAGATTTCTACCATAAGGTATGCCATAGCTTGTCACAAATTACATGAGCTGTTGCATGTGCCCTTGTTCTGCCCCAATTCTGCCCATCTTGGCAGATCTGGGTGGAGCTGGTATCAAAATGCCAAAAGTCACACTTTTGCGTAACTTCGCGTTACGCAAAAATTTTGCAACTTTTAATAATTTATTATAGCATTCTGGCATAATTGCTTTTATGAATCGGGCCAAATTTGAAAAACAGCACTTACATTACAGAGATATTGTAGAAAATGAAGTTGTACTTTAACTTTGAGAGATTTCACAAGTTCTAATCTTGATTAAAATCTGAAAAATAAAATAAAAATGTCACTGGTTTCTGTCAATCATTGCATTGTGCAGAGACAATTCAAATGTAGAATTCTACAAGGGTTGGTATTTGTCCAGGAACCATTATTGGAAAAAAAATACCCTGTGGAAAATGTTGGTTTGATTTGGAAATATCATTATATATTATATATATTATATAATGACCTTAAAACCTAACATACTTGTAAAATCAAGAAGCAGCTGGGCTTCTCAGAATAATGAATATACTGCCTTGGAGCCCAGATCTGACCTTTTGAATACTGAGCTTTAAAAACTTTACAAATGCCTGAAGTTCT
This sequence comes from Anomaloglossus baeobatrachus, assembly GCF_048569485.1. Lineage (NCBI taxonomy): Eukaryota > Metazoa > Chordata > Amphibia > Anura > Aromobatidae > Anomaloglossus > Anomaloglossus baeobatrachus. The sequence goes on along the minus strand of NC_134355.1, from coordinate 81,851,190 downwards.
ACTCTTAATTAAAATCTGCCCAAAAAATCCATTGGGATCTGTCCATCCTTTCGTTGTGAGGATTGATTTCAACCAAGGATCACAATTTGCCCCGGAACCAATATTGAGGGGAAAAACCACACACACTAGAACATCAAATGAATTATCCATGATCTGTCAATAAGATTACCAAACCATATGTTTGGGCATGGAGCTCTTTGAATTGTAAATCCATCACCACCTTTACATCTTCTATGAGTATATAATACAACTATATACTAATATAATAATATGAACAAAACAGCTCAGTACGCTGAATAAAAGCCTAATTTGCGACAAATACTTCCAGCAGCGCGGACAATTCAGGTAATCACTCTGACATAAGCACAGCGGGATACTCACCATGGGAATTTTTACGTTGTTTTCCGAGCCCGAACCCTGAGCCTGGAGCCTGAGGTCGCACATCCCTATTTACCATTGTGCCTCAATTCTCAGTAATTGTCATGATGTAAGATGTTGGTCTTTGGTGAATCTTTTCTATCAACATTGGGTGTAGTGGATCTATAATGATCTATATTCAGGGCTTTCAGCCATTTTGAACTATTGGATACTATCTTCATCAGGCTCATGAGCATTTTTCTAGTAGTTTTTTGGAAATTCATAGATTGGTTACAATAAGAAAGAGGATCCGAAAGAAGTCACCACGAAAGGGAAACTTTTAATTTATTGTTTCATACATTGAATAATTCAACCTCACCTTATGCAATGTATGATAATATATAGTGTGACAGCTCTCCGTACATCATTCTCTCTTGACTTTCCAGACAACTTCATTAAAATCAGCAGTTCTGGAATCCTCATATGTTAGTCTGACTTTTCCAATTAATATTTAAGTAATTTGTATTCCCCTGCTTTAATTGAAACACAAATGAAAGAGATGGATGTTATTTGAAATTCTGCAAACTTGTATTTGGTAATGAATACATATGTACGAGCTGCTATTGGAGAGTAACACATCAGAGAGGAGTCAGGGATGCCTCCTGCTGCTTCACATACAGACTGTGATCTTATTGAAGAACTTTTCAATATTCAATTGTATGGAGAATTTTCGTCTCCAGCTCCGTACTCTACTTGGTCGTGTTTAATTTGCTGCTCTAATTACCAGATGCTATTTACACAGTTGCACAAAGTATTCATGGGAAAAGGTCAAAATACTTTAGTCCTGGATTTCTATCAATTTTTTTTTTTTTACCACTACTCCGTGCCATCCTAGATTGATTTGGGGAGATATTATTTTTCTCGCTTTATTAAGTGATGTATTTTTTTTTTTTTGCATAAACTTCCTTTAAGCATTTGTTTATGACCCACATTTTTAACTGGGTTATGTTAAAAAAATAGAAATAATAATCCTTCTTTTTAGGCATTACATATCACCAATATGTTTTGTACTACTCATAATAGCATCACTTAGATCAGTCCTATTCATCATAGGGGTTCACGATCTAATTTCTCAATTAATCGAAAGGTCCAATTTCAGAATAAGTCGATTAACCTTTGTTTGTCTTTTTGGAATGTTGGATTAGACCAGGGCAACTGGGCAAATCCCAAACAAACATGACAAACGAACGTAGATTTTTCCCATTGGATGGTGTCTTAACTTAAGATGTTGAAAGTTAAAGCACCACTCCAACCTTCTTTTCTTTATTGCACCACTGGAGTGGTACTTTAAATGTAAGTCCCCAGACCCATTCCGGTGTATTCATTTTCCATAGCTGTCACTCCAGTTGGTCTTTCGTAATTATGACCCGCTGGCTCCTCCAGTGTTTCATGGCGACCATCGGAGGTCACAACTCAATACATCTCTATGGGAGCCTCATTGTCGCTTTCATAGTTTTTCATTGGGAGCTTGTGATGTAATTTCTGACTTCTGGGCAGTCAGAAGTTAGTCACAAGATGGCGCTGTGAGACTGGAGTGACATGTGTAAAAGGTGAAGCCTTGTATACAGCATTCTAACATGCTGTATATAAGAGCCCAGGCCACTGTGTAGAATGTAAAAAAAACACTTTATAATACTTAAAGGTCGGTGCAGAGCAGATGGGTATCATGGGCGTCTCCGTTCCCCGTTATCGGCGCATCCTCTTTCAGCCATCTTTGTCCTCTGTCTTCTGAAGCCTGGTTGCATAATGTGTGCTACGTCATCCACACAAGCTGACCACTGGGGTCCTGCGCAGGCATACTTTGATCTGCCCTGAGCAGGGCAGATCAAAGTATTGTAGTGTGCATGCGCGGAACCTCAATACTGGCTGTTGTGGATGACATTGGACGCATGGTCACTTGTGCATTGTGATTGGAAGCATTGTCTTGCGGGAACAAGATTCCTTTGGACAGCTTGCCGCTCCTTTTGGCCTTCAGAGCTGCCTTCAATTGGTCCAAAAGTTCAATGTAATACATTGCATTGATGGTGGAACCCTTTTGAAGGTAGTCCACTAGCAGCACGCCCTCCTTATACCAGAACACAGACACCAATACCTTAGTGGCTGATTTTTGCACCCTACACTTCTTTGGATGAGGAGAACCACTGTGCCTCCACTCTGTTGACTGCTCCTTGTTTTCAGGGTCATGCAAATAAATCCAGGTCTCATCCATAGCGACCAGTTAATCCAGGAAGTTATCAGTGCGGAAACGCTGACAAATGGACCGGGAAGTTTTCACTTGCATGCTTCTCTGATCTGTTGTCAAACATTTGGGGACCCATTTTGCGGATAGCTTCCTCATTTCCAAATGTTCATTGATAATGACACAAAAACGTTCACGAGAAATGACCATTATGGCTGCTATTGCTTTATCTGAAAGTCGTCGATTCTCCAGTATGAGGTTGTCCACAGCATCGACGATCTCCAGACCAACAACTATTCTCGGTCATCTAGGATGTTCCTCATCATTGGTGCTGAAGTGGCCCGTTTTAAATTTGGCAACCCAGTTCTTAACTGTGGAATATGAAGGGCATTGATCCTCCAATGTCTGGGACATAAAACCATGAGTATCCTTCATGAACTTTCCTTGCAGAAACAATAATTTTATCACTCTGCTCTGTTACTGTGAATATCGCATTAGGCTCTGCCGTTTTGTTTTCCCGCGTGCGTAGAGCACTATTACCATAAGCAACAAACACAAAATTTTGAAAACCTATAATTAGACACATAAGGCTTTCATGTGATGTAACATTCGTTGCCATAGAAGCAAAAAAAAAGATCCCAAAGCCAAAGACTTATCAGCAGCCCCTCGTATAAGTTGCTGTGAAATGTTTCCGACAGACAGTACCCCCTTATAGTGCACAGGCAGATGCTGAGTGCAAAGTAACTTGTGCAAAAACAGCCTGTGGACCTCCTGATCTTTAGTAGTTCACAACATAGAGCACCCGCTGTACAGGTTTGATGTATAAATTAGTATGTGGACCCCTGATGAAGCCCCTTGAATTTTGTGTATATGATTTCTGGCATGCTTTTCAATTGACCATCATAAGTATGGTTGGTGTTCATGGAGACTTTTCTATCCATTGATACAACCCTGTGGGTTTCCTTGGATCTCCTTCTTAGCTCTCTCGACAGGGCTATAATTGTGTTTGGGCTGTGAACACTTAAAAATAAGGACTACTTAGTCAATTCTGTCTGGCAGTAGGGTCAATTATTCATACCTTATTACTATGATGCCCATAAATATACACAGCACATTTGCATTTTGTTTCACAAAGATATATTTTCTTGCTTTTCTCATCGGATAAGTAACCGAGTCAATATTAAAAAGAGATTGTGATTAATCGGACTACTTAAATCATCATAACAGAGAAAGTTCCCAATGAATATTCTTTAACTTTCCCATCCCACCTGATTATCTTTTCTGTGAACGCAGTGTTTTTTCCCCACTGCTTATTACTAGTGAAGCAATCAATGTTGTTTAGTGCTTAAATCTAGTAAAGTTTCTATTGTCGTTGCATTAGTACATTTGTATTGTTCTTTTTTAGTAGATTGATCATGTACGCAAAGTCCAATTTTACTTTATTTAATTGAAGAAAGATTTCTGGTGTGCAAAGCTTAATAAGATTCAGTCCTGCGATTCCTGCATGCGCTTCACTTGATTTGTATCCTCAAGACTTCTTTGCAAGGACCCCTACAGAATTCACTAAGAAATCTGCATCTCCTACTGATTGTAAACTGTCTTCCTGACAAATAACGAAAACAATTTTCTGTATCAAGTAATTGCCAGTAATTTTCATTCCTGGTGCAAAGTATTTTGCATTTCCCTAATGTAGGATACAGGTAAAATATATCTTTGTACCGTGTACCTAATGTGGGAAACAGATGTATATAAAAAAAAAATTCTGGTTGCTTATGACTCATATAGAGAAAACCTCTCAAAGTAGTAAAGCATGATATGATCAGTAATGGAAAACGTCATCTGTGTGATGATGGCTATAAAAAAACCCCATTGTATCCATTGCCTAAGATTGGTAAAATAGCACATCCAGGGTCACCAAGAAGTGGTTCTCCAGAACCTTGAAAATTCAGAACACCCGCCCTGACATCTTTTGCTGGGCATCAACCTATTCGACTAGTGATCCAACTTATTGCTTCACAATGAAGGAAAAGTTCACTTTTGAGTATTATCTCATGTTTTTTTTTTCTTCTATACCGTTCCTCCAGCTTAACATGTCCCGAGATACTTAGTATGACTTGATGGGCAAGCCAAAAAATGATTTTGCAATACGCTGTCGGGAGAGGTTTCTCCTCTGTGTTTGTTCTTGACTAAAGATGAGTGAACCTGAGGTTCGGTTTTCGAACCAAACATCAAATTTAAAAATCTAGGTTCGGGGTTTGGAGTTTGGGGGCTTTACGTGCAAACAAAACTCACACAAGCAAAGCTGTGCTCAGGTACGCTTGGTGCTCAGCCCTGTGCGAGCCAGTTGCAGTGTTTGAATGGTGCACTCTGGTGGTAACGACTGCATGATCAGATATGGTATGCAACAAGAAAAAAAAGTTTGAAAAAGCCCTCCCACCCCCGGAAGAAATCTGCTTGTGGCTGGCTGTATGTAGGCAGAGACTCAAACTGCCAATCAGTGACTTGATCCAGGGTTCGGGTCAAGCTCGAGCCTGTGGAGCTAGGCTTGTTTGCTGCCAGCGAACCGAGCCTCGACTGAACTACTCATCTCTATTCTTGACCACTCAGTGATTGATGTGTTACAGCTTATTGAGAGTTTTGCCAGAATGTCAAGATGACGGAGTAAATTTTATTTGAGAAATTGGAGCCGTTTTATGAAAAGCACGAAGATTAGATGGACTTAGACGAATGCAGATGTCAATAGCCGAGTTCTATGCACTGTGATCCCAACAATCCAACAAAGGAGCATACATTCAGTTCTTTCCTCAGCAATATTTAAAGGGGTTTTCCCTACCAGCAAAGTACATTTTAATCAATAAATCTTCTAATAATAATCATTTCCACAATTGGATGTGTTTAAAAAAAAAAAAATGTTCCTGTTCTAAGATAATCTTATATATGTGCCCCTGCTATGTACTGTGTAATGGCCGTGTCGGACCGTACATGGACATGGTCTGATCATACCACATCTCCTGGGCCGGGGAGAACGCAAAAAAGAGTATACAGAAATTTTATCCGGGAATCCTAGATGAGGCTTTTAGTGAGGTAAAACATTTCCCTTCCCGATTTTTGAAAAACGTTCCTGTGCTGAGATAATCTTTATATATGTACCCCTGCTGTGTACTGTGTAATGGCCGTGTCTGACCATTATAGGGACATGGTCTGATCATACTAAATCTCCTGGGCCGGGGAGGATGGAAAAAGAGTATACAAACATTACAGCACAAGATCACAAATTATTCTTTGAGGCACAACATTGCTTAAAACAGCAGTCTGGGGGCTGAGTAAAAGGCTGAAATGGATGCATGATTGTTTGAAAGCCGTTCTTCGCTCCCTGGTGCTGCGCTCCCCGTTGCCCTGTGCTTTGCTCCCCGCTCCCTGGTGCTGCACTCCCCGCCCGGTCCTAACATAGGATCGGCTGGGGAGGCGGCGGGGGAGCGAAGCACAGGGCAGCGGGGAGAGCAGCAGCAGGGAGCAAAGGACCTGGGCGGACCTGGGCGGGTAGTGTGCATCAGCTGATTGTTTAACCTTTAGCTTTTTACCGCCTGGCTTTTAAACAATTATGCATCCATTTCAGTCTTTTACTCAGCCCCCAGACCATTTTGTAGGGTCCAGCAGACAATTACTTGCATTTCCCATTGATTTACATTGGACTCGCTACTCCTAACGAGTAATTACAAGGATATTCATGGAGTAGCGAGTAGCTCAAATACCGTACTACTCGGCGAGTACTGAGTAGTAACGAGTATACTCGCTCATCCCTAATGCTGTATTCTAAAGCTGAATATGGGGAATTCTGTTGACCACTTTAATGATGTTCCGGGGGGCCACAATGGTTGGAGGATCTTCATAATGATCATGATCGGTGATGATCCCATAGCACAGTTCCCACCAATTAATAATTCTGGCATGCTGCTCTAGTTGACTTTCCCTTTAATAGCACAGTAATGATGAGTACCTAGGATTTTCAGCTTTGTAGAGATTCAAGTCCATTACAAAATATAGCATTTCTTCCATTTAGGATTCAGCAAAAGTCTGAGCTCACAGATATCTACCAATTGCATCTTCAGATTTGCCAATGTGTCAAGCCAAAAGTTGTTTTTAAGGTGATATTTTTTCTTAAAATTATTATAAAATTATATGACAGAACTTGATGAATAACTGGTCTGTGACGCTCTCAAGGCTTTACAATACAATCAAGCATTTCGTTCAATGTCATATGTAATTATAAGAGCCTTCAGCTTGGTGAAATGAAAATTGTTTGCAAAATCTATTCTTACCGAGTGTAGCAATTTGTCTTCAGAGAAGAAATAAATGTATAACGGAATATCCTCCAAAAATCTATTAGAAGAGCATACATTTAAAATGAATCTCATTCAGAAATCCATCTAGAGAATGTGTCGTTCTGTAACTGTAGTCATGTAAGGTGTTAGACTAAATCCAATATGCTGAGACCACATCGGCCTGCCTATGTTTAGCTTCCATCATCCATTGGCTAAGACTGCTTCTGTGGACTTTGAAGAACGAGAACTTATTAAACTGTGGATCTTTGATATTTTATAGTTTTTCCTTGTTTCAAAACTTTTGATATTTTAGGGAAACTTTTTGGAGACTTGGGCAAAATAAAAAATGAAATAAGTAAAATCAAGTCTCTATGGACATTTTTTAGCTTGAGATGAGTGTAAACAATATAGAAATGAAGGCTAAGTATTTCACCATCTTCTTTTGTCCAATGTCTTATGAGATTAAGTGAAATTTCTTTAAAATGACCACTCAAAAATTCCATTAAAAGTTTATTTTTGGAGGATTTTCTGAAAGAAGATGGGCAGGATTCAAAATAAAAGGTGAAACTGAAAATCTGGTCTGGTTGTCCTTTCAAAGTGGTATATTTTTAACCCTTCATGACATATGACGTAAACTTGGGTTATATGTCATGTCATTGCCTCAGTGTCCTAGCAACTCCAGACTCTATTCACATTGCAGAGTCTGGCAGGCAACCTGATGCTTCTTAGTAGCTCAGCCAGAGTCGGGAGTTGACTGTTTTGTGCTCTCTGGTCTTTAGTTTAGCAGCAGTTTATTTTTGCTGGCTGGTGATTTGCTGCTGGGGTCACAGGTTGCTGGTTTCCTATCACAGGCGCCTCCACCATTTAAAAGATGGTGGAACCCAACCTCACATGATGAAGATAGCTCTAGCTCTGCTCCAGCGTTGTCAGTCTTTGTGAGTGGTGACCCAGTTGTTGGTGAACAGTTGTATGCAATTTGGTGTGCTGTGGAGCTATCCTTGTTGTTTGTTTATTTCCCTTCTGTACTTTATTTCTCCCTGAACACGTATTGTCTCTTCCCTGGAGTGTGCTTGCAGGGAGTTTGAGCTTTGGTTTTCCCCTGTCTGTCAGTATTTTTGAGATTCTTTACTCCTGTCATAGCCCTACCTGGTGGCTGGTAGACAAGGACTGCTCTGGAGTTAGGGCCATGCTGGTGGTTCAGACCTGGCTACCATTGAGCCTACCTCTGAAATATAAAACAGTTTAGGACTCCTAGTCTGAGGACCAGTATAGGTGCCCTTACTCCTGGTTACCATGTCATACCTGTGATTGATGCGGGCTCATACACCAAACCCGTATCTTTCCCTGCACATGACAGCTGATTTACTCAGCCATCATGTGCCTCTAAAGTGGGCTTTACATGCAACGACATCGCTAACGAGATGTTGTTGGGGTCACGGAATTCGTGACGCACATCCGGCCTCGTTAGCGACGTCGTTGCGTGTGAAACGCAGAATGACCGTTAACGATCAAAATTACTTACCTAATCGTTGACCAGTCATTCATATACTGATTATCGTTGCTGTTGCAGGATGCAGGTTGTTCGTCGTTCCTGCGGCAGCACACATCGTTATGTGACACCGCAGGAACGAGTAACATCACGGTACCTGCGGCCGCCCGCCATGAGGAAGGAAGGAGGTGGGCAGGATATTCCAGCCGCTCATCTACACACCTCCGATTCTATTGGGCGGCCGCTTAGTGACGTCAAACGAACCGCCCCCTTAGAAAGGAGGCGGTTCGCCAGCCCCAGCGACTTCGCTAGGCAGGTCAGTATGTGTGTCGGGTGTTAGCGATGTTGTGCGCCCGGGTTTCACCAGCTGTGTGTAAAGCCCGCTTAACAGCCGTGTGTGGATCTGAGATCCGCCTTCAGTTGTTAACTAGTTGAATCTCTCTGTCAATCTGACACTGTATTACAACTGTAAGCTAAAATTTCTCCTATTAACTGCTTTAAAAAAAAACATCATAAATTATATGCTGTCTGGTTTTTTTTGTTTTTTGTTTTTTGCAAAAACATATACGTGTCTATATACTATGCAAGAACAGTATATGGTCCCAATATATTTTCCGTTTGTAGTCAAATAGTTCAGCAAAATGGACAATTGTACCCGCTTTGGAGGTGAGAATGGACCCCTTACCTCCATTGCAATCATGATATGTACATCCTTGTGTCCATCCTCATCATTACATGATTTTTATTAAAGGGACCCTGTCACCAACTTTTTCAAAATAAACTCTATATAACAAAGCATGTGTAATTGCAAGAGTCCAAGAGGTGAAGGGGCCTATTTCTACCTACAAAGCAGATAAAATTGTTCATTACGATGTGACATTGAATTACAAAGGGCCCATATATTGTCCTTTCACAGGGCCTCTTCTCTGCCTGCATCCTCCAGTGTGTATGTATGTGTGTGTGTGTGTGTGTGTGTTTGTATATATCTAATATATATAAAGGTATGTATGTATGTATGTATGTACTAGCTGTACCACAAGGCTTCGGCCGGGTTAATAAGTGCTGTTAACAAAATAGAATGTATTAACAAAAATGTATTCTGCACACAAAAACCACAAAACAAATAGAAATGTAATTATTAAAAGGCAAAAACTAAGCTAATAGAAGCATTTCACAACATATATTTCAACACCACAAATATTCCACACAGATTTAACTAAATTGGCCAAGTAATGTGCTCTGTCTGTCTCTTTCCAGGTCTATCTGTTTCCAGGTCTGTCTCTTTCCCCATCTGTCTCTTTCCCCGTCTGCCTGTCTCTGTATGTCTCTTTCTTTGCCTGTCTCTATCTCTGTTTCTTTCCCCATCTGTCTTTTTCTAGGTCTGTCTCTTTCCCAAGTCTGTCTCTTTCCCCATCTGTCTACCAGTCTCTTTGTCTGTGTCTTTTCCTGTCTGCCTGTCTGTCTGTCTCTTTCCTTGTCTGTCTCTATTTCTCTTTCTCTCTCCCCATCTGTCTCTATCAAGGTCTGTGTATTTCCCCATCTATCTTTGTCTGTCTCTCTGGCTGTCTCCTCCTTCCCGGTCTGCCTGTCTCTATCCCTATCTGCATGTCTGTCTGTCTCTTTCACCGTCTGTCTCTTTCACCGTCTGTCTCTTTCACCATCTGTCTCTTTCACCGTTTGTCTCTGTCACCGTCTGTCTCTTTCACCGTCTGTCTCTTATACAGTCTGTCTCTTTCACCGTCTGTCTCTTTCTCTTTCTCTCTGTCTCTCTCTATCCATCTCTCTCTATCCATCTACCCACCGACATCTTATTACCTCACATATTAGCTTCTTATACTATGAATGTCTTTTGTTCCTATAGCAACCAATCACAGCTCCTACTAATAACCTGTAGTTCCAGGCTCCATTTACTTTAATGGAGGCATGTTTTTTGGAGAGTATCTATAAAGCGCGGGGTTACATTTTCCTGTCAAAACATAGTCTATGACGTTCCCTGAGTCACATGAGGTGTCTGTGCAAAATTTCGTGATTGTAAATGCAACGATGCGGATACACTTTACGTTACATTTTTTCCCCATTATGTAGATAGGAGAAAAATTCATTGGTAAATTGGAACGCGCGGGGTTAAAATTTTGCCTCACAACATAGCCTATGATACTCTCGGGGTCCAGATGTGTGAGTGTGCAAAATTTTGTGGTTGTAGGGACATACATTCATGCATACATACACACATTCAGCTTTATATATCTGTAGCACCTGGCGCTGCCCGGGATAGTAACTGTCTCTCTGTTTCTCTCCCATTCTCTGTCTGTCTCCCCCTCTAAATATAGCTCTATGTCTATCTCTCTATCTCTTTCCCTGTCTGTCTCTGACTGTCTGTCTCTTTCTCCGTCTGTCTCAATCTCTTTCCCTGTCTGTCTATCTCTGTCTCTTTCCCTTTCCCTCTCTATTTCCCTGTGTGTCTCTTTGTCTGTCTCTTTACCTGTCTTTGTCTCTTTCCCTGTCTGTCTCTTTCCCTCTCTTTCCCTGTCTATCTATCTCTTTCCCTGTCTGTCAATCTCTGTCACTTTCCCTGTCTGTCTCTTTCCCTGTCTGTCTCTTTCTCTCTTTCTCTCTCTTTCCCTCTCTTTCTCTCTCTTTCCCTGTCTGTCTTTCTCTCTTTCCCTCTCTTTCCCTGCCTGTCTCTTTCCCTCTTTCCCTGTCTGTCTGTCTCTCTGTCTCTTTCCCTGTCTCTCTTTCTCTTTCCCTGTGTCTATCTCTTTGTCTGTCTCTTTACCTGTCTTTGTCTCTTTACCTGTCTTTGTCTCTTTACCTGTCTTTGTCTCTTTACCTGTCTTTGTCTCTTTACCTGTCTTTGTCTCTTTACCTCTCTTCCCTGTCTGTCTCTTTCCCTGTGTCTGTCTCTTTGTCTGTCTCTTTATCTGTCTTTGTCTCTTTACCTGTCTTTGTCTCTTTCCCTCTCTTTCCCTGTGTCTGTCTCTGTCTGTCTCTTTACCTGTCTTTGTCTCTTAACTTGTCTCTCTCTTTCCCTCTCTATCCCTGTCAGTCTGTCGCTTTGTCTGTGTCTGTCTCTTTGTGTCTGTCTCTTACCCTGTCTGTTTCTTACCCTGTCTGTGTCTGCTTCTTTCCCTGTCTGTGTCTGTATCTTTCCCTGGCTGGATTGTGGCACGCCAACATTCCATTTAAGGGCATGGCTGCGCATTCTTCTAAAGTTCTGGCTGCACTGTGGCTCCCACCTCCATTCGCTTTAATGGAGGCAGTTTTTTTGGTGAATAACTGTAAAGCGCGGGGTTAAAATTTCCCCTCAAAATATAGCCTATGACGCTCTCAGCGTCCAGATGTGAGTGTGCAAAATTTTGTGGCTGTAGCTGCGACAGTGCAGATGCCAATCCCGGACACATACACATACACACACACACACACACACACACACACATACGCATACATACATACATACATACATACATACATACATACACACACACATATACACATACACACACACACACACACACATTCAGCTTTATATATTGTATGTATGTATGTATGTGTGTGTGTGTATGTCCGCTAAAGGAATCCTCACCATCGCATTTACAATCATAACATTTTGCACAGACGCCTCATGTGACTCAGGGATCGTCATAGACTATGTTTTGACAAAAAATTTAACCCCGCGCTTTAAAGTTACTCTCCAAAAAATCTGCCTCCATTAAAGTGAATGGAACTGTGAGCTACCGCTATTAAAAGGAGCTGTGATTGGTTGTTATAGGAACAAAGGACAGTCATAGTATAACTAGCTTATGTGTGAGGTAATATAATGTCGGTGGAGAGACAGACACAGACAGACACGGACTTAGAAAGAGGCACACAGGGAAAGAGACAGAGACAAAAGGACAGACTGAGATAGATAGGAAAAAAAAGCAAGCCAGACAGACAGAAAGACACACGGGGAAAGAGACACAGAAGCAGACAGGGAAAGAGCCAGAAAGAGAGACTGATACAGAGATAGAGAGAGACAGAGAGGCAGAGATAGACACAGTTACTATCCCGGGCGATGCCCGTGTACTACAGCTAGTATGTGTGTGTATATATATGTGTGTGTGTGTGTATATATATATAGATAGATAGATCTATATATATATGTATATACATATATGTAAATATATAAATAATTTTTTTATTTTTTTTATTATATATATATATATATATAAAGTTTGGACACACCTTCTCATTCAAAGAGTTTTCTTTATTTTCATGACTTTGAAGATTATAGATTCACATTGAAGGCATCATAACTATGAATTAACACATGTGGAATGATATATTTTAACAAAAAAGTGTGAAACAACTGAACATATGTCTTATACTCTAGGTTCTTCAAAGTATCCACCTTTTGCTTTGATTACTGCTTTGCACACTCTTGGCATTCTCTTGATGAGCTTCAAGAGGTAGTCGCCGGAAATGGTTTTCACTTCACAGGTGTACCCTGTCAGGTTTAATAAGTGGGACTTCTTGCCTTATAAATGGGGTTGGGACCATCAGTTGTGTTGTGCAGAAGTCTGGTGGATACACAGCTGATAGTCCTACTGAAGAGACTGTTAGCTGCTTTTTTCTTGCAATAATACAAATTCTAAGTAAAGAAAAACGAGTGGCCATCATTACTTTAAGAAATGGAGGTCAGTCAGTCAGAAAAATTGGGAAAACTTTGAAAGTGTCCCCAAGTGCAGTGGCAAAAACCATCAAATGCTACAAAGAAACTGTCTCACATGAGGACAGCTCCAGGAAAGGCAGACCAAGAGTCACCTCTGCTGCAGAGGATAAGTTTATCCGAGTCACCAGCCCCAGAAATCGCAGGTTAACAGTAGCTTAGATTAGAGACCAGGTCGATGCCACACAGCGTTCTAGCAACAGACACATCTCTAGAACAACTGTTAAGCGAAGACTTTGTGCAGCAGGCCTTAATGATAAAATAGCTGCTAGGAAACCCCTGCTAAGGACAGGCAACAAGCAGAAGAGACTTATTTGGGCTAAAGAATAGAGATGAGCGAACTGGTCCCGGTTCGGCTCGAGGCCGGTTCGCCGAACGGGGGTCCCGTTCGAGTTTGGTTCGTCGAACGTTCGACGAACCGAACTCGAACGTGTAGGCTAGAATGGGAGGCAATCACAAACACATAAAAATGCATGATAAATGTACACAAACAGTTAATAAACATTGCCATAACACTTACCGGTCCTCGCGATCCCTTCTGCACTCTGTCTCCTGCCGCTATTCCATCCGATGATCGCTGAATCCTCCCGGTGACCTGCACTATCAGCAGAGATGCAGGACCTATCGTGACGTCAAAATAGCCATGTGACCAGTCACGTGGCTATTATCTCATTGGCTACAGACTGGTCACATGACTATGACACGTCATGTAGGACCTGCGAGTGCATCTCTCCGGTACACGGTGCACATATGTGTATCGCCGTGTACCGGCGACATGCTCTAGCACACGGTCGACTCCCCGATCCGTTAGGGACCGGCTGACACAGCCGGTCATTAACGGAGATCACCGTTGCCATAGCAACGCAGTTAGCGGTGACGTCACCGCTAACCGTGGCTCCGAGAGCACCGTTGCTATGGTAACGCGTCTGTCAGCGTTACCGCTAGCAGCCAGCACTGATCACTCACGGAGTGAAGGCTGCACGCTGCTTCCCGATTGTAGTGATGATTGTAGTGAGGATGGAGGTTCCCCAGCCCCAAGTGATGAGCTGGTGCACCTCATCCTCACTACAATCGTCACAACTACTACACTAGTGATGATTGTAGTGAGGATGGAGGTTCCCCAGCCCCAAGTGGTGAGCTGGTGAATCTCATCCTCACTACAATCGTCACTACTACTACTACACTAGAAAGAAAGAAGACAGAAGAGCAGGATCGTGGAGGGCTGACAGGGGGTAATACAGATGGAGTCTCTAATGTGTCTGTGTATTTATTTCTATTAAAGTATTTTTTCTCTGTGTGGTGTCTTTTTTTTAACCCTTTATTGGAGATTCTTAATGGCCGGGTCAAACGTGCCTGACATTAAGAATCTCTGGCTTAATACTGGCTGGTAAAACAAAGCCAGTATTAACTCATGATTACCCAACAAGCCACCCGGCTCCAGGGCTGTTGGAAGAGTTGGATACAGCGCCAGATGATGGCGCTTCTATGAGAGCGCCATTTTCTGGGACGGCTGCGGACTGAAATCCGCAGCAGAGGCGCCCACAAACCTCGGGCTAACCTGTGCTGCGGATTCCAATCCCCAGCTGCCTAGTTGTACCCGGCTGGACACAAAAATGGGGCGAAGCCCACGTCATTTGTTTTTTAATTATTTCATGAAATAAGTGAAATAATTAAAAAAAACGGGCTTCCCTATATTTTTGGTTCCCAGCCGGGTACAAATAGGCAACTGGGGGTTGGAGGCAGCCCGTGGCTTCCAGCTGAATAGGATAACTGAAGTGAGCACTAATATATATATGAGTGCAAGCCAAAAATACATACTATATATAAGAATAAGGCTGCACATCAAACTTAGATAATGGTATAATGCCTCAAGCATATGGAAAAATATTGGAATATACAATGAAAAATGCTACTTGCTAATTTGAACATGTGAATAATGAATTGCATACCTGCTATGAATATTAGGAAAAAGGAGATATTTAGCAATCGCATTGATCAATGTAACTGAGCCCCAAAACCTCGTCAAGGTATATCTCTATATTGGGGTCCCTAGCTCTGTGACCCTAACTGTGTGTCATCTCATTGCAATTAAAAACTGCTATGGGTGGAGAGGGGTAACTAAGGACTTTCTTATATAGGAGATGGAAAAAAACATGGCCGAAAGGGGCGGAGCTGTGTTCACATTCAGAAAAAAAACTGCATATAACTGAATAGGATAACTGAAGTGAGCACTAATATATATATGAGTGCAAGCCAAAAATACATACTATATATAAGAATAAGGCTGCACATCAAACTTAGATAATGGTATAATGCCTCAAGCATATGGAAAAATATTGGAATATACAATGAAAAATGCTACTTGCTAATTTGAACATGTGAATAATGAATTGCATACCTGCTATGAATATTAGGAAAAAGGAGATATTTAGCAATCACATTGATCAATGTAACTGAGCCCCAAAACCTCGTCAAGGTATATCTCTATATTGGGGTCCCTAGCTCTGTGACCCTAACTGTGTGTCATCTCATTGCAATTAAAAACTGCTATGGGTGGAGAGGGGTAACTAAGGACTTTCTTATATAGGAGATGGAAAAAAACATGGCCGAAAGGGGCGGAGCTGTGTTCACATTCAGAAAAAAAACTGCATATAACTGAATAGGATAACTGAAGTGAGCACTAATATATATATGAGTGCAAGCCAAAAATACATACTATATATAAGAATAAGGCTGCACATCAAACTTAGATAATGGTATAATGCCTCAAGCATATGGAAAAATATTGGAATATACAATGAAAAATGCTACTTGCTAATTTGAACATGTGAATAATGAATTGCATACCTGCTATGAATATTAGGAAAAAGGAGATATTTAGCAATCGCATTGATCAATGTAACTGAGCCCCAAAACCTCGTCAAGGTATATCTCTATATTGGGGTCCCTAGCTCTGTGACCCTAACTGTGTGTCATCTCATTGCAATTAAAAACTGCTATGGGTGGAGAGGGGTAACTAAGGACTTTCTTATATAGGAGATGGAAAAAAACATGGCCGAAAGGGGCGGAGCTGTGTTCACATTCAGAAAAAAAACTGCATATAACTGAATAGGATAACTGAAGTGAGCACTAATATATATATGAGTGCAAGCCAAAAATACATACTATATATAAGAATAAGGCTGCACATCAAACTTAGATAATGGTATAATGCCTCAAGCATATGGAAAAATATTGGAATATACAATGAAAAATGCTACTTGCTAATTTGAACATGTGAATAATGAATTGCATACCTGCTATGAATATTAGGAAAAAGGAGATATTTAGCAATCGCATTGATCAATGTAACTGAGCCCCAAAACCTCGTCAAGGTATATCTCTATATTGGGGTCCCTAGCTCTGTGACCCTAACTGTGTGTCATCTCATTGCAATTAAAAACTTCTATGGGTGGAGAGGGGTAACTAAGGACTTTCTTATATAGGAGATGGAAAAAAACATGGCCGAAAGGGGCGGAGCTGTGTTCACATTCAGAAAAAAAACTGCATATAACTGAATAGGATAACTGAAGTGAGCACTAATATATATATGAGTGCAAGCCAAAAATACATACTATATATAAGAATAAGGCTGCACATCAAACTTAGATAATGGTATAATGCCTCAAGCATATGGAAAAATATTGGAATATACAATGAAAAATGCTACTTGCTAATTTGAACATGTGAATAATGAATTGCATACCTGCTATGAATATTAGGAAAAAGGAGATATTTAGCAATCGCATTGATCAATGTAACTGAGCCCCAAAACCTCGTCAAGGTATATCTCTATATTGGGGTCCCTAGCTCTGTGACCCTAACTGTGTGTCATCTCATTGCAATTAAAAACTGCTATGGGTGGAGAGGGGTAACTAAGGACTTTCTTATATAGGAGATGGAAAAAAACATGGCCGAAAGGGGCAGAGCTGTGTTCACATTCAGAAAAAAAACTGCATATAACTGAATAGGATAACTGAAGTGAGCACTAATATATATATGAGTGCAAGCCAAAAATACATACTATATATAAGAATAAGGCTGCACATCAAACTTAGATAATGGTATAATGCCTCAAGCATATGGAAAAATATTGGAATATACAATGAAAAATGCTACTTGCTAATTTGAACATGTGAATAATGAATTGCATACCTGCTATGAATATTAGGAAAAAGGAGATATTTAGCAATCGCATTGATCAATGTAACTGAGCCCCAAAACCTCGTCAAGGTATATCTCTATATTGGGG
Source organism: Anomaloglossus baeobatrachus (assembly GCF_048569485.1). Lineage (NCBI taxonomy): Eukaryota > Metazoa > Chordata > Amphibia > Anura > Aromobatidae > Anomaloglossus > Anomaloglossus baeobatrachus. The sequence continues at coordinate 81,833,784 of NC_134355.1, read as the reverse complement.
TCCCTAGCTCTGTGACCCTAACTGTGTGTCATCTCATTGCAATTAAAAACTGCTATGGGTGGAGAGGGGTAACTAAGGACTTTCTTATATAGGAGATGGAAAAAAACATGGCCGAAAGGGGCGGAGCTGTGTTCACATTCAGAAAAAAAACTGCATATAACTGAATAGGATAACTGAAGTGAGCACTAATATATATATGAGTGCAAGCCAAAAATACATACTATATATAAGAATAAGGCTGCACATCAAACTTAGATAATGGTATAATGCCTCAAGCATATGGAAAAATATTGGAATATACAATGAAAAATGCTACTTGCTAATTTGAACATGTGAATAATGAATTGCATACCTGCTATGAATATTAGGAAAAAGGAGATATTTAGCAATCGCATTGATCAATGTAACTGAGCCCCAAAACCTCGTCAAGGTATATCTCTATATTGGGGTCCCTAGCTCTGTGACCCTAACTGTGTGTCATCTCATTGCAATTAAAAACTGCTATGGGTGGAGAGGGGTAACTAAGGACTTTCTTATATAGGAGATGGAAAAAAACATGGCCGAAAGGGGCGGAGCTGTGTTCACATTCAGAAAAAAAACTGCATAAAACTGAATAGGATAACTGAAGTGAGCACTAATATATATATGAGTGCAAGCCAAAAATACATACTATATAAAAGAATAAGGCTGCACATAAAACTTAGATAATGGTATAATGCCTCAAGCATATGGAAAAATATTGGAATATACAATGAAAAATGCTACTTGCTAATTTGAACATGTGAATAATGAATTGCATACCTGCTATGAATATAGTGACGTCACCGCTAACCGTGGCTCCGAGAGCACCGTTGCTATGGTAACGCGTCTGTCAGCGTTACCGCTAGCAGCCAGCACTGATCACTCACGGAGTGAAGGCTGCACGCTGCTTCCCGATTGTAGTGATGATTGTAGTGAGGATGGAGGTTCCCCAGCCCCAAGTGATGAGCTGGTGCACCTCATCCTCACTACAATCGTCACAACTACTACACTAGTGATGATTGTAGTGAGGATGGAGGTTCCCCAGCCCCAAGTGGTGAGCTGGTGAATCTCATCCTCACTACAATCGTCACTACTACTACTACACTAGAAAGAAAGAAGACAGAAGAGCAGGATCATGGAGGGCTGACAGGGGGTAATAAAGATGGAGTCTCTAATGTGTCTGTGTATTTATTTCTATTAAAGTATTTTTTCTCTGTGTGGTGTCTTTTTTTTAACCCTTTATTGGAGATTCTTAATGGCCGGGTCAAACGTGCCTGACATTAAGAATCTCTGGCTTAATACTGGCTGGTAAAACAAAGCCAGTATTAACTCATGATTACCCAACAAGCCACCCGGCTCCAGGGCTGTTGGAAGAGTTGGATACAGCGCCAGATGATGGCGCTTCTATGAGAGCGCCATTTTCTGGGACGGCTGCGGACTGAAATCCGCAGCAGAGGCGCCCACAAACCTCGGGCTAACCTGTGCTGCAGATTCCAATCCCCAGCTGCCTAGTTGTACCCGGCTGGACACAAAAATGGGGCGAAGCCCACGTCATTTGTTTTTTAATTATTTCATGAAATAAGTGAAATAATTAAAAAAAAACGGCTTCCCTATATTTTTGGTTCCCAGCCGGGTACAAATAGGCAACTGGGGGTTGGAGGCAGCCCGTGGCTTCCAGCTGTACCTGGCTAGCATACAAAAATATGGCGAAGCCCACGTCATTTTTTTGGTGGGCAAAAAATTTCTGCATACAGTCCTGGATGGAGTATGCTGAGCCTTGTAGTTCTGCAGCTGCTGTCTGCTCTTCTCCATACAGACAGCAGCTGCAGAACTACAAGGCTCAGCATACTCCATCCAGGACTGTATGCAGAAGTTTTTTGCCCCCTGAAAAAATTATGTGGGCTTCGCCATATTTTTGTATGCTAGCCAGGTACAGCAGGCAGGTACGGCTGCCCCCAACCCCCAGTTGCCTATTTGTACCCGGCTGGGAACCAAAAATAAAGGGAAGCCCTTTTTTTATTATTTCATGAATTTCATGAAATAATTAGAAAACAAATGACGTAGGCTTTGCCCCATTTTTGTGTCCAGCCAGGTACAACTAGGCAACTGGGATTGGAATCCGCACCACCGGTTGGCCTGAGCTTTCTGGGCCCCACTGCTGCGAATTGCAGTCTGCAGCCGCCTCAGAAAATGGCATTTTCATAGAAGCGCCATCTTCTGGCGCTGTATCCAACTCTTCCAGCACCTGCCTGCTATACCTGGCTAGCATACAAAAATATGGCGAAGCTCACGTCCTTTTTTTTTAGTTTTTTGGCAAAAAAAATAAAAAATGCTTCCCTGGATTTTACATTGCCAGTGAAGGTAACACCAAGCAGTGGGGGTTGGCAGCCAGTAGCTGCTTGGATTACCCTTAGCTAGCAATACAAAAAATGCAGCGGGAGCCCATATATATATTTTTTAATTATTTATTTAAATAACTAAAAATAAAATGGGCTTCCCTGTATTTTGATTGCTGGACATCACAGTGCTGTAAAAATAAATCTTTAAAAAAATGACGTAGCGCTCCGCGGTATTTTTGATTCTCAGCGCAGATAAAGCAGACAGCTATGGGTTGCCACCCCCATCTGCCTGCCGTTACCTTGGTTGTCAATCAAAATACAGGGAAGCCCATTAATTTTTTTTATTTAAAAAATAGTTAAAAAAAAAAATGACGTTGAGTCCCCCCATTTTAGATAGCCAGCTAGGGTAAAGCAGACGGCTGTAGCCTGAAAACCACAGCTGGCAGCTTTACCGTGGTTGGGGATCCAATGTGGAGGTCCCCTCAGGCTCTTTTTTATAATTATTTTATAAATATTAATAATTACACAATAAAAGTAGGGTCCCCCCCAAATTGGATCACCAGCCAAGGTAAAGCGGACAGCTGTGGTCTGGTATTCTCAGGGTGGGAAGGTCCATAGTTATTGGGCCTTCACAGCCTAAAAATAGCAGGCCGCAGGCACCCCAGACGTGGCGCATCCACTAGATGCGCCAATTTTGGCGCTTCACCCCAGCTCATCCCGTGCCCTGGTGCAGTGGCAAACGGGGTAATAAATCGGGTTGATACTAGCTGTAAAGTCACCTGAGATCAAGCCCAGCAGTTTGTGATGTCATGGCGTCTATTAGATACCCAACATCATAAACTGTCAGTACTAAAAAAACAAAAAAAATCGACAAAATAAATTTATTTGAAAAAACAGTCCCCAAAACATTTCCTCTTTCACCAATTTATTGTAAGAAAAAAAATAAAGGGGTCCCACGACGACTCTGGACCGTCTAGAATATGGGGGGGAGACACTCAGGGAACGTATCCCCCATTTTCTAGGAGTGCGGACCCTTCATGTGAGGAGTGTGGGTGCAATGAATCTGCACTCACTCTCCCCGGGTCCACAGCAGCAGAGTCCATGTCGTAATGGTTGCTACCAAAGCTGCAATGCCCTGCTCATGAGGTAAGGGCATGCCTAATCAGGAGAACTACTGTAGAGGAAGCTCTGCTCACTGGTATATAGGTGCTCAGAGGTAATAATAGATAAAATTAGTGAGTAACCTCGGCACTCTATATCTCCCAGACTAAGTCAGTAAGTCACAATGGATAGTAATGCAAAATCACTCTTTATTGGTCCGTATTAAGAATTTTTTTTTTCATAAGCATATATGTTTTTGTCCAAAACAAGTTACAAATGACGTTTCGGCCTGAGCCTTCGTCAGATTGGACTTATCTGCATGTAATCATGAAAAATGACAATAATCAGTATCACATAAGAGTGAGAGAACAATAACATAAACTCGAACAATGTAGAGGTACAATTGGGATGCAGCAAAAAAATTGCAACACAGCAAGAAATGAAACACATGATACAAATGTCATAATACAGTACAAGGATAATATAGTAATGACAAATATGGGGTCAGAGTAGGCTTAGACAGCTCTGGTACGAAAGAGATGTCAATCATAAAGTAACATGTGCAGTAGGTGTAGAGCTACACTATGCATGGCAGAGCTAATGGGTAGACCGACCATAGAAAAAGAACGGAGAAAAAGTGGAGAAAAAGTGGAGAAAAAATGGAGAAAAAGTGGAAAAAAATGGAGAAAAAGTGGAGAAAAAGTGGAGAAAAAGTGGAGAAAAAGTGGAGAAACAGTGGAGAAACAGTGGAGAAAAAGTGGAGAAACAGTGGAGAAACAGTGGAGAAACAGTGGCGAAACAGTGGAGAAACAGTGGAGAAAAAGTGAAGAGAAAAAGTGGAGAAAAAGTGAAGAGAAAAAGTGAAGAGAAAAAGTGAAGAGAAAAAGTGAAGAGAAAAAGTGAAGAGAAAAAGTGAAGAGAAAAAGTGAAGAGAAAAAGTGGAGAATAAATGGAGAAAAAGTGGAGAATTTTTTTCTCCACCTTTTCTCCACTTTTTCTCCACTTTTTCTCCACTTTTAATCCACTTTTTCTCCACTTTTTCTCCACTTTTTCTCCACTTTTTCTCCACTTTTTCTCCACTTTTTCTCCATTTTTTTCTCCACTTTTTCTCCACTTTTTCTCCATTTTTTTCTCCACTTTTTCTCCACTTTTTCTCCACTTTTTCTCCACTTTTTCTCCACTTTTTCTCCATTTTTTCTCAAGTGGAGAAAAAAGTGGAGAAAAAAGTGGAGCACCCTTTGGTGCCTTTCATGTGGCACGAAGGGGTGCTTAGCTTTGTATTTAGCCAAAACAATGAAAAAAAAATGACGTAGGGTTCCCCCTAGTTTTGTAGCCAGCTAGGGTAAAGCAGACGGCTGCAGCCTGCAGACCACAGCTGGCAACCTCACCTTGGCTGGTAATCCAAAACTGAGGGCACCCCACGCTGTTATTTTAAATTAAATAAATAATTTAAAAAAAAAACACGTAGGGGTCCCCCAAAATTGGATTACCAGCCAAGGTAAAGCAGACAGCTGGGGCCTGATATTCTCAGACTAGGGAGGTCCATGGTTATTGGACTCTCCCCAGCCTAAAAATAGCAGGCCACAGCCGCCCCAGAAGTGGCGCATCCATTATATGCGCCAATCCTGGTGCTTCGCCCCAGCTCATCCCGCGGCCTGGTGCGGTAGCAAACGGGGTAATATATGGGGTTAATACCAGATGTGTAATGTCACCTGGCATCAAGCCCTGGGGTTGGTGAGGTCAGGCGTCTATCAGATACCCGACATCACCAACCCAGTCAGTAATAAAAAAAAAATAGACGACAACCACATTTTTATTTGAAAAAACACTCCCCAAAACATTCCCTCTTTAACCAATTTATTAGAATGAAAAACAAATCCAGGTCTGGTGTAATCCAAGGGGTTGCCATGACGATCCACACTGTCCCAGTCAATGAAGAGCAGGATGTTCCCCATTGACTGGGAGAGCAATGCAGTGACCTGAGCTAACATCAATGGGTCAGCCCAGGTCACTGCAGGGCATGACAAGTGCTGCTGTCAGCGAGGTACATTACCTGCGCTGATCTCCAGCACTGCCGACAGCCCCTGTCACTGAGGTCAATGACCGGCGCCTTCACATCAAGTATCGCGAGAGGTCCGTGATGTCTCGGGTCGGAAGCGAGAGGTGATGTGACAAGCGGCGGCCATGGAGGACAGTGACAGTGCTGAGGTCGGGATGGCGGGACTTCATCACCGCAGGTAAGCCGAGCGGGGGGGGGGGGATGTGTGTGTGTGTGTGTGTGTGTATGTATGTGTACGTGTGTGTGTGTATATGTGTACATGCCGCGGGCAGGAGGGGGCAGAGTGAGCTGAGCGGGAAGTGTGGGCTTCCTGCACGTAACTAAGATAAACATCGGGTTACTAACCAAAGCGCTTTGCTTGGATACCCGATGTTTATCTTGGTTACCAGCTTGTGGCAGGCTGCCAGCGATGGCTCCTGCTCACTGTAGCTGTATAAAGCCCTGCTTTTTGCTGCTAGAACCGTTCTCGAATGTATCTAGAACTATCGAGCTTTTGCAAAAAGCTCGAGTTCTAGTTCGATCTCGAACAGCCCCAAAAATCACTCGAGCTTAGAACTGGAGAACCTCGAACCACGAACCGCGCTCAACTCTACTAAAGAACACAAGAAATAGACATTAGACCAGTGGAAATCTGTACTACTTTTTGTCTGATGAGTCCAAATTTGAGATCTTTGGATCCAACCACCGTGTCTTTGTGCGATGCAGAAAAGGTGAACGGATGGACTCTATATGCCTGGTTCCCACCGTGAAGCATGAAGGAGGAGGTGTGATGGTGTGGCTTTGCTGGTGACACTGTTGGGGATTTATTCAAAATTGAAGGCATACTGAACCAGCATGGCTACCACAGCATCTTGCATGCTATTCCATCTGGTTTGCGTTTAGTTGGACCATCATTTATTTTTCAACAGGACAATGACCTCAAACACACCTCCAGGCTGTGTAAGGGCTATTTGACTAAGAAGGAGAGTGATGGGGTGCTACGCCAGATGACCTGGCCTCCACAGTCCTCCACAGTCACCAGACCTGAACCCAATCGAGATGGTTTGGGGTGAGCTCGTCAGCAGAGTGAAGGCAAAAGGGCCAACAAGTGCTAAGCATCTCTGGGAACTCCTTCAAGACTGTTGAAAGACCATTTCCTGTGACTACCTCTTGAAGCTCATCAAACAATGCCAAGAGTGTGCAAAGTAGTAATCAAAGCAAAAGGTGGCTAATTTAAGGAACCTAGAATATAAGACACATTTTCAGTTGTTTCACACTTTTTTAAGTTTTTCATTCCACATGAGTTAATTCATAGCTTTGATGCCTACAATGTGAATCTACAATTTTTGGAGTCATGAAAATATATATATACAGTTAGGTCCAGAAATATTTGGACAGTGACACAATTTTCGCGAGTTGGGCTCTGCATGCCACCACATTGGATTTGAAATTAAATCTCTACAACAGAATTCAAGTGCAGATTGTGACGTTTCATTTGAAGGTTTGAACAAAAATATCTGATAGAAATTGTAGGAATTGTACACATTTCTTTACAAACACGCCACATTTTAGGAGGTCAAAAGTAATTGGACAAATAAACCAAACCCAAACAAAATATTTTTATTTTCAATATTTTGTTGCGAATCCTTTGGAGGCAATCACTGCCTTAAGTCTGGAACCCATGGACATCACCAAACGCTGGGTTTCCTCCTTCTTAATGCTTTGCCAGGCCTTTACAGCTGCAGCCTTCAGGTCTTGCTTGTTTGTGGGTCTTTCTGTCTTAAGTCTGGATTTGAGCAAGTGAAATGCATGCTCAATTGGGTTAAGATCTGGTGATTGACTTGGCCATTGCAGAATGTTCCACTTTTTTGCACTCATGAACTCCTGGGTAGCTTTGGCTGTATGCTTGGGGTCATTGTCCATCTGTACTATGAAGCGCCATCCGATCAACTTTGCGGCATTTGGCTGAATCTGGGCTGAAAGTATATCCCGGTACACTTCAGAATTCATCCGGCTACTCTTGTCTGCTGTTATGTCATCAATAAACACAAGTGACCCAGTGCCATTGAAAGCCATGCATGCCCATGCCATCACGTTGCCTCCACCATGTTTTACAGAGGATGTGATGTGCCTTGGATCATGTGCCGTTCCCTTTCTTATCCAAACTTTTTTCTTCCCATCATTCTGGTACAGGTTGATCTTTGTCTTATCTGTCCATAGAATACTTTTCCAGAACTGAGCTGGCTTCATGAGGTGTTTTTCAGCAAATTTAACTCTGGCCTGTCTATTTTTGGAATTGATGAATGGTTTGCATCTAGATGTGAACCCTTTGTATTTACTTTCATGGAGTCTTCTCTTTACTGTTGACTTAGAGACAGATACACCTACTTCACTGAGAGTGTTCTGGACTTCAGTTGATGTTGTGAACGGGTTCTTCTTCACCAAAGAAAGTATGCGGCGATCATCCACCACTGTTGTCATCCGTGGACGCCAAGGCCTTTTTGAGTTCCCAATCTCACCAGTCAATTCCTTTTTTCTCAGAATGTACCCGACTGTTGATTTTGCTACTCCAAGCATGTCTGCTATCTCTCTGATGGATTTTTTCTTTTTTTTCAGCCTCAGGATGTTCTGCTTCACCTCAATTGAGAGTTCCTTAGACCGCATGTTGTCTGGTCACAGCAACAGCTTCCAAATGCAAAACCACACACCTGTAATCAACCCCAGACCTTTTAACTACTTCATTGATTACAGGTTAACGAGGGAGACACCTTCAGAGTTAATTGCAGCCCTTAGAGTCCCTTGTCCAATTACTTTTGGTCCCTTGAAAAAGAGGAGGCTATGCATTACAGAGCTATGATTCCTAAACCCTTTCTCCGATTTGGATGTGAAAACTCTCATATTGCAGCTGGGAGTGTGCACTTTCAGCTCATATTATATATATAATTGTATTTCTGAACATGTTTTTGTAAACAGCTAAAATAACAAAACTTGTGTCACTGTCCAAATATTTCTGGACCTAACTCTATATATATATATATATATATATATATATATATATATATATATATATATATATATATATAATGTGTATATATATATATATATATATGTATATGTGTATATATATATATATATATATATATATATATATATATATATATATATATATATATGCAGTTAGGTCCAGAAATATTTGGACAGTGACACAATTTTCGCGAGTTGGGCTCTGCATGCCACCACATTGGATTTGAAATGAAATCTCTACAACAGAATTCAAGTGCAGATTGTAACGTTTAATTTGAAGGTTTGAACAAAAATATCTGATAGAAATTGTAGGAATTGTACACATTTCTCCACATTTTAGGAGGTCAAAAGTAATTGGACAAATAAACCAAACCCAAACAAAATATTTTTATTTTCAATATTTTGTTGCGAATCCTTTGGAGGCAATCACTGCCTTAAGTCTGGAACCCATGGACATCACCAAACGCTGGGTTTCCTCCTTCTTAATGCTTTGCCAGGCCTTTACAGCCGCAGCCTTCAGGTCTTGCTTGTTTGTGGGTCTTTCCGTCTTAAGTCTGGATTTGAGCAAGTGAAATGCATGCTCAATTGGGTTAAGATCTGGTGATTGACTTGGCCTTTGCAGAATGTTCCACTTTTTTGCACTCATGAACTCCTGGGTAGCTTTGGCTGTATGCTTGGGGTCATTGTCCATCTGTACTATGAAGTGCCGTCCGATCAACTTTGCGGCATTTGGCTGAATCTGGGCTGAAAGTATATCCCGGTACACTTCAGAATTCATCCGGCTACTCTTGTCTGCTGTTATGTCATCAATAAACACAAGTGACCCAGTGCCATTGAAAGCCATGCATGCCCATGCCATCACGTTGCCTCCACCATGTTTTACAGAGGATGTGGTGTGCCTTGGATCATGTGCCATTCCCTTTCTTCTCCAAACTTTTTTCTTCCCATCATTCTGGTACAGGTTGATCTTTGTCTCATCTGTCCATAGAATACTTTTCCAGAACTGAGCTGGCTTCATGAGGTGTTTTTCAACTCTGGCCTGTCTATTTTTGGAATTGATGAATGGTTTGCATCTAGATGTGAACCCTTTGTATTTACTTTCATGGAGTCTTCTCTTTACTGTTGACTTAGAGACAGATACACCTACTTCACTGAGAGTGTTCTGGACTTCAGTTGATGTTGTGAACGGGTTCTTCTTCACCAAAGAAAGTATGCGGCGATCATCCACCACTGTTGTCATCCGTGGACGCCAAGGCCTTTTTGAGTTCCCAGACCGCATGTTGTCTGGTCACAGCAACAGCTTCCAAATGCAAAACCACACACCTGTAATCAACCCCAGACCTTTTAACTACTTCATTGATTACAGGTTAACGAGGGAGACGCCTTCAGAGTTAATTGCAGCCCTTAGAGTCCCTTGTCCAATTACTTTTGGTCCCTTGAAAAAGAGGAGGCTATGCATTACAGACCTATGATTCCTAAACCCTTTCTCCGATTTGGATGTGAAAACTCTCATATTGCAGCTGGGAGTGTGCACTTTCAGCCCATATTATATATATAAAATTGTATTTCTGAACATGTTTTTGTAAACAGCTAAAATAACAAAACTTGTGCCACTGTCCAAATATTTCTGGACCTAACTGTATGTATATATATATATATATATATATATATATATATATATATATATATATATATATATATAATCTTCCTGTGACTATGCAGATCATGTGTGGTGTCCATTATACCACTCCACTAAATTCAAATTGAAACATTCATTTTGAGGAGCTTTTTCCTATTGCTTTTAATGCTGTATTTATATTAGGATGCTAATTGCTTTCTTGTATAAATGCTGTTTTAGCTGTAATGCATTCTAACTATCCACTGCAATTTTTGTACGTACCTGCGGTAAAGCATTTTTTTTATTCTTCATTACTAGTGACTAAAACATATCCATTAATGAGGTCAGCTCTAAATGGTTATTGAGAGGAACCAGACAGATGCTACCTCTAATATCCACTAAATAAGGGAAAACCAGAAAGAATGCATTATAAGGAAGTTCATAGAGAAATAGTGGTCTGCTTTCAATGGAAACCATGACATATATATGTATATAATATATATTATCTATATATATAATTGCCTTATTCTGTCTGTCTGTCTGTCTGTCTGTCATGCTCCAAAATTGTGTCCTTACGGTGACACAAAGCTGATTGGCCGCTGGGCTCGCCATGGCCCCGCCCCCCCACACGGATTGGCCGCTCGCCCAGGCTGCGCCCCCACACGGATTGGCCAGGCTCCGCCCCCCCACAGATTGGCCTCTCGCCCCGGCACCCTGCAGGCATTGGCAATTCGGCCACGCCCCGCCCCCCTCACGCAATGCACGCTAGCTCTGGCCCCGCCCCCTCCCTCCCCCCGCGCATTTCCCGAACTGACACGGCTGTCACGGAGGTGAGTACTGTACTCCCCCCCCCTCCCCTCCTCCCCCGCGCATTCCCCGAACTGACACGGCTGTCACGGAGGTGAGTACTGTACTCCTCCCCCCCCACCCCCACCCCACCCCCCCGGCCCCCGCTCGCACGGGAGTGGTGTGGATACGTTGGTAACCATGCTCGCATGGTTACAAGCGCATCAAGGTCCTGCTGCGGCGGAAGATCCACACGCACACACATAACAGCACACACACAAACATACACACACATCAGATCACACTCACTCTCACACACACCTCACACACACCTGACACACACCTCACACACACCTCACACACACCTCACACACACCTCACACACACCTCACATCGCATCCACACACTCACAGCATCCGGCGATATCGCTTGCTTCTCGGCCTCGATACTGTGCTGTTGTGACCTTCCAGGACCTGACGGAGGATCACATGGCCAGAGGCATGTGGTATCTCCGGATGTTTTGAGTGTGAGCGCGTATGTGCGATATCGTCAGTGTCTGTGTGTGTGAGTGTATGCGATCGGGTGTGTGTGAGTGTATGCGATCGGGTGTGTGTGAGTGGATGCGATCGGGTGTGTGTGAGTGGATGCGATCGGGTGTGTGTGAGTGGATGCGATCGGGTGTGTGTGAGTGGATGCGATCGGGTGTGTGTAAGTGGATGCGATCGGGTGTGTGTGAGTGGATGCGATCGGGTGTGTGTGAGTGGATGCGATCGGCTGTGTGTGAGTGGATGCGATCGGGTGTGTGTGAGTGGATGCGATCGGGTGTGTGAGTGTCGGCAGAGGAGCACGGCGTGCTGGAGATGGCTGGGAGCAGAGAGGCTGATCATGGGGAAGGCTAGGAGGGGGAGGCTGATGCTGGGGTAGACTGGAAGGAGAGAGGCTGATGCTGGGGGAGGCTGGAAGGAGAGAGGCTGAGGCTGGGAGGAGAGAGGCTGATGCTGGGGAAGGCTGATGCTGAGGGAGGCTGGGAGGGGAAAGCTGATACTGGGGAAGGCTGGGAGGACGGAGGCTGGGAGGAGAGAGGCTGATCCTGGGGAAGGCTGGGAGAGGGAGGCTGATGCTGGAGGAGGCTGGAAGGAGAGAGGCTGATGCTGGCGGAGGCTGATGCTGGGGGAGGCTGGAAGGAGAGAGGCTGATGCTGGTGGAGGCTGATGCTTGGGGAGGCTGGGAGAGGGAGGCTGATGCTGAGGGAGGCTGGGAGGAGGGAGGCTGGGAGAGGTAGGCTGAGAGAAGAGAGGCTGATGCTGGGGGAGGTTGATGCTGGGGGAGGCTGGGAGAGGGAGGCTGATGCTGGGGGAGGGTGGGAGGAGGGAGGCTGGGAGGAGAGAGGCTGATGCTGGGGAAGGCTGGGAGGAGAGAGGCTGATGCTGGGGACAGAGAGGAGAGGCTGATGCTAGGATGAGAGAGGCTGATGCTGGGAGGAGAGAGGCTGATGCTGGGAGGAGAGAGGCTGATGCTGGGAGGAGAGAGGCTGATGCTGGGAGGAGAGAGGCTGATGCTGGGGGCAGAGAAGCTGATGCTGGGGGCAGAGAGGCTGATGCTGGTGCAGCATGGGGGATGGAGCACGATGGGGGGGTGTGCAGCATCGGGGATGGAGCATGATGGGGGGGTGCGCAGCATCGGGGATGGAGCACGATGGGGAGTTCGCAGCATGGGGGATGGAGCACGTTTGGGAGTGCGCAGCATGGCGGGTGGAGCACGTTTGGGAGTGCGCAGCATGGGAGATGGAGCACGATGGGGGGTGCGCAGCATAGGGGATGGAGCACGATGGGGAGTGCGCTGCATGGGGGATGGAGCACGATGGGGAGTGCGGAGTATGGCGGATGGAGCACGTTTGGGAGTGCGCAGCATGGCGGATGGAGCACGTTTGGGAGTGCGCAGCATGGCGGATGGAGCACGTTTGGGAGTGCGCAGCATGGCGGATGGAGCACGTTTGGGAGTGCGCAGCATGGGAGATGGAGCACAATGGGGGGTGCGCAGCATAGGGGATGGAGCACGATGGGGAGTGCGCTGCATGGGGGATGGAGCACGATGGGGAGTGCGCTGCATGGGGGATGGAGCACGTTTGGGAGTGCGCACCTCCCCCCAACACACACACACACGCGCGCGCGCGCACTGCACAACACACCACACACACACACACTGGGAACCACAAACAACTGCCCTACACAGACACCCACACACACAGACAACGCTGCACACACACAACACCCAACACACAAACACCGCGGCACACACAAATATACGCACATACCATGCAACACACACATTGCACAAAACATACCTCCCCCCAAAACACACCACACACACACAAACCGCGCAACACACACACAACGCTACAGACACACAGTGCTCCACAAACAACGCAACACACATACAACACCGCTCTCACCCCCCGTCACACCCAGACAACACCCAGAACATGTACAGCCCCTACACAAACACTTGGTAACTACACACAACAACATCTATATATATATATATATATAACAAAAATCATACATGAACTACACAATACGTAAATTCTAGAATACCCGATGCGTAGAATCGGGCCACCTTCTAGTATATTATAATGACAATTGTGTCTTTTCCATTAAAAATCAATCTTTTTTTACTTATCAAATGAGTTGCATAATGACAAGAAAATATCGTCCAGACATTGACTATGTTGGAAATAATGATTTTTGCATGAAATAATTTTCTCCTTCACACTTTGCTTTCATCAAAGAATGCTCCCTTTGCAGCAATTCCAGCTTTGCAGACCTCTGGCATTCTAGCTGTTAATTCATGGAGGTAGTCTAGAGATATTTCACCCCATGCTTCCCCCCTCCCACAAGTTGGATTGGCTTGATGGGCACTTCTTTGCATACTATACGGTCAAGCTGCTCCAACAACAGCTTAATAGGGTTGAGATCTGGTGACTGGGCTAGCCACTCCATTACAGATAGAATGCCAGCTGCCTGATTCTTCCCTAAATAGTTCATGCATAATTTGGAGGTGTGCTTTGGGTCATTGTCATGTTGTAGGATGAAATTGGCTCCAATCAAGTGATGTCCACAGGGCATGGCTTTGCAAAATGGAGTGATAGCCTTCCTTATTCAAAATCCCTTTTACCTTGTACAAATCTCCCACTTTACCAGCACCAAAGCAACCGTAGACCATCACATTACCTCCACCATGCCTGACAGATGGCGTCAGGCACTCTTCCAGCATATTTTCAGTTGTTCTGCATCTCACAAATGTTCTTTTGTGTGATCCAAACACCTCAAACTCAACTTCGATTCGTCTGTTCATAACACTTTTTTTTCCAATCTTCCTCTGTCCAATGCCTGTGTTCTTTTTGCCCATATTAATCTGTTCCTTTTATTAGCCAGTCTCAGATATGGCTTTTCCTTTGCTACTCTGCCCTAAAGGCCAGCATCCCTGAGTTGCCTCTTCACTGTAGACGTTGACACTTGTGTTTTGCGAGTACTATTTAATGAAGCTGCCAGATGAGGACCTGTGAGGCATCGATTTCTCAAACTAGAGACTCTAATGTACTTGTCTTGTTGCTCATTTGTGCAGTGGGGCCTCCCACTTCTCTTTCTACTCTGGTTAGAGCCTGTTTGTGCTCTCCTCTGAAGGGAGTACTACACACCGTTGTAGGAAGCCTTCAGTTTCTTGGCAATTTCTTGATGGAATATCTTTCATTTCTAAGAACAAGAATAGACTGTCAAGTTTCACATGAAAGTTCTCTTTTATTTTTTCTGGCCATTTTGGAGTTTAATGGAACCAACAAATGTAATGCTCCAGATTCTCAACTAGCTCAAAGGAAGGTCAGTTTTATAGCTTCTCTAATCAGCAAAACTGTTTTCAACTGTGCTAATATACTTGCACAAGGGTTTTCAAGGGATTTCTAAACATCCATTAGCCTTCTAACACAGTTAGCAAACACAATGTACCATTAGAACACTGCTCCACCGCACAGCCTCTCAGGATATAGCCGGCGAGAAGAAATCGGTGGTGTGGTGAGTGTGTGTGTGATCTGATGTGTGTGTGATCCGATGCGAGTGTGCTCCGATGTGTGCGGGGGTGGGTTCCACTGCAGGTCCTCTGCTTGGCGTCTGGTGACTGATTGTGTGGTGTCCTCT
This sequence comes from Anomaloglossus baeobatrachus, assembly GCF_048569485.1. NCBI lineage: Eukaryota > Metazoa > Chordata > Amphibia > Anura > Aromobatidae > Anomaloglossus > Anomaloglossus baeobatrachus. The sequence goes on along the minus strand of NC_134355.1, from coordinate 81,818,667 downwards.
GTCTATAATGAAGTGTACTGCATTATCTTTAACTTTTAGCTGCATGGACACTTCATTACTGAACCGCGACTAGGGCTTATTTTTGGAGTAGGGCTTATATTTAAGCCTTGCTCCAAAAATGTTGAAAAATCTTGCTAGGGTTTTCTGGGGAAGGTATCATTTTTGGAAAAACACGGTATATGAGGGCTTTATTTTTTGGCAGGACAAGTTGTATTTTGATTGCTTTCATTCATTTTACCAGGTACTGGAAAAAAACAAAAAATTCCAACTGCTGTGAACTTGCAAAAAAAAAAAAAGTGCAAATACACAACTATTTTTTTGAATTTTTATATTTACAATGTTCAATATATGGTAAACCTGACCTGACAGTATAATTGCCCAGGTTTGTATGAGTACGTAGATACCAAATATTTATAGCTTATTTTTTAAGTGGTGAAAAAAATGTGAAGATTTGGAAATAATGTTTTGTTTGTGTTGCCATTTTCCGTGACCCGTTAACATTCCCATTTTTTGCGATCTGGGGCTGTGTCATGGCTTATTTTTTGTGCCCTGAGGGGAGGTTTTTACGGTTACCACCTTGGGTAGATACAGTGTTGGATCGCCTCTTATAATTTTTTTCCAACATTGCAATAAAATGCAATAAGTTTGGCATTTTTTTTTTTTCCATTATACTATTTACTGATTGGAGTAATTTATTTTACATTTTGATAAGACATTTTTGAAAGATGCAATACTAAATACAGTATGTGTATTTTTTTTTTTTTTAATTGTTTTATTTTCAATGGGGCAAAAGAGTGTTGGTTTGAACTTTTGTGGGGGTTTCATATTTTGTAAAAAACTGTTTTTTCACTTATTGTATTTACTCGTCCCTCTAGGGAACATGAAGCTTGTGATATATAGAGTAATACATCAGCTAAAAGGGAGGGGAGCATTTGGATTTGGGAGTACAGATTTTGCTGGATTTCTTTTTTGGTTGGAGCCATGGAGTTTTTCCAGAGCCTTTGTACCACCAGTAATGTGGAAACCCCCTATATTTCCATTAACAGAAGATAGACCTGAGTGGGGACTTGTGTTTTTGTGGGTTGAATTGAATGATATTGGTAGCAATTTGGGGTACAGGACATTTTGGATCAGTTCACATTTATCCTGTGCTCTTTTGCTGAGCTCTAACATTACAGTTTTCATCTATATCTCCAAAATACCTGATTCAGGCAGTTCTTTGACCTTGGATTGCCATCACAATGATCAGGACCCCGTAATCCCATTCAGGGTGTCCCGATTGAGTGGGAGAGGAAACTCACTTCCTCTCTCAGCTTCCTAAATGCTGTGAGCGCTATTGATAATAGCATTTAAGGGGTTCAACACCCAAAGGTGATGTGGGCACCAGAACTCGGCTATCATTTAAGCTTGGGGTCCCCAACCCATGGTTCGGGAGCCACATGTGGCTCGCAGGCTCATGATGTGTGGTTCGCTTCTGTCTACCAGCTAGGTGCTTTAGCAACAGGTCTCGCAAACAGCTATGAAGAACAGGTCTACAGATGAGTACTTTTGTGAGTATCCCCGCACAGAAGAGCAGATATGAATGAGGGTAAGGTAGGAGCCCCTGGAACTTGGTATACTGACTGATTGTGCTTTCTGTGGAAAAGCTTTGGCTGTCATTATACTAGTAATCAGAGCTCTAAGTATCACTACTGTGAGGGGGGGCAGGAGCTGGATGTGTCTCCCAACACTCTCAGACCTAAATATGGCTCTCAAGGTCAAAGGTTGGGGACCTCTTACTTAAATTGACCTTTCGGCGGCAAACGTGCGGGCGCCATCACGTACCGGTGCGTCCGTTTTGGGAAGCAGTAGCAATATATGACATACCAGTACGTCATGTGTTGGAAAGGGGTTAATGTATTTAAACTGCAACAAAACTGCACCGTGTGAACAAGGTCATATTGTTAAACTAACTTTTGAGATTGTCTATAAAAAGAAAAAAAAAAAGTTTAATGCCACTGTAATAATTGGACACTTATGCACACAGTATGGTACTTCAACGCTACACTGATGCCATTAATACAAAAAAATATATGATGAGAAGAAAATTTGAAAACCATCAGTGTGTAATGAGTAGCAGGTTGTAGTTATTCATGATTTCAATATCTTCCCAGGCAAGAAGCCATTATGTTATTTATTATATTAGATTTAAATAATCTGTATAAATCCTTTAAATTGTCATTTCTTTCTTCAATATAGTACAGTTTATGAATAATGAATTAATTAGATCTCTGCATTTCTTGGGCATTTAATATACATTGATTTAGAGGAAATACATAGAAATAACTATTATTCATGGATGGCTTTTTTTTTTAAGAAAGTTTACATCGAGTAAATTTACTATGGGGGATCCAAAGCACAGGAAAAAAATATCTGCAACAAGGTCTTCCATCTAATTTTTTTTCACCCGCATGTTTCCGTACATTGTTGATTCTGACTCTAAGGGCGGCTTTGCACACTACGACATCGCAGGTGCGATGTCAGTGGGGTCAAATCGAAAGTGACGCACATCCGGCGTCACTTGCGATGTCGTAGTGTGTAAATCCTAGATGATACGATTAACGAGCGCAAAAGCGTCGTTATCATATCATCGGTGAAGGCTCCGACATTTCCATAATGCCGGTGCCGCGACAGGTACGATGTAGTTCCTCGTTCCTGCGGTAGCACACATCGCTGTGTGTGAAGCCGCAAGAGCGAGGAGCATCTCCTTACCTGCCGCCGGCGGCTATACGGAAGGAAGGAGGTGGGCGGGATGTTTACATCCTGCTCATCGCCGCCGCCATTGGCCGCCTGCCGTGTGACGTCGCTGTGACGCCGCACGACCCGCCCCCTTAGGAAGGAGGCGGGTCGCCGGCCAGAGCGACGGTCGCAGGGCAGGTGAGTGCATGTGAAGCTGGCGTAGCGATAATTATCGCTACGCCAGCTATCACAAGATATCACACCTGCAACAGGGGCGGGGACTATCGCGTGCGACATCGCAGCATCGGCTTGCTATGTCGCAACGTGCAAAGCCCGCCTAAGAAGGAAGGAAATACATTTCTATTTTTCAATTTTTTTTCTTGATTTTGATACAGGTAAAATATATCTTTGTACCATGTTAGCCAGTAGAGATAAAAAATTGTTTAAAGGAACTGAAGTCCTCAGCGGTTGATACCTTTTAATGGCTAACTGAAAAGATGGTAATAATAGCAAGCTTTCCAGACTACTCAGGTCTCTTCTTCAGGCTCAATATAACACAAAATCTGAAGAGCCACATATTTCTAGATTTTGTTTTATAACTGCACAAAACCACTAAACTTTTTAAATGACATTCCCATCTCAGCAGAAATTATTTTTACATATTTGATTTTTTTTGATGGGCACAAAACTAGAAACAGATATTTAACCTGGTAGTGTCTTTCGTATCTTTACTTTGACTTATGCATGCTTTGAAATTTAATTTTGTTATTTTTATTTTTCCTTTTAGTGGCATTTCAAGATATCAATATCAATAGATTTTTTTTTTGTGGATTTTCACCTGTAGCTGGGGAAATTTCATCCTTCCAGCTATAGCAAAGCTGTCTGGGTTGCCTGGGATGGAACTGCTCCTGCTACCCCCCTAAACCCAGCAATGACATGACCACTGGGTCCGGAGGAGGAAGCACTGTTAGTGTTTCCTATTCTGTATACAGAAATGCTAGTTCAGTGCTTCTTACTCTGTATACAAAGATTGAGAAGGTAAACATGGTAATAAACCATGTTTATATTCTCTGTTTGAAGTCTGACTGAGTGTGACAGCCCTTCTAGTGCAAGATACTTAAAGGTACCGTCACACTAAACGACATACCAGCGATCATGACAACAATGCGACCTGAAAGGAATCGCTGGTAAGTCGCTGGGAGGTCGCTGGTGAGATGTCACACAGTCAGACATAACCAACGACGCAGTAACGATAGAGGTCGCAGTAGCGACCTGTATAACGATCTCGGCGGTCATTGGGACACTGTCACACCGCGTCAAACACAGCAATGTGTGCTGACTTGCGGGAGCCTTACGACCAAAAAATGAACCAGAGCAGTGTGTAACGATCAGCGATTTCACTGCAGGGGCCAGGTCGCTGCTTAGTGTCACACACAGCGAGATCGCTAATGAGGTCACTGGTGCGTCACAAAAACCGTGACTCAGCAGCGATCTCGCTATGTGAGAAGTGCCCTTTAGTCACACTGATGTATTAGAAGAAGGATAAAGGCCCTGTCACACACAGAGATAAATCTTTGGCAGATCTGTGGTTGCAGTGAAATCATTGACATATTGTTCCATTTGTACACAGCCACAAACCTGGCACTGATTGTCCACAATTTCACTGCAACCACAGATCTGCCGCAGATTTATCTCTGTGTGTGACAGGACCTTAAGTGTAGTTTGCTTTGACGTATAAAATCTATGGGCAGTCCTGAAGTAGTTTAAGTGGTTTAACCAATATTTAAATTATCCTTTTTCTGTGGGATGGGGAAATCTTGCTCATCGTTAAGAGTTCTTATTGTTGGAATTCCCTGCAATTCAGTGAATTCCCCAGACTTAATTGCCGAGCATATGCATTTCTTCTCTATTCAAGACAGGGTTCAAGTTGTTGGGGTCAGATATCCAGCAATTTATCCCATCTCATAAGATTGAGATTGGAGGATATCTTGCAAAACCCCTGTAAAGACTTCTTTTGTATAAAACTGACAGAGCAGGTGAAATAAGTATTGAACACTTCAGCAATTTCTAAAAGGTGCTATTGACATGAATTTCTCACCAGATGTTGGCAACAACCCATCTAATCCACACAGGCAAAGAAACAAACCATAGATGACTATAAACTGCCTAATGTGTAATAATGAGAAATTACACAGGGAACAAGCATTTAACAAACTTACTGAAATGTAATACTTTGTACAAAGCCTTTCTACTAATGACCGCTTTATGATGCCTCCTGTATGGAGAAACTAGTTGCATGAATTGCTCAGGTGTGATTTTGGCCAATTCTTACAGACAAACACTCTTCAAATCCTGAATGTTCTGTGGGCTCATTCTTTGAAGACTCCTTCTCTGAGCTTTAGTTACTTCCATAAAACTAATTTGGATTCAAGTCAGGTGATTGGCTGGGTCATTTTAGTAGCTTTATTTTTTTCTGTGAAAGCAATTGAAAGTTTTCTAGGCTGAAATGAGGGTGGATATTAAAGCAAGACAATGATCCCAAACACACAACTTCATGATCCTAGGAGATGGAAGCAATTTTTTTCAAGAAGGTCTCTGTAAAATTGTTGATTCATGCTTCCTTCAAGTATATGAAGTTTGCCAGTGCTGTATGTTGAAAAACAGCCCCACACCATGATGTTCCCATCTCCAAACTTTACCGTTGGTATGGTGTTTAGTGGGTGATATGACCTCCAAACATGGTGTGTATTATGGCATCTAAAAGGAGTTCAGTCTTGGTCTCATCTGACCAGACTATATTCTCCCAGTATTTCACAGGCTTGTTTAAATATTGAACATGCTTGAACATGCTTTTTATTCAGCAATAGAGTCTTGCATAGTGAGCGTGCATACTGGCCATTGGGGTTGAGTGCATTACTTATTGTTTTATTTGAAACAATTGTACCTGCTGATTCCAGATCTTTCTGTAGCTCTCCACAGATGGTCCATGGCTCTTGGACAACTCGTCTGATAATCCTTTTTACTCCTTTGTCTCAAATCTTGTAGGGAGCACAGGATCATGGCCAATTTATGGTGAAATTATTTTTTTTCTTTCAACATCCATATTATGGTCCCAACAGTGATTACTGGAAGCTTCAGTAGTTTAGAAATTTCTATGCCATCAGTATGTTTTATAAAAATAAGGTTGCAAAGCTCACTTGTTTTCATCATGAGATATTTCTTCTGTGGCAATTTGGTAATAAGACACCTTTTTATAGGAGGTTAGTTGAACCAGTTGATACTATTTTTCACTAATGTGGCAGGATTACTTTCTAATTGCGGATAGATTTCAGCTAGTATTACTTTCCATGGCTTTTTTCCGACTCTTTTTTTACACGCGTTCAATACATTTTCTCTGGGTAATTTCTCATTATTGCACATAATTTATGAACATCTATACCGTATTTTTCGGACTATAAGACGCACTGGACCATAAGACGCACCTTGGTTTTAGAGAAGGAAAATAGGGAAATAAAATTTTAAGCAAAAAATGTGGTCATGACACACTGTTATGGGGCGAGGATCTGCTGCTGACACTATTATGGGGGTAATGTCCCCAAATTCTCTACTAAGGTACCCCATCCTGGTAATGATTTTCCTGCCTTGTGTATATATTTATGTCCCTCATCCTGGTATAGCCCCAACCTGCTATATACTGGCATCCTGGTATGTGCTCCCATCCTGCTCATATACCCCCATCATCCTGCTCATATACCCCCATCATCCTGCTCATATACCCCGATTATCCTGCTCATATACCCCCATCCATCCTGCTCATATACCACCCGGTCTGTGATCCCAGGCTCCACAGTAAAAGGGGGTTTGGTAAGGGAGATTGTCCGTGACGCCACCCACGGTTGTGGTGATTGTGGACACCACCGCTGCGATGAAGGTGCGGGACTCCCGGGAACGGTGTTGGGATGCAGCTTAGGATGTTAACCCCTCCGTGGGTAGGAGCAGTTGGTCCCGGGGCCCGTTCGGGGATAAGCAGGGAGCAGGGCGCAGTGCTGCGATGCGGTGCCTGAGGGCACGGGTGTAATCACAAGTATTTCATACAGAGTCACTGGTAACTAGGAATTGCCGGTGTCCGCAGCCTTCGGTACGGGGGTGTTAGTGTCCCACACACGGTGCAGCAGCTCCTGTTGTTCTTTCCCTGCAGCCAGGTGCCTCTCTCTCCACTCTCTTGCTCTTTCTCCTCAGCCGGGAACGGGGAATCCACTCCCCTGCAGTGATCCGGGTCACCCTAGGTACCGACGGGCCACTACCCTGCTCCGGCTACCTCTGGCCCCTTCCGCACTACAGCCTGTCCCGGCCCTTTCGGAGCACGCTTCACTATCAGCCTGGGAGCTACAACTCTAGACTCCTCTTCTGTCTGTCTCTCCAAACAGTCTGCTCCAGCCCCTCCCCTCTGCTCTGCTTTTCTCTTACCCTGGGGGATGTGGTTTGTCCTGCTGCACCGGTGTGGGATCAGGTTACCAAGGAGGATTAACTCTTTCTGTGACAGCCTGGCTTTGTCAGGGCGTCACACACCCCCTTGGTAAAACACGGCCCGTCCTCGGGCCGTCTGGCCACCAACATTTATTAAAACTGGAAAAAAGGAAAAATAAACACATTGCAATCATACATCTTCCCACATCGGGAGGTACGTTTTCTAGAACTTTAAACTGTTCTGCCACCCCACACCTGTGGAGCAGATGGCCTCCTCCTGAACTTGAGGACGTTCAACAGGGGTGACAGTCCATAAAACAGTCAACTTTTTAACTTGTGGGTAGCCGTCCATGCTCCACTACCACTGCCGCCACTCCCAGTACGGGGCACGGGTTCCGTGCTCTACCTCCTGCTCAGAAGCCAGGCCCACTTGGATGCCCTCGGCGCCGGCTACAACCGGCCTCGCTAACTGCCGAGGGCTCCATCTCTCACTGGCCTGCTCCTCCTCTCTGCAGGTGCACTCCGGCTGCTCCACAGCCGTGACGGGGTACCTGGGAGCGGCTGGCGCCACATCTTGGTCAGACTTCCAATCGGGTGCCACCTCCGTTGCGGCCGGGCGGACTGCCGGAGCCGACGTCATCACCGTGGCGGCTGGGCGGACTGCCGGAGCCGGGCAAGATGTCATCGGGGTTGTGGCTACTGCTTGTCCAGGAACGGAATTAGGCAAAGTCCTGGCGTCCCTGCCTTTACAGTCCTGGTCACATAAACTGCGGTTCCTTCCTCCTGCTCCCCCTTGGTACTCGGGAGCAGTCCTTCTAGCAACTTTTAAAGTTTTCCGTTCGCTTCCGGTCCTCCGGAGCTTCACTTCCGCCCGCGTTCTCAGGGGACGGAGCCTCTTTTTCGCGCCCACCGCTTGGGGAAGAAGGCGCTGGGCGGGAGATTTTCGCGCCCAAAATGGCGGCAAAGATGGCGACTTTCAAAATTTTTGCAGCGGAACACCGCTGGCAGTCCAGAACAAGGCGCACTTCCTCCAGGTAACTGGATTGGTTCGATCCTGTTCGTGACGCCAAATGTGTCACCCGGGGACCAGGGGGTACTCAGATCCGGGCCACGAGGTCACTTCTGTGGGTATCACGGTGGCGTGACCCGGTCTGTGATCCCAGGCTCCACAGTAAAAGGGGGTTTGGTAAGGGAGATTGTCCGTGACGCCACCCACGGTTGTGGTGATTGTGGACACCACCGCTGCGATGAAGGTGCGGGACTCCCGGGAATGGTGTTGGGATGCAGCTTAGGATGTTAACCCCTCCGTGGGTAGGGGCAGTTGGTCCCGGGGCCCGTTCGGGGATAAGCAGGGAGCAGGGCGCAGTGCTGCGATGCGGTGACTGAGGGCACGGGCGTACTCACAAGTATTTCACACAGAGTCACTGGTAACTAGGAATTGCCGGTGTCCGCAGCCTTCGGTACGGGGGTGTTAGTGTCCCACACACGGTGCAGCAGCTCCTGTTGTTCTTTCCCTGCAGCCAGGTGCCTCTCTCTCCACTCTCTTGCTCTTTCTCCTCAGCCGGGAACGGGGAATCCACTCCCCTGCAGTGATCCGGGTCACCCTAGGTACCGACGGGCCACTACCCTGCTCCGGCTACCTCTGGCCCCTTCCTCACTACAGCCTGTCCCGGCCCTTTCGGAGCACGCTTCACTATCAGCCTGGGAGCTACAACTCCAGACTCCTCTTCTGTCTGTCTCTCTAAACACTCTGCTCCAGCCCCTCCCCTCTGCTCTGCTTTTCTCTTACCCTGGGGGATGTGGTTTGTCCTGCTGCACCGGTGTGGGATCAGGTTACCAAGGAGGATTAACTCTTTCTGTGACAACCTGGCTTTGCCAGGGCGTCACATATTCATGTCAATATCTCCTTTAGAAATAGTTATTTAGATTATATACACTGGGTTAAATAAGTATTGAACACGTGACCATTTTTCTAAAGGTTTATTTTTCAGATCAGTATCTTTAAAGGAGTACAGCTATTCCAACCTTATTTTTTGGGAACATTTGTCAAAAACCATATTAAAAGAGATCCTGGACAGTAAGGCTGCTCTGAAGGACTTTGGGTGCTTTGAAAGCATGCCTTGCCTCATTAGAAATGTAAAGCAGATGTCACGATTCACCTTTGGCTTTGCTCCTTGCAGAGTCATTGGGTTTTGTCTATTACTCAGTTGTTTGTATTTACCGTGTTTTAGCCAGTAGGCGGGGCATGTTTGGTGCCCTGTTCCGGTAATTGGCTTGCTTTATCTGTGGGCTGTTTCCACCACCACTTCGCCAGTGATGGTTCCTGCACTGCAGTGTGCGCTTCTGATTCCCATGAATTTGTTCTGATCCTCGTCCCGCTACCCAGACTCCTCTCCCTGTGCTCCGCTCCATCCGTCTTGTCTGTGCTCTCTGACTTCCTGACCCTCCATTTGCCTGGTTCCCTCAGTCCCACTTCCCCCCTTTTGTACTTACATTCCCTTTCGGCTTCTGACCTCGGCATGCTCTCTGACTACGGTTCTGCTCCCCATTTGTACTTGATGTTACCTCCCAGCTACCAACCTTAGGCTTCCATGTGACTTCGGCTCATCTTCCTCCTTTGCACTGACGTGACCTCCTGGCTCTGACTCTAGACTTGTACAACCATTCTGCTACCTCCCGTCTAGATACTGGTGACATTTAGTGGGCAGACATTGCATTACACCAAGGAGCTCTACAATTCTCCTGTGTACCTGCACCCTCTGGTGGTAGCAATACAGCAGAGTGTCAAAGTGTGTGTAGCACTTGTATATGCAATAAATCGCGATAAGTACAAATCCCAGCTAAAATTGTCTTATCCGACATTATACTATTTAGTTTCCTTCCCTATCATTTTTACTGTATGTTATTCTCAAGAAAGAAGCTTGCAGTGTATTTCAATTTGTTCTAAAATAAAATACCAGGTTCAATATGAAATTAATTATACATTAGATATGTTTAAAAAGTCATGGTTGTCCGTGTTATACATTATCTGAATGTATGATGTGCAATAAAGAAAGCTGCAGCTTCCAAGAACTGGAGCACTTTAGGCTTGGCCTTCGGCTGTGTGACTTTTTACTTCAAATTGAGAGAGCCCAAAGCAAACCTTGAGGCTCTTCATACCCATTGGAATAGACATTTTTCCTTAATAGGTCAGGCCTTGTAGGCTGTATTAGAAAATAACAAAAGGTCACAACAGATATTATCCAGAATACATTTTATATGTCGGATGAAAATTGACTATTTGTGACTTTCCGGTTCTCAGAGGCGCTGGTTAGTGCTCAGAAACCCGTAATAAAACCATGGTCTTCCCATCTGTCTTTGTTAGCTTGTTTCAACTCATACTAACTAATGGTGTGAGTGACAGAAGCCTCCCTCATGACCATTCATGCACCAGCTGCCTTTCAGCACCAATGTCCTTTGTCACCACAACAGTAAAAATAATTGGAGTACAGATGTTGCGTTTTAGCTCAGTGCCAGATCGGTCAGAAAGTATCTTGCAATGTGGATGATGAGTGTCTTTATGACTGGCTGGCCATGAAAATTTTTAGGTTCGGCAAGCACAAATGCTCTATAAAAGAAAGGGTACAGACGGCAGTGCTATAATAGTCAGGGCTATAAGTGACCACCCAAATTGCTAAGAATTAGGAATGCAGATCTGGTAGTAGATGGTCACCATAATGGCTCATTAACACCTCCAAGGGCAGTGTAGAGCAAGCAATAAAACAGAATAGTAAATTATTTAGATAATAAGGCTCTGTTCACACTAGAAAAAGGATTTTTCTAAAGAAATTTCTTGAGTCTGAAAGATTAGTGCACTTGCGGTAAAAAACCAACACCAATAATGCACTGAAAACACCATGCGTTTTTACCGCATTCTGTGCGTTTTTGATGCGTGTTTGGTGCGGTTTTTTTCGCAGGTTGGTCCCTGAGGTTTTTTTTTACCATTATCTATGGCAAAAAAACGCAGGTACCTGCAGAAAAGAAGTGACAAGCACATTCTTTTTCTCAAGAAATTCTGCAGAAAGGATGTTCTTCAGAAAAAAACGCAGTGTGCACACAGGTAATTTTTTTTTCCCACAGGTTTTGCTGGGGAATGTCTTCAGAAAGGTTACACCATGTTGTCAAGAAATTTCTGCAGCAATACCGCAAAAAAACGCGGGTAAAAACGCAGTGTGTGAACAAGGCCTAAAGGTGATAAAGTTGATTTCAAATATTTAAAGTTGTAGCATATGGAAGGGTAGATCCGGTGCTGAAAATGCAGGAGCAGAATTGATTGATTTAGCATAGTAGAGATGAGGTCTCCAATTTCCTCCAATACAATAACAATTCACATCACAACCACCAGGTGGCATAGACAGTATATTACAAAAACTACGACAGAGTATCGCAAAATGATGTTACTTAGGTTGAAAAAAGACCTAGGTCCATCTAGTTCAACCTTCCGCCACCAATTATATATTTTGTCACAATGTTATGAGTACTGAGGAAATCATCCAGCCCTTTGTTTAAAAGTTGCTACAGTGTCAGCCATTACTACCTCTTGTGGTCGGGCATTCCACAGTCTGACGTTTGGTATTTTTTTTCAAAGTTGGTCATCTCATGCCATTCATCAAGCCAAAAGGAGAGTTAAGGAAGGACCCAAAATGAATGTTAGCCGTAATATGCCATGCTCAAAAGTTTTCTTGGTAAAACATTCCTTAATGGAGTTGATGCAAATCGATTCATACGATTAAAGCGGGCTTTACATGCTGCGACATCGCTAATGCGGAGTCGTTGGGGTCACGGATTTTGTGACGCACATCCGGCCACATTAGCGATGCCATTGCGTGTGACACCGATAAGCGATTTTGCATTGTTGCAAAACCGTGCAAAATCGCTAATCGGCGACACGGGGGTCCATTCTCAATTATCGTTACTGCAGCAGTAACGAGGTTGTTCCTCGTTCCTGCGGCAGCACACATCGCTGTGTGTGACGCCGCAGGAGCGAGGAAGCTCTCCCTACCTGCCTCCCGGCCACTATGCGGAAGGAAGGAGGTGGGCGGGATGTTACGTCCCGCTCATCTCCGCCCCTCCGCTGCTATTGGGCGGCGGTTCAGTGACGTTTCAGTGACGTCGCTGTGACGCCGCACGGACCGCCCCCTTAGAAAGGAGGCGGTTCGCCGGTCACAGCGACGTCGCCGGACAGGTAAGTATGTGTGACGGCTCTGGGCGATGTTGTGCGGCACGGGCAGCGATATGCCCATGTCGCGCAACAGATGGGGGCGGGTACCCACACTAGTGATATCGGGACCGATATCGCAGTGTGTAAAGTAGCCTTAAGTGTTCTGGCCACGACTATAATCTCTGGCTGTTACACGGGAGCTGTGAGAACCTGACAGGATCCGTAGCTCTTCTTCTGTTTAGCCTGCCTGACATGACGTCACATGTGCTTCAGCTGGCAACGATGAAGTCATGACAGTCCGATTAATCAAAACAAGAGCTACAGATGTTGTTAGATAAGTGGCAGTTTCCAATCCAACACCGGGTCAGATTACTGTCACGGCCAATGAAGCTGGTCGTGCAAATCAATTCACACCAACTCTACTCATTACCTAACAGTGGCATCCTCATTAGCAACACCCAACATGAGAACTGATGTGCTTGTTGAATAGAATAAATGGAAAAAAAATCCCCAAAAAAACATATTGGGAGCATCCTACTACGAATGAGAAGCATGGGAAATTTCTATGTTCTACTCTGCAGCATTAAAGTGAAAAACACAGTAGTAGCCATTGCCTCCGAATGAGTTGACTAGTCCAAAGGGCACATCCTTGTCAGATTCTCCCCACCCTATATGTGTGCTACCTAGCAGTCTACCTAAGCTGGTCTAAAGAAGCTGATAGTGATATGCTTCTTGGACTAGTCACCTCATCTCTGGTCACACTTAACTATGTTTTCAGTGTAAAATAGAAATGTTTATAAAGTAGGAGCCAGTCTTCGATTTGTACTGCCCTTGGTTCATACAGTATGAATAATCTTACAGGTTACCTTTAAAACTGCTATCTCAATAATGTTGACACATGGACTACACATCCAAAAATTACATATTTGTCTACGGTTACTGAGCAAAATTTTCAAAATGGAACATTTGTTTTTTAGGTAATATTTTGATCAAATTGTATAACCCCTGTGCCATTTCATGGTCAAGCATTGTAGCGGGTCCCAGCTCTGTAAGGTGTGGGAATACATTGCAAACAGAGATACCACACAGTGAACCTTGCTTTAGCAGGGAAAAGGACTCAGGCAAATATCACTAACAAAGCCCCACAGCTCTGGGTCTGGCCTTTCCTCGAACACAACATCGCAGTAACAATGGCGACTGAGATGTAGAAGTGAGCTAATACACCTTGATCGGGTACTGGAAATAAGTAGGTCAGATGCTTGGATGGTCTAGACTCCAGTACCAAACATAATAGAAGCGAATGGGAACTCAAGCATTTTCCTGGAAGATCTTCCAAAGAAAATGCTAGAGTGTAAAATTGACTTTCATTATGCAAAGTACTCAAGTCTAGACCATTTGAGCCTCCAATCTGTATGTTACAGCTAATGAGCACTTGAACATGGTAGTGCTCGCTCATCACAAATCACAATCTGATCCCCCCACCTTGGGCCAAATAAATGGAGTGCTGGTTACAAGTGTTTCTAATTTAGAAGGAAACTGCAAAAAAGGGTCCCACCTATTTTGATCTCAGTTTATTGCTTGAGACAACATTGAAGGTGGATTTTTTAGATTAGTTCACTTAGGGGTGCTTCACACTAAGCGACAGCGACGTCGCTGTTACGTCACCATTTTCTGTGACGTAACAGCGACCTTGTAAGTCGCTGTTATGATCGCTGCTTAGCTGTCAAACACAGCGACGCAGCAGCGATCATAACGTCGCTACATGTGCAGAGAGTAGGGAGCCGCGCACACTGCTTAGCACTGGCTCCTTGCTCTCCTAGCTACAGTACACATCGGGTTAATTACACGATGTGTCCTGCAGCTACATGTGCAGAGAGCAGGAGCCGCGCACACTGCTTAGCGCTGGCTCCTTGCTCTCCTAGCTACAGTACACATCGGGTTAATTACACGATGTGTCCTGCAGCTACATGTGCAGAGAGCAGGAGCCGCGCACACTGCTTAGCGCTGGCTCCTTGCTCTCCTAGCTACAGTACACATTGGGTTAATTAACCCGATGTGTACTGCAGCTACATGTGCAGAGAGCCGGAGCCGGCAGCACAGGCAGCGTGAGAGCTGCGGAGGCTGGTAACTAAGGTAAATATCGGGTAACCACCTTGGTTACCCGATGTTTACCCTGGTTACAGCTTACCGCAGCTGCCAGATGGCGGCTCCTGCTACCTGCTCGCTTCATTTCGTCGCTCTCTCGCTGTCACACACAGCGATGTGTGTGTCACAGCGGGAGAGCGCCTTTGAAGAAAACGAACCAGGGCTGTGTGTAACGACCAGCAATCTCGCAGCAGGGGCCAGATCGCTGCTCAGTGTCACACACAGCGAGATCGCTAATTAGGTCACTGTTGCGTCACCAAAACCGTGACATAGCAGCGATTTCGGTAGTGATCTCGCTATGTGTGAAGCACCCCTTAGTGTTGGGCTATGTTGAGGCCATTGTTTATTTTAGTTATAAAGATGGACACTAGTGCTCCCACAAGGAATGGGAAAGGGGCTATGATTAACTCAGGGGGTATGGAGGTGATGCCAGGGAGGGGACACAGGACTGATAGTATCTGTGAAACAAAAGGGGGGGGGGAATGAAAGCTGCAGGCAGTTGGCAGGGTCTGTGTAAACCTGTCTAAAAGAAGAAATAATTAAAAAACGACCGCGCTAACTGGATGAGTGGGAAAAGGGAGTGAATGGGTAGACCTATATTTAGGTATACAAATATGGAGAGACACAGCAGGGAATTAGTAAAATGTAAAGTGTTTTATCTTAAATTATTATACAATAAATCAGAAGGTTTAAAAATTATAGATTAAAACAAAACAAAAAACCTCTGCCTGAATCTGTTCATAACCATCAGGTAATTAGTATTTAACCCAGATCCTCATTATTCCTTTTATCAGTTTACCTGTATTCATTCCTGCCATTTTGTATTCCTAACAGGTCCCAACTCTCCCCTTCTGTCCCTAAGTTCCTCACCAGGACCCTCTCCACAATACCTCCACGCAGAGGGTTTTTTTTTTTTTTCGTTTTACCTATAATTTTTAAACCTTGTGTTTTATCTTAAATTATTATACAATAAATCAGTATACATTTTACTAATTCTCTGTTTTGTCTCCATATTTGTATACCTAAATTTAGGTCTACCCATTCACTCCCTTTTCCCACTTTCCCACATCCAGTTAGCGCGGTAGTTTTATAATTATTTTTTAATTATTTCATTGTTTATTTTTTGTGCTAGGTCTGTTTGGCGGTGTGACCCAGAGTCATAGGGGCTTTGCCTGGCAATATGGATGTTGTTGGGTACGTGGACCATAAGACGCACTTTTTTTTCGACCAAATGTTGAAGGAAAGTGGGGGGTGCATCTTATGGTCTGAATATAGGGCTGCGGCTGGGAATGAGGGTGCTGCGGTGGAGCGGGTCATCGGCGGCATGAGCAGGCTGTAGCAGCGCCTGCCGTGACCACGTGGGCCCGCTCATTACATATGCACGCCCATCATCCCGCCCATCATCCCTCAGCGCTGAAGGCGGCGCTGATAAGTAGGCGGGATGATGGGCGGGGGTGCAAGCATAGTAAATAGCCAACCGTGATCACCCCTGGCAACTACAGTTTGGAGTGATCATGTGCGGTGATCATCATCATCAGCCTGGGGGACAGTGAATAAGTATGGTACACTCACCGGCCACTTCCGTGCAGCTTCATGATGTCCTCCCGTCTGCCGGTCAGCTGATCTGTGCAGAGAGCGGTGAGTACAGCGATGACGTCATCGCTGTGAGCGCCGCTAGTCACGCAGGTCAACTCACCGGCAGACAGGAGGACGAGCGATGCTGTTGGGAAGTGACCGTGACTGCTCCACACAGAACAGCGGCACTGCTGTCGCCACAGACAGGGAGGAGCAATGCTGCATGGAGCGAGGAAAGGTGAGCATAAACGTTTATTTTTTTTTGTGTGATACAGGATACAGGCCATATAGCAGGATGGGGGTATATAGCAGGATAAGGGCATATACAAGGATGGCAGTATATATCAGGATAGCAGTATATATCAGGATGGGGCATATAGCAGGATGGGGCTATATAGCAGGATAAGGGCATATACAAGGATGGCCGTATATATCAGGTTGGCAGTATATATCAGGATGGGGTCATATAGCAGGATGGGGGCATATAGCAGGATGCCGGTATATGACAGGATAAGGGCTTATACTAGGATGGGGTACATATACAAGGCAGGATGATCATTACCAGGATGGGGTACCTTAGTAGACAATTTGGGGACATTACACCCATAACAGTGTCAGCAGCAGATCCTCGCCCTATAACAGTGTGTCATGACCACATTTTTTGCTAAAAATTTTATTTTCCCATTTTCCTCCTCTAAAACCAGGGTGCGTCTTATGGTCCGGTGCGTCTTATAATCCGAAAATTACGGTAGTTTGCTCTCTCTTTGTGGCGATGGTGGATGCTGTGCAGTTCAACACTTAACAGAGCTGGGGGGTCAACGAAAGATGCTCAGGTGATGAGGCAGTGGGCTTTTACACTTTGATCAAAATATTATTTAAGAACCTTGTGTTCATTTTGAAAAATCTAATTAAAAGCAGTAAATCAATGAATATCATTTGGATGTGCAGCTCATGTCTTTTTTCTATTGTTATAACGACAAAGACCCTATTTCCCAAGCAGTGGAAAGTTAACCAGGCAACAAGTGAAAGAGAAATGTACATTAATGGCTCTGTGGTTGGCTAACAATGCAAACCGAAGATTTCCTATAAGAATTATGTATGCCTTAATCAAATTCATGATTCTGTTCAAATATATTTTCCACAGTATCATAGTATATTGCAATATTTCTTTAACAACAAAAAAACACCTGACAGATTTATTATAAGTGAATGAAGGTAAAAATTTGGATAATAATGGATAATAAGGGATAATGACAGATCCATCAAATAGAACTTCATAGATCAGACATATCATTAGTTTGGCGAAGACATAAAGACAACGCCATCAGATCCTAAATCACATAAAAAAAAATGGAAAAACATCTATTCATAGTGGAATTATCATTCCGTTACAATGCCAACTGTTAAAATGTCATTTAATGTTCCCTCACTGTCATATGCACCACATTCAACACCAAAGCTGCGAGGAGACCTTAACTGATGGCATAGTTATAATAGATATAGGTGCTGCACAACAGCTCTGTCTCTGTCTTTCTTATATATATATATATATATATATCTATATATATATATAGATATATATATATATATATATATATATATATATATATCTATATATATCTATTATATAATCACCCAAAAGACTCATGAATATTAAAGCCTAATGTGTTTGGAAATTGGAGTGGTTTTTTTTTAGATTTGGCTATCTTAGGAGGATATCTGTTTGTGCAGGTAACTATTACTGTACAGAATTATTAGGCAACTTAATAAAAAAACAAATATATTCCCATCTCATTTGTTTATTTTCACAAGGTCAACCAATATAACTGCACACAAATTAGAAATAAACATTTCTGACATGCAAAAACAAAACCCCAAAAAAATTAGTGACCAATATAGCCACCGTTCTTTCTGATGACACTCAACAGCCTGCCAGCCATAGATTCTGTCAGTTGCTTGATCTGTTTACGATCAAGATTGTATGCAGCTGCCACCACATACTCCCAGACACTGTTCCGAGAGGTGCACTGTTTTCCCTATTTGTAGATCTTACATTTTATAAGGGACCACAGGTTCTCTATGAGGTTCAGATCAGGTGAACAAGGGGGCAATGTCATTATTTTATTATCTTTTACACCTTTACTGGCCAGCCACACTGTGGAGTAGTTGGATGCATGTGATGGAGCATTGTCCCATGTGAGAATCATGTTTTTCTTGAATGATACAGACTTCTTCCTGTACCACTGCTTGAAGAAGTTGTCTTCCAGAAACTGGCAGTAGGTCTGGAAGTTGAGCTTTACTCCATCCTCAACCCAAAAAGGTCCCACAAGTTCATCTTTGATGATACCAGCCCATACCAGTACCACACCTCCACCTTGCTGGTGTCTGAGTCGGAGTGGAGCTCTCTGCCCTTTACTGATCCAGCCTCTGGCCCATCCATCTGGCCCATCAAGAGTCACTCTCATTTCATCAGTCCATAAAACCTTTGAAAAATCAGTCTTAAGATATTTCTTGGCCCAGTCTTGATGTTTTATGTTATGTTTCTTGTTAAAGGTGGTCGTTTTTCAGCCTTCCTTAACTTGGCCATGTCCCTGAGTATGGCACACCTTGTGCTTTTTGATACTCCAGTAACATTGCAGCTCTGAAATATGGCCAGACTGGTGGCAAATGGCATCTTGGCAGCTTCACGCTTGATTTTCCTCAATTCACGGGCAGTTATTTTGCGCCTGTTTTGCCCAACATGCTTCTTGCGACCCTGTTGGCTATTTGCCATGAAACGCTTGATTGTTCGGTGATCACGCTTCAAAAGTTTGGCAATTTCAAGACTGCTGCATCCCTCTGCAAGACATCTCACAATTTTGGACTTTTCAGAGCCCGTCATATCTCTCTTCTGACCCATTTTGCCAAAGGAAAGGAAGTTGCCTAATAATTTAGCACACCTTATATAGGGTGTTGATGTCATTACACCACACTCCTCCTCATTACAGAGATGCACATCACCTGATTTACTTAATTGGTAGTTGGCTCTCAAGTCTATACAGCTTGGAGTAGGACAACATGTATGAAAAGTATCATGTGATCAAAATACTCATTTGCCTAATAATTCTGCACACAGTGTATATATAAATATTATATATATATATATATATATATATATATATATATATAATATACACACACACACACACACACACTATATCTATCTATCTATCTATAGATCTATTTTCAGTGGAGGAGTAAAGTATTTAGTCAGCCACCAAATGGTCAAGTTCTCCCACTTAAAAAGATGAGGGAGGCCTGTAATTGACATCATAGGTGACCATAACTATGAGAGACAAATTGAGAAGACAAATCCAGAAAATAACCTTGTCTGATTTGGCAAGATTTTATTTGCAAATTATGGTGGAAAATAAGTATTTAGTCAATAACCAAAAGTTCATCTCAATATTTTGTTATACAGTGTGTCCACCCATATCCTGTCCACCGCCATTAACTTGAAAACGGCGGCAGCTATAGGCATAGATGTATGTCTAGGTATAGTAAAGTAGCCATGCGCTACACAATGAAGCCACCTATAGCGCCACCTGGTGGAAAAAAACTGAGTTAGCATTTTTTATCTCGAAAACGGAACGAGATAGAGAAAAGAAAGTAAATTAAAAAATTGAAGGGCATCATCAATTCAATATGAATCGACACCTTGCATACAGAAAAACGGGGCTTCTTGCTGTAGTTTTGAGAGAAAATTGCTTTACCTGGTCCTCTCAGTGGTCAGCTCTGTCTAGCCCAGCCTTGCCCCTAATGATTTGCAGCTTGCTGACTATGCAGAATATCAATCATGTGTTGGACGTGGGGATAGCTGGCACTCATGAACATATAGGACATTATAGTGACAGATCATCGTTGAAAAGAGTAGCAGAGCTGCAGCACATAAAATAGATTATCAATTACAAGTAGAAGTCCAGTAAGTGGCTCAGTGTGATAATTGGGGTCTCATCCTCTGCCCTATCTTTAGGATAAATTTTGTTTAACTATGACAGCTATCAAAATAATGGTATGATTGCAAGAAAAAACCTATACAAATCACTGCCTCATTATTACAACTTATATAGAACCTACAACTGAAAAATATAAATATTCTATTACTTATTAAAAATGTATTTTCTTTGAGTCTTTTGACTTCTTTAAAATCGATCTGTCAATTCTATGTTGGAAAAAAAAGTTACCACTGGTCACGTAAACGACAGAAGCCCCCGGTCTCGTTAGTCTCAGCTCTCACGCTTGACAATAAGGTGAGAAAAAAAAAAAAAGTGTTTTAAGATATGTAACAGATGACATTGTAGAGACTGGAGATGTCAATATGATGCATTAAGGCAAGTTTTCTTTCCATATAACTGTGACCATAACATTTCATAACTTCCAATAGGCTGTCACTGCTAATAGAATGAAATGTATTACAGCCCTGAGACACCAAACCGCTCTTATTATCCAACAACTTATTTTGATTCTCAGGGTCATAGACATTGAGAGACAGAGTAAAAGGAGCATGACAATTATTTTTGGTAAAAGGAAACTCAAGTCAAATGTGACACTTTCCCATTTAATAAACTAGCAGCAATACCGTTCCGAAATTATCCCCATTTTTTTATGAACACTACATGCCGTCCCGAGCATAGCACGCTATTAGAACGCCTAATTATCAAACACTAATGAGTAATTTGTGCAGCACTGATGAAATTATGCCCAAATATCAAAAGTTATATGATCACTTGCACATCAAAGGACTGGAAGTTATTTGTAGTTAATGTGCTTCAGCTTTTTTTTTCCTTTTTTTTATTTTATTTCGCGCCTTGAATCCTTGTTTAACTTTATTGCATTTGAAATGTCTCCCAAGGGAAATTTAACTTTTTTTTTTTATCGGTAAAACACGACAACATGGCCACAAGGTCAATAAAATTATTGTTGTCATTTCCTAAGCACTTGAAACTTTGTGCCATAGTGAGAAAAGCAATGTTCATGGGGTCAGCCACCCTAAAAAGTATTGCTGCAAAAATAAAAATTACAAGTTACATTTTGGAGAGGAAATAAAAGATTGCTACAGGAACATATATATAGGAGATGGAGAAGTAGGGGATCACAACTGGACTTTGGTGTCTTTGGTGGGACATGAATCATTCGGTTACTTTAGAGATACCAGTGTTATATGTGGCACATGGTAAGTGGGGACCAGGACATAGAATTTGCATTTATGCCGAAAGCCTTTAAATTATCCCATTTCGACAGGCGGCTTCTTAACCACATTATGATATCTACTTGTAAATGGTGTCCATGATGTTGCTCGGTACCACCAAGCTTTGTGCATCAAGGCTCAAGTATAACCTTTAAGTTTAGTGACTTTATCCAACTGTATAACTGCCAAGTATTATGCTTCAATACTTTGTTTTAGTCCTCATTCACACATCCGTGCAAAACACCAACATTTTGCACGGTCTGTGGTGTAGGTGTATATATATGTGTGTGAGTGTTCCATGTGCTGTCCCTGCGTTATTTGTGTGACATCTGGATAGCACATGGACAGCATGAGCTGGTATACTTACCTGTCCCCAGCGCTACTGTCTCTGGCATTACTGTTACTTGCAGGTCCACGGTCATTACAGTGAATATGCATGAGCATAATGAGCGGGCCCGGAAGTAAAAGCACAAGTAGAGACTGCAGCACTGGAGCCAGGTAAGTATACATTTTTTTTATTTTTATATTACCTGAGTTTTCTCTGGTATATATCACATAGATCACATTAGTGTATGGTCCATGTGACATCAGTGCTGCCAGCAGAAAACTGACATGTCGCCGTGTGGAGCACACGGACACACGGTCCATGGGACAATACGGATATGTGATCAAGCCCTTTGATTTTAATAAGTCTACAAGAGTCCATGTCTCCGGTAGGTGTGAAAACGGACATCACACATATTGGAGACAAAAGATGTGTGAAGGAGGCCTAAGATCTCATAATTTCAGTCTGAGTGCGATCTGACAAAACATCAGATCACACTCGGACAAATTCAATTGTTTAGTTATTCAATCAAGCAGTGCACTTGTCTGATTTTTTCCTCAGACCAAAAAAAACAAAAATCACAGCATGCATAATTTGCCTCCGTAAATTGGATTGCACTTTACCATTTAAGTCTAAGGGGTACTTTGCACACTACGACATCGCAGGTGCGATGTCGGTGGGGTCAAATTGAAAGTGACGCACATCCGGCATCGCAGGCGACATCGTAGTGTGTAAAGCCTAGATGATACGATTAACGAGTGCAAAAGCGTCGTAATCGTATCATCGGTGTAGCGTCGGCGTAATCCATAATTACGCTGACGAGACGGTCCGATGTTGTTCCTCGTTCCTGCGGCAGCACACATCGCTGTGTGTGAAGCCGCAGGAGCGAGGAACATCTCCTACCGGCATCACCGTGGCTCCTGTAGGATATGCGGAAGGAAGGAGGTGGGCGGGATGTTTACATCCCGCTCATCTCCGCCCCTCCGCTCCTATTGGCCGCCTGCCGTGTGACGTCGCAGTGACGCCGTACGACCCGCCCCCTTAATAAGGAGGCGGGTCGCCGGCCAGAGCGACGTCCCAGGATAGGTGAGTCCATGTGAAGCTGCCGTAGCGATAATGTTCGCTACGGCAGCTATCACAAATATATCGCGGCTGCGACGGGGGCGGGAACTATCGCGTGCGACATCGCAGCATCGGCTTGTGATGTCGCAACGTGCAAAGCCCGCCTAAGGGTTCATGGAAGAAATTGGACCACACTCCGATAACATGCTCAAGTCTTCCAATTTTCACGGTCTGACAAAATGGAGAAGATGGAGAAATTTTTTCATTCTTCTCCATAATCAAACAAAAAAGAATCAAATTCTGATCAAACTCTAATGAGCATAAATCAGAATGTTTTTCTCAGATGGAGAAAATACGGTCATGTAATCCTAGCCTATCTGCCAATATTGTGCCTTCATTGGGACAGACGATAAGCACCTTACTAGATGCCTTATAATAATTACGTCTGTTCCAGTTGAACCATGCCGAGTCTGTAAGTCACAGCACCATCCTCAAGTTGGATATCGAGATACCAAGAACATCCTCTCTTACAAGTTATTGAGATCTGCAATATGTTCTCACGTTCTATGACAATTATTATTTTTCTTTCTTTTTCTACCATAGGTTGGCAGGACTTATGAGCTCCTGGCCTTGTAGCTACTTTGAACTCAAGGAAAACTAGGCTGATGGCCACCAAAGCAAACAACTTAGAGCTCATTCAGACATAATTGATTTTTCTCATATGACAAGCATGATCTGAGTTTCATTAATATTTTTGATCAGATTTCGATCAGAGATTGGAAAGCTTAATCAGTTTTTCTTGTATGAAACAAAATAAAAGTGATAGAGGTTTCCCAAGCTGCTTCTGTCAAGCAGTTGGTGAAAAAGCGAAAGAACATACATGTCATCTGAGTGCTGTCCAATTTTCTCAGTGAAGTAGACTTGCATGGATGAGTTTAATCTATAGCTTGAATCAAAATCGGACATGTTTCCAAGATTTTGTGCAGAGCACTCTGTAGACAAAAATACATGGACATGTGTGTCATGTGGCACAGGGCGGTAGTCGTGGGTGAGGTCTGCACCCCAGCACACTACCTGAAATATGGGTCTCTTGCTGGGTGTGTGGAGCTATGTGTTGAGGGCAGTATGCCCATGCCAGCCACATGTTGCTGATGGCTTGGGATGGCCAGGACCAGTTGTTAACTGGTTCACTAAACCAAGAGTCTAAAGGGGGCTTTACATGGTAGCGATATCGAGCGTGTAAGTACCCGCCCCCGTCACGCATGGGATTGTTTGTGATCGTTGCCATAGCGAACATTATCGCTACGGCAGCGTCACACGTACTTACCTGGTCGGCGGCGTCGCTGTGACTGCCAAACAATCCCTCATTAAAGGGGGAGGGATGTTCGGCATCACAGCGGCGTCACCGCAACGTCACTAAGCAGCCGGCCAATCAAAGCGGAGGGGCGGAGATGAGCAGGACATAACATCCCGCCCACCTCCTTCCTTCCGCATTGTGGCCGGCGGCAGGTAAGGAGACGTTCCTCGCTCCTGCGGTGTCACACATAGCGATGTGTGCTGCCGCATGAGCGATGACCAATATGGATTAACAATTCTTACCGATTTTTGAGTTTGGGACGACCTCTCCATGGTGAATGATTTTCACCATTTTTGAGGTCGCTTAAAGTCGCTGGTCAGTGTCACACGCTGCGATATCATTAATGACGCCGGATGTGCGTCACTAACAACGTGACCCCGACGATAAAACATTAACGATATCGTAGCGTGTAAAGCCTTCTTAAGAGTCTTTAAGAACAGTCTCTTTCTTAATAGTAACTTCACAACAACTGTACACAACAGATAGCTGGGCACATGTCTTCTTGTATGTTTCTTCAACAACATAAAGTATCTGCATTAACAGTCACTCCATTTTTTTTCTTTCTAAGTTGTTCGTGTCCTCACTAGTGGTGTCCATTTCACTACCACACAGCTCAACATCACAGTAAAGTTTGTCTCATGCATTCCCTCTTGTGGTTCCATGTTCTGTTCTTCTTGTAAAAGAGGTGGGTTGCAAATATGGCCGGACTCTAGCTTCACACTTATTAATGCCTATAGAACTTCCACACAGGGAACATATTTTGTCTTATTCTATTCAGTTTTGGTTTATTTACCTTTTAATTAGCTATAAGATACTTGAGGCTGTATGGCTGAGCATCATAGTTAAGGACCTCTATCACTCGGTCACTTGTTTTTTCCGTGACTTCATTGACCCTAGTGTTGGATCATGCCATATTCTGGTCACTTCTTTCTTGCTCTATGTTCCAGATCATACTATCTCTGCCTCCAGTCTCCTCTATCTGCAGGGACACCCACGTCATATGCACTTGTCGTCTAACTAGCCCTTAGGTCTACTCTAGTCACACGATGGGCTCATTCTGATGTTCCATGACTTTCCTCTAGCCAATCCTACTATAGGCTAGTCCCAACTGTTAACTGTTTCTAACACTACTGTAAGCTTAACACATACAACACTACTACATAGCACAAATTACATTACATTGCTTCCGTAATAACATACAGGACATAATTCACACCACATTACACAACAATAACGTAACTGGTGTCTTCAGGGGGTGAACGCGATAAGAAGCTCATCTCCTCACATGTGAACAGCTAAATAACTTATAAAAGTTAAGTGTTGTATCAAAAAAAAAAAAAAGAGAGAGAGAGATAGGAGTCATACTCAAAAAGATCATGTCTGAGACTAGGCTTCTTAGGCTATGTGCGCACAGTGCGTTTTTCGTGGCATTTTTGCGCGTTTTTCGGGTGCGTTTTTGGCCTCAAAACTGCATGACTTTGCTTCCCCAGCAAAGTCTGAGTTTTCATTTTTGCTGTCCGCACACAACTGTTTTTTTAAGCTGCGTTTTTGAGCTTGAAAAAAAAAATGGACATGTCAATTCTTTCCTGCGTTTTTCTGCGTTTTCCGCCCATGCAATGCATTGGAAAAACGCAGCAAAACGCAGAGATCAAAAACGCAGCAAAACGCAGCCAAAAACGCACCAAATCGCGGTAAAAGCGCATGCGTTTTTTTATGCGTTTTTTCGACGCAGGTGCGTTTTTGTGCGTTTTTAGCGCCCAAAAACGCACAAAAACGCAGCGTCAAAAAAACACAGCGTGCGCACATAGCCTTACAGTATATAAATATGAAAAACAATTCAACAAATAATTGCAAAGGATAAATAAACCTCACAAATATTTATTACCTTATTATGCATTATTATAAAATATATATATATATATATATATATATATATACATACAAACACACACACACTACAGTTAAAAAATTTACAGTCACTTAGATATTTCCCTATTTTTGAAAGGAAAGCACATTTTTTTTTTAAATGAAGCTAACATTAATCAGAAATACACTGTATACATTGTTAATGTGGTGTCTATTCTAGCTGCAAATGTCTGGTTTTGAAAGCAATATCTACATAAGTGTATAGAGACCCATTTCCAACAACCACCTGCAATGCTATCTTACAGGACCTGTGACACATGACGTCCTCCCATAATTCCCTGCATCAAGAAGAATTCTAAACATCCGTGAAAAACACGTGTAGGAGACTCATTCATTTATAAAATATCAAATTTTTATTATATTTCAAAAAGATAAAATTCATTTTCCATATAATCTACAGATGAGGTAAGGTGGATTCTTTACACACCCACCCACCAAGGAACCGCCCAAATTTAACCCATTATGATCCCTAGCAAAAAGGTATAAATAGCCAGTGCAATATATAAGGGAGACACCATGTGGTCAAACACTCAAGTCACCAAACAGCAGTGTCGCCAAAGCTTCATCAGTGGGGTGCAGGCGCCTGCACCCCGCTGATGAAGCTTTGGCGACACGCGCGTCCGGGTTGAAGGATACTCACCTACCCACCTCTGAACCACCATCGATTGGCCCTCACCATGGGTAAGTCTGCAAACTGCTGTTTGGTGACTTGAGTGTTTGACCACATGGTGTCTCCCTTATATATTGCACTGGCTATTTATACCTTTTTGCTAGGAATCATGATGGGTTACATTTGGGCGGTTCCTTGGTGGGTGGGTGTGTAAAGAATCCACCTTACCTCATTTGTAGATTATATGGAAAATGAATTTTATCTTTTTGAGATATAATAAAAAATTGATATTTTATAAATGAATGAGTCTCCTACACGTGTTTTTCACGGATGTTTAGGTTGAATTGGGAGTATATTCTATGATATCCGTTTATATGGGGATTGTAATATAGCCTACTAGGATGAAACTACAATATGGTACCGTCCCCCCTTTATTTGTGCTATTTATCAAGAAGAATTCTGTAACACTAGATTTGATTGAGTGAGTGTGAGTGTGTATGCTGTGTGTGGGATCTGCTGTGTGTGAGTGTCGGCCAGAAGCAGGGGAGGACGGCATGCAGCACTCGCCGGAGGTCACAGGAGGACCTGGGAGCCACTCAGACGTCCGGGTCTGGTAAGTATGAGTCTCCTGGAAAGGGATAGGGGTCTGCTTTTTTTGGCGGGTAAACTTACCCCCAACCATGTTTCTCCAAGAATAAGACTACCTCCAAAATTAAGCCCTAGTGCTTTTTGGTGGGCAAAAAAGTATAAGACAGTGTCTTATTCTTGGAAAAACACAGTAGCTATATTGATGGAAAAATAAAAACATTATGTCTTTTGAAAGAAGGGGAGGAAAAAACAAAAATGAAAACGTGAATAATCGTCCAGGGGTGAAGAGGAAAAATTAGTAGACAACTTTTTTAAAGTTTACAAAGACCTTTCCCACATCAATGTTTACCCAGTTAGCAAGAAATGTTAGCATGTATTTTGCCTTCTATTTGTTGATCCTCGAATATCTGAATGGACGTGATAACCTCTTCTGAGATATTTATATTTTTCTCTTCTTTTCTATGTAGTTCTTTTCCCTGCAATATATTTAATGTATATAATATATATTGATATTTAACCTTTCTTTTAGCTGCAATATATCGAGTCATCCCAATGGCTTGTCTTTCTGTCCCCGTATCTGTCTTTAAAGGGTCAAGGTTTAATGACTCCTTGTGTTACATGTCTGGAGGGTATGGGACACAGCTAGTTTTTATTTTTATAAATGGCAGCATGCCGTGGCCTCTAGCCCCAAGGTGTTTAGATATGAACTTGATTACTTTTATAGCAATGGTATTAAATGTGACCTCTGACTTGTGGAGGTCATGGCTAGAGATGAGCGAACCGGTCGCGGTTCGGCTCGAGGTTGGTTCGCCGAACGGACCTCCCGTTCGAGTTCGGTTCGTCGAACGTTCGACGAACCGAACTCGAACTGCATAGGAAACAATGGCAGGCAATCACAAACACAGAAAAACACCTAGAAAACACCCTCAAAGGTGTCCTAAAGGTGACAAACAACTCAAACACATTGGAAAGTGACAAGGACATATACTCATGCGAAAACAAAACAGCTGGACAAGGAAAAAGAGGAGGACACACAGATATAGGCATGGCACGCCCTTCTAAAATCATGTAAAACACCGCAAGGTGACTCCAAGCGGAGTCTCCCTTTTTTCCAAAAATTGGGCCACACACACACCCACCCCTTCAGTGGTAGCACTTGTGCCCCAGTTGCACACTTCACAGCTAGATTTGCATCAAGCACATTCAAAAATACGCCATAATTAACCGTCCCCAGGATGACACCAGGGTAGGTAGCTAAGTCTTTCCTGATCCCAGCTCTGTGCAGCTTGGATCATTTATAAAAAACACAGCAATCAAGGGTTACTCCAAGCGGAGTCTCCCTTTTTTCCAAAAATTGGGCCCCACACACACCCACCCCTTCAGTGGCAGCAGTTGTGCCCTAGTTGTACACTTCACAGCTACATTTGCATCAAGCACATTCAAAAATACGCCATTCTTATCCGTCCCCAGGATGACACCGGGGTAGGTAGCAAAGTCTTTCCTGATCCCAGCTCTGTTCATCTTGGCTTCTTTTAAAAACACATCAAGCAAGGGTTACTCCAAGCGGAGTCTCCCTTTTTTCCAAAAATTGGGCCCCACACACACCCACCCCTTCAGTGGCAGCAGTTGTGCCCTAGTTGTACACTTCACAGCTACATTTGCATCAAGCACATTCAAAAATACGCCATTCTTATCCATCCCCAGGATGACACCGGGGTAGGTAGCAAAGTCTTTGCTGACCCATGACTTGTTCATCTTGGCTTCTTTTAAAAACAATGTAAGCAAGGGTTACTCCAAGCGGAGTCTCCCTTTTTTCCAAAAATTGGGCCCCACACACACCCACCCCTTCAGTGGCAGCAGTTGTGCCCTAGTTGTACACTTCACAGCTACATTTGCATCAAGCACATTCAAAAATACGCCATTCTTATCCGTCCCCAGGATGACACCGGGGTAGGTAGCAAAGTCTTTCCTGATCCCAGCTCTGTTCATCTTGGCTTCTTTTAAAAACACAGCAAGCAAGGGTTACTCCAAGCGGAGTCTCCCTTTTTTTCCAAAAATTGGGCCCCACACACCCACCCATTCAGTGGCAGCAGTTGTGCCCCAGTTGTACACTTCACAGCTAGATTTGCATCAAGCACATTCAAAAATACGTCATTCTTATCCGTCCCCAGGATGACACCGGGGTAGGTAGCAAAGTCTTTCCTGATCCCAGCTCTGTTCATCTTGGCTTCTTTTAAAAACACAGCAAGCAAGGGTTACTCCAAGCGGAGTCTCCCTTTTTTTCCAAAAATTGGGCCCCACACACCCACCCATTCAGTGGCAGCAGTTGTGCCCCAGTTGTACACTTCACAGCTAGATTTGCATCAAGCACATTCAAAAATACGTCATTCTTATCCGTCCCCAGGATGACACCGGGGTAGGTAGCAAAGTCTTTCCTGATCCCAGCTCTGTTCATCTTGGCTTCTTTTAAAAACACAGCAAGCAAGGGTTACTCCAAGTGGAGTCTCCCTTTTTTTCCAAAAATTGGGCCCCACACACCCACCCATTCAGTGGCAGCAGTTGTGCCCCAGTTGTACACTTCACAGCTACATTTGCATCAAGCACATTCAAAAATACGTCATTCTTATCCGTCCCCAGGATGACACCGGGGTAGGTAGCAAAGTCTTTCCTGATCCCAGCTCTGTTCATCTTGGCTTTTTTTAAAAACACATCAAGCAAGGGTTACTCCAAGCGGAGTCTCCCTTTTTTCCAAAAATTGGGCCCCACACACACCCACCCCTTCAGTGGCAGCAGTTGTGCCCTAGTTGTACACTTCACAGCTACATTTGCATCAAGCACATTCAAAAATACGCCATTCTTATCCATCCCCAGGATGACACCGGGGTAGGTAGCAAAGTCTTTCCTGATCCCAGCTCTGTTCATCTTGGCTTCTTTTAAAAACACAGCAAGCAAGGGTTACTCCAAGCGGAGTCTCCCTTTTTTTCCAAAAATTGGGCCCCACACACCCACCCATTCAGTGGCAGCAGTTGTGCCCCAGTTGTACACTTCACAGCTAGATTTGCATCAAGCACATTCAAAAATACGTCATTCTTATCCGTCCCCAGGATGACACCGGGGTAGGTAGCAAAGTCTTTCCTGATCCCAGCTCTGTTCATCTTGGCTTCTTTTAAAAACACATCAAGCAAGGGTTACTCCAAGCGGAGTCTCCCTTTTTTCCAAAAATTGGGCCCCACACACACCCACCCCTTCAGTGGCAGCAGTTGTGCCCTAGTTGTACACTTCACAGCTACATTTGCATCAAGCACATTCAAAAATACGCCATTCTTATCCATCCCCAGGATGACACCGGGGTAGGTAGCAAAGTCTTTCCTGATCCCAGCTCTGTTCATCTTGGCTTCTTTTAAAAACACAGCAAGCAAGGGTTACTCCAAGCGGAGTCTCCCTTTTTTTCCAAAAATTGGGCCCCACACACCCACCCATTCAGTGGCAGCAGTTGTGCCCCAGTTGTACACTTCACAGCTAGATTTGCATCAAGCACATTCAAAAATACGTCATTCTTATCCGTCCCCAGGATGACACCGGGGTAGGTAGCAAAGTCTTTCCTGATCCCAGCTCTGTTCATCTTGGCTTCTTTTAAAAACACATCAAGCAAGGGTTACTCCAAGCGGAGTCTCCCTTTTTTCCAAAAATTGGGCCCCACACACACCCACCCCTTCAGTGGCAGCAGTTGTGCCCTAGTTGTACACTTCACAGCTACATTTGCATCAAGCACATTCAAAAATACGCCATTCTTATCCATCCCCAGGATGACACCGGGGTAGGTAGCAAAGTCTTTGCTGACCCATGACTTGTTCATCTTGGCTTCTTTTAAAAACAATGTAAGCAAGGGTTACTCCAAGCGGAGTCTCCCTTTTTTCCAAAAATTGGGCCCCACACACACCCACCCCTTCAGTGGCAGCAGTTGTGCCCTAGTTGTACACTTCACAGCTACATTTGCATCAAGCACATTCAAAAATACGCCATTCTTATCCGTCCCCAGGATGACACCGGGGTAGGTAGCAAAGTCTTTCCTGATCCCAGCTCTGTTCATCTTGGCTTCTTTTAAAAACACAGCAAGCAAGGGTTACTCCAAGCGGAGTCTCCCTTTTTTTCCAAAAATTGGGCCCCACACACCCACCCATTCAGTGGCAGCAGTTGTGCCCCAGTTGTACACTTCACAGCTAGATTTGCATCAAGCACATTCAAAAATACGTCATTCTTATCCGTCCCCAGGATGACACCGGGGTAGGTAGCAAAGTCTTTCCTGATCCCAGCTCTGTTCATCTTGGCTTCTTTTAAAAACACAGCAAGCAAGGGTTACTCCAAGCGGAGTCTCCCTTTTTTTCCAAAAATTGGGCCCCACACACCCACCCATTCAGTGGCAGCAGTTGTGCCCCAGTTGTACACTTCACAGCTAGATTTGCATCAAGCACATTCAAAAATACGCCATAATTAACCGTCCCCAGGATGACACCAGGGTAGGTAGCAAAGTCTTTCCTGATCCCAGCTCTGTTCATCTTGGCTTCTTTTAAAAACAATGTAAGCAAGGGTTACTCCAAGCGGAGTCTCCCTTTTTTTCCAAAAATTGGGCCCCACACACCCACCCATTCAGTGGCAGCACTTGGGCCCTAGTTGCAAACAGGATGTTTTGATTTGCATCAAGCACATTCCAAATCAACAAGCATTTACTCTCCCCAGGATGACACAGGGGTAGTAAATTCCTTCTGGATCCATGACTTGTTCATTTTGATGAACGTCAGTCTGTCCACATTGTCACTGGACAGACGCGTGCGCTTATCTGTCAGCACACACCCAGCAGCACTGAATACACGTTCAGAGACAACGCTGGCAGCTGGACACGACAAAATCTCCAAGGCGTAAGTTGCGAGCTCTGGCCATTTTTCTAGGTTTGAAGCCCAAAAGGAGCAAGGCTCCAGTTGCACAGTCATGGCATCGATGTTCATTTGGAGATACTCCTGTATCATCCTCTCCAGCCGTTGACTATGTGTCAGACTTGTTGTCTCTGGTGGCCTTGCAAAAGAGGGTCTAAAAAAATTATGAAAAGATTCCATAAAATTGCTGTTACCGGCACCAGATACGGTCCTACTGGTACGGGTAGACTGTTGAAGATGACGAGACCGTCCCATGTTTGTCAAGTTACAACTGGGAGATTCACTCCCTGCACCTGCACGGTTGTTTGGTGGAAAAGCCGAGCTAAGATCGAGTAACAGCTTCTGCTGATACTCCTGCATACGTGCGTCCCTTTCTATGGCTGGAATTATGTCACAAAATTTGGACTTGTACCGGGGATCTAATAGTGTGGCAATCCAGTAGTCATCATCACTTCTAATTTTGACAATACGACTGTCATGTTGGAGGTAGTGCAACAAAAAGGCACTCATGTGTCTTGCGCAGCCATGCGGACCAAGTCCACGCTGTGTTTGTGGCATAGAGGTGCTACCCGTTCTTTCTTCCTCTGACATCTGACCCCAACCTCTTTCATCTGAAATTTGACCAAGGTCTCCCTCATCCGCTGAGTCTTCCATGTCCATGGACAGTTCGTCCTCCATTTCTTCATGTTCTCCTGCACCTTGCTCAACATTTCGCCTGCTACTATGCGCCCTTGTCGATCCCTGTCCCCCTTGGTCCCATGCCTGCTGCGTTGGTGATGATGAACGTCTGGACCTTGGTGATGTTGTTGTCCCTTGCGCATATGAATCCTCCTGTAGTTCCTCCCCTTCATGTTGTCCCACCCCCTGACTCCGAATAGTGTTTAGCGTGTGCTCCAGCATGTAAATGACTGGAATCGTCATGCTGATAATGGCATTGTCAGCGCTAAACATATTCGTCGCCATGTCGAAACTGTGCAGAAGGGTGCATAGGTCCTTGATCTGAGACCACTCCATCAGGGTGATCTACCCCACCTCTGCATCTCGTTGGCCCAGGCTATACGTCATGACGTATTGCACCAGGGCTCTGCGGTGCTGCCACAGTCGCTGTAACATGTGGAGAGTTGAATTCCAGCGTGTCGCCACATCGCATTTCAGGCGATGAACCGGCAGGCCGAAAGACTTCTGGAGCGATGCAAGTCGCTCAGCTGCGGCGCTTGAACGGCGGAAGTGAGCAGACAGTTTTCGTGCCCTGTTCAGAAGGCCTTCTAGGCCGGGATAGTGTGTTAAAAATTGCTGCACGACAAGGTTCAACACGTGAGCCATACAAGGTACGTGTGTCACCTTGCCCAGGCGAAGGGCCGCACCCAGGTTTGCAGCATTGTCGCACACGGCCTTACCAGGCTGCAGGTTGAGTGGAGACAACCATTTATTAAACTCGGACCGCAGAGCTGACCACAACTCCTCAGCTGTGTGACTCTTATTACCAAGACATGTCAAGCTAAAGACCGCCTGATGCCGTTGCGCTCTGCTGCCAGCATAGTAATGAGGGGTGCGTGATTCCTTCTGCGCAGTGAGAACGCTGGTGGCCTGACCAGGCAGGCTTGGGGCGGAGGTGGAGGACCCAGATGAGGTGGAGGATGCAGAAGCAGTGGCGGAACTTGGACAGACAGAGGATTGACACACAAGTCGTGGGGACGGCAAGACTTGTGCAGCAGACCCTTCACCATCTATCACCATAGTTACCCAGTGCCCAGTCAGCGACATGTAACGTCCCTGTCCATGCTTACTGGTCCAAGTATCGGTGGTGAAATGCACCCGTTCACACACAGAGTTTCTCAAGGAAGCGGTGATGTTGTGTGCGACATGCTGGTGTAGCGCGGGCACACCTTTCTTAGAGAAGTAGTGGCGACTAGGCATCTGGTACTGGGGCACAGCGACAGACATAAGGTCTCTAAAATCCTGTGTGTCCACTAGGCGGAAAGGCAGCATTTCGGTAGCCAACAGCTTACAGAGGGATAGAGTCAACCTCTTAGCTTTGTCATGGGTCGGAGGAAGTGGCCTTTTATTTGACCACATCTGAGGGACAGAGATCTGGCTGCTGTGTGTAGACGGTGTTGAGTAGGGTGTCCCTGGAAAAATGCAGGTTTGTGAGGAAAGTGCAGGCGGAGACATGATGTTGCCTTCATCCAACGTTGGTGCTATCGATGTCTGAGAGAGCTGTACACACTCACTTGTTTCCCCTTCCAAACCAACTGACGACCTTACAAGCAAACTGCCTGTTGCGGTTACAGTGGTGGAAGTTTTGCGTGGAAAAACAGGTGTGACAGCTGTCCCCACAGTCCTAGAAGATGAAGAGCGCGCGGATGCACTGGAAGGGGCGGGCGGTGGATGGTTCGCTCCGCTAGGCCGCATTGCAGCACGGTGAGCTTCCCACCGGGACTTATGATATTTAGTCATGTGACGATTCATGGAAGAAGTTGTCAAACTGCTGAGGTTTTGACCTCTACTAACAGAATCATGACAAATGTTACATATCACATGAGTTGGGCGATCTTTTTCGATGTGAAAAAAGGACCAGGCTAGGCAAGGCTTAGAGGCCATGCGACCTGTTGATCCACCCCGAATAATGCTCATAGGCAGAGTGGTGGCTGAGGATGCAGTTGTAGACGTGCTACCAGTGCTCCGACTCTGTCCAGGAAGGCGCAAGGTAACTTCGTCGTCGGTTGCATCCTCCTCCACCGCCTCTGTTGACCTCCTCGAGTGCCTGACTGGGGGTTGACAGTAGGTGGGATCTAGAACGTCATCATCAATTGTTGTGTTTGCACTCCCCTCCCCCTCAGACCGAGCCTCTTCTTGCCCTGACCGAATATTTAAGTTGTCATCCCAATCGGGTATCTGCGTCTCATCTTCATCAGTATGTTCCTCATTGTCTATACCACAGGTGTTACAGTTTGTGACAAAGGGTCAACATTATGCTCAGAAACTTGGTCCTCACGGCCTGAATCAGAGTCACAAAGGTTCTGGGCATCACTGCAGACCATTTCCTGTTCTGTACTCACTGTAGCTTGGGAGCAGACCTCTGATTCCCAGGCTATAGTGTGACTGAACAGCTCTGCAGACTCAGCCAACTCAGTTCCACCATACTGTGCAGGGCTGATGGAGACTTCAGAGCTGGGAGAAATCAAGTGTGATTGGGATGACAACTCAGAGGACTGGTGTTTTTTGGATGCGGTACTTGAAGTGGCTGAGAGGGCACTTGTTGGACCACTTGAGATCCATTCAAGCATTTTCCTTTTTTGCCCATCATCTACCTTTGTTCCTCTTGTTCGTGTCCGTAAAAAAGGGAGCACATCGGATTGTCCACAATAAGTAGTAGACATCTTACTTTTGCTAGTAGATGGTCTATCTGCAGCAGATGATAATGGAGCTTTGCCACCTTCCCCACTGACAAAACCTTTTTTGCCTTTTCCACCACGCCTCTTCCCCTTTCCACCAGCATCTGTCATTTTGCCACTCATGTTGATTGCGACAAGATTGTGGACTGAAAATGTGGTAGTAAAAATTGAGAGGTGGTGAAGATTGCAGTGGTGGTCTAGCTTTATTAACAGCAGAATAATAAAGAATAAATATCCCTGACAATGTAACTTAGTTATAATTAGTTGGAGTGTGCAACGCAGGCAGACGTGCTGCAAATGTCTTGGCACTAGTGGGACTAAAGCAAAGTCCAATAGCCACGTATAGGATGCCACTAGGTACACTGAGTGTGTGCTAGTATAATGGCTTAGTTATAATTAGTTGGAGTGTGCAACGCAGGCAGATGCGCTCTGCAAATGTCTTGGCACTAGTGGGACTATAGCAAAGTCCAATAGCCACGTATAGGATGCCACTAGGTACACTAAGTGTTTGCTAGTATAATGGCTTAGTTATAATTAGTTGGAGTGTGCAACGCAGGCAGATGCGCTCTGCAAATGTCTTGGCACTAGTGGGACTATAGCAAAGTCCAATAGCCACGTATAGGATGCCACTAGGTACACTGAGTGTGTGCTAGTATAATGGCTTAGTTATAATTAGTTGGAGTGTGCAACGCAGGCAGATGCGCTCTGCAAATGTCTTGGCACTAGTGGGACTATAGCAAAGTCCAATAGCCACGTATAGGATGCCACTAGGTACACTGAGTGTGTGCTAGTATAATGGCTTAGTTATAATTAGTTGGAGTGTGCAACGCAGGCAGATGCGCTCTGCAAATGTCTTGGCACTAGTGGGACTATAGCAAAGTCCAATAGCCACGTATAGGATGCCACTAGGTACACTAAGTGTTT
This sequence comes from Anomaloglossus baeobatrachus, assembly GCF_048569485.1. NCBI lineage: Eukaryota > Metazoa > Chordata > Amphibia > Anura > Aromobatidae > Anomaloglossus > Anomaloglossus baeobatrachus. Next base: position 81,782,217 of record NC_134355.1, on the reverse strand, counting down.
GCTAGTATAATGGCTTAGTTATAATTAGTTGGAGTGTGCAACGCAGGCAGATGCGCTCTGCAAATGTCTTGGCACTAGTGGGACTATAGCAAAGTCCAATAGCCACGTATAGGATGCCACTAGGTACACTGAGTGTGTGCTAGTATAATGGCTTAGTTATAATTAGTTGGAGTGTGCAACGCAGGCAGATGCGCTCTGCAAATGTCTTGGCACTAGTGGGACTATAGCAAAGTCCAATAGCCACGTATAGGATGCCACTAGGTACACTGAGTGTGTGCTAGTATAATGGCTTAGTTATAATTAGTTGGAGTGTGCAACGCAGGCAGATGCGCTCTGCAAATGTCTTGGCACTAGTGGGACTATAGCAAAGTCCAATAGCCACGTATAGGATGCCACTAGGTACACTGAGTGTGTGCTAGTATAATGGCTTAGTTATAATTAGTTGGAGTGTGCAACGCAGGCAGATGCGCTCTGCAAATGTCTTGGCACTAGTGGGACTATAGCAAAGTCCAATAGCCACGTATAGGATGCCACTAGGTACACTGAGTGTGTGCTAGTATAATGGCTTAGTTATAATTAGTTGGAGTGTGCAACGCAGGCAGATGCGCTCTGCAAATGTCTTGGCACTAGTGGGACTATAGCAAAGTCCAATAGCCACGTATAGGATGCCACTAGGTACACTGAGTGTGTGCTAGTATAATGGCTTAGTTATAATTAGTTGGAGTGTGCAACGCAGGCAGATGCGCTCTGCAAATGTCTTGGCACTAGTGGGACTATAGCAAAGTCCAATAGCCACGTATAGGATGCCACTAGGTACACTGAGTGTTTGCTAGTATAATGGCTTAGTTATAATTAGTTGGAGTGTGCAACGCAGGCAGATGCGCTCTGCAAATGTCTTGGCACTAGTGGGACTATAGCAAAGTCCAATAGCCACGTATAGGATGCCACTAGGTACACTGAGTGTGTGCTAGTATAATGGCTTAGTTATAATTAGTTGGAGTGTGCAACGCAGGCAGATGCGCTCTGCAAATGTCTTGGCACTAGTGGGACTATAGCAAAGTCCAATAGCCACGTATAGGATGCCACTAGGTACACTGAGTGTTTGCTAGTATAATGGCTTAGTTATAATTAGTTGGAGTGTGCAACGCAGGCAGATGCGCTCTGCAAATGTCTTGGCACTAGTGGGACTATAGCAAAGTCCAATAGCCACGTATAGGATGCCACTAGGTACACTGAGTGTGTGCTAGTATAATGGCTTAGTTATAATTAGTTGGAGTGTGCAACGCAGGCAGATGCGCTCTGCAAATGTCTTGGCACTAGTGGGACTATAGCAAAGTCCAATAGCCACGTATAGGATGCCACTAGGTACACTGAGTGTGTGCTAGTATAATGGCTTAGTTATAATTAGTTGGAGTGTGCAACGCAGGCAGATGCGCTCTGCAAATGTCTTGGCACTAGTGGGACTATAGCAAAGTCCAATAGCCACGTATAGGATGCCACTAGGTACACTAAGTGTTTGCTAGTATAATGGCTTAGTTATAATTAGTTGGAGTGTGCAACGCAGGCAGATGCGCTCTGCAAATGTCTTGGCACTAGTGGGACTATAGCAAAGTCCAATAGCCACGTATAGGATGCCACTAGGTACACTGAGTGTGTGCTAGTATAATGGCTTAGTTATAATTAGTTGGAGTGTGCAACGCAGGCAGATGCGCTCTGCAAATGTCTTGGCACTAGTGGGACTATAGCAAAGTCCAATAGCCACGTATAGGATGCCACTAGGTACACTAAGTGTTTGCTAGTATAATGGCTTAGTTATAATTAGTTGGAGTGTGCAACGCAGGCAGATGCGCTCTGCAAATGTCTTGGCACTAGTGGGACTATAGCAAAGTCCAATAGCCACGTATAGGATGCCACTAGGTACACTGAGTGTGTGCTAGTATAATGGCTTAGTTATAATTAGTTGGAGTGTGCAACGCAGGCAGATGCGCTCTGCAAATGTCTTGGCACTAGTGGGACTATAGCAAAGTCCAATAGCCACGTATAGGATGCCACTAGGTACACTGAGTGTGTGCTAGTATAATGGCTTAGTTATAATTAGTTGGAGTGTGCAACGCAGGCAGATGCGCTCTGCAAATGTCTTGGCACTAGTGGGACTATAGCAAAGTCCAATAGCCACGTATAGGATGCCACTAGGTACACTGAGTGTTTGCTAGTATAATGGCTTAGTTATAATTAGTTGGAGTGTGCAACGCAGGCAGATGCGCTCTGCAAATGTCTTGGCACTAGTGGGACTATAGCAAAGTCCAATAGCCACGTATAGGATGCCACTAGGTACACTGAGTGTGTGCTAGTATAATGGCTTAGTTATAATTAGTTGGAGTGTGCAACGCAGGCAGATGCGCTCTGCAAATGTCTTGGCACTAGTGGGACTATAGCAAAGTCCAATAGCCACGTATAGGATGCCACTAGGTACACTGAGTGTTTGCTAGTATAATGGCTTAGTTATAATTAGTTGGAGTGTGCAACGCAGGCAGATGCGCTCTGCAAATGTCTTGGCACTAGTGGGACTATAGCAAAGTCCAATAGCCACGTATAGGATGCCACTAGGTACACTGAGTGTGTGCTAGTATAATGGCTTAGTTATAATTAGTTGGAGTGTGCAACGCAGGCAGATGCGCTCTGCAAATGTCTTGGCACTAGTGGGACTATAGCAAAGTCCAATAGCCACGTATAGGATGCCACTAGGTACACTGAGTGTGTGCTAGTATAATGGCTTAGTTATAATTAGTTGGAGTGTGCAACGCAGGCAGATGCGCTCTGCAAATGTCTTGGCACTAGTGGGACTATAGCAAAGTCCAATAGCCACGTATAGGATGCCATTAGGTACACTGAGTGTGCTAGTATAATGGCTTAGTTATAATTAGTTGGAGTGTGCAACGCAGGCAGATGCGCTCTGCAAATGTCTTGGCACTAGTGGGACTATAGCAAAGTCCAATAGCCACGTATAGGATGCCACTAGGTACACTAAGTGTTTGCTAGTATAATGGCTTAGTTATAATTAGTTGGAGTGTGCAACGCAGGCAGATGCGCTCTGCAAATGTCTTGGCACTAGTGGGACTATAGCAAAGTCCAATAGCCACGTATAGGATGCCACTAGGTACACTGAGTGTGTGCTAGTATAATGGCTTAGTTATAATTAGTTGGAGTGTGCAACGCAGGCAGATGCGCTCTGCAAATGTCTTGGCACTAGTGGGACTATAGCAAAGTCCAATAGCCACGTATAGGATGCCACTAGGTACACTGAGTGTGTGCTAGTATAATGGCTTAGTTATAATTAGTTGGAGTGTGCAACGCAGGCAGATGCGCTCTGCAAATGTCTTGGCACTAGTGGGACTATAGCAAAGTCCAATAGCCACGTATAGGATGCCACTAGGTACACTGAGTGTGTGCTAGTATAATGGCTTAGTTATAATTAGTTGGAGTGTGCAACGCAGGCAGATGCGCTCTGCAAATGTCTTGGCACTAGTGGGACTATAGCAAAGTCCAATAGCCACGTATAGGATGCCACTAGGTACACTAAGTGTTTGCTAGTATAATGGCTTAGTTATAATTAGTTGGAGTGTGCAACGCAGGCAGATGCGCTCTGCAAATGTCTTGGCACTAGTGGGACTATAGCAAAGTCCAATAGCCACGTATAGGATGCCACTAGGTACACTAAGTGTTTGCTAGTATAATGGCTTAGTTATAATTAGTTGGAGTGTGCAACGCAGGCAGATGCGCTCTGCAAATGTCTTGGCACTAGTGGGACTATAGCAAAGTCCAATAGCCACGTATAGGATGCCACTAGGTACACTGAGTGTGTGCTAGTATAATGGCTTAGTTATAATTAGTTGGAGTGTGCAGCGCAGGCAGATGCGCTCTGCAAATGTCTTGGCACTAGTGGGACTATAGCAAAGTCCAATAGCCACGTATAGGATGCCACTAGGTACACTGAGTGTGTGCTAGTATAATGGCTTAGTTATAATTAGTTGGAGTGTGCAACGCAGGCAGATGCGCTCTGCAAATGTCTTGGCACTAGTGGGACTATAGCAAAGTCCAATAGCCACGTATAGGATGCCACTAGGTACACTAAGTGTTTGCTAGTATAATGGCTTAGTTATAATTAGTTGGAGTGTGCAACGCAGGCAGATGCGCTCTGCAAATGTCTTGGCACTAGTGGGACTATAGCAAAGTCCAATAGCCACGTATAGGATGCCACTAGGTACACTGAGTGTTTGCTAGTATAATGGCTTAGTTATAATTAGTTGTAGTGTGCAATGCAGGCAGACGTGCTCTGCAAATGTCTTTGCACTAGTGGGACTATAGCAAAGTCCAATAGCCACAGATAGGATGCCACTAGGTACACTGAGTGTTTGCTAGTATAATGGCTTAGTTATGAGTTGGAGTGTGCAGAGGACAAGAGGGTACAGTGGCAGGATTGTGGTGCTCTGGGTAGAGGAATGGAAGCCTGCCTTTCTATTCCCTCCTAATGGTGAAATGCAGGGAGGAAATCCCTGACCTTGGCTGCACAGACGCTGGCGCTGTTTTCAGGACCTGTCACCTTAACTCTGACCCTGCCGGTTTGAGCCCTTAAAAGGACTGCTATAAAGTGCTCTCCCTATGCTGTCTAACGCTGTGTATGCAGCGCATACAGCTGTATCAGCGATAGGACTCAAGACGGAGCTGCGACAGTGATGTCTGACACCAAAGACGCAGAAGGCAGATAATGGCGTCCGTGAAGAAAATGTCCGGTTTTATAATGCAGGGACATGTGACATGCAGATCCTATCACACATGCCGTTGCTTCTCTGGCTCAAAGTCCACTTAGCTGTGTGTGTGTCTGTGATTGGCTGACATGCTGGCCCGCCCCACAAGACGCGCGCGCTTAGGGAAGGAAGACAAGAAAAAAAAAAAAAAAAATGGCGATCGCCATTATAGAAACAGCAGTGATCTGAAGGCGCTGTTCACGCACACTATACACTGAAATGTGATAATAGTTTGATTCACAGAGTGACTTACACTATTACAGCAGAAACCAAGCTATGATTTAGCTGTTTTTTGGCTGCTAGAACCGTTCTCGAACGTTTCTAGAACTATCGAGCTTTTGCAAAAAGCTCGAGTTCTAGTTCGATCTAGAACATGCCCCAAAATCACTCGAGCCTAGAACTGGAGAACCACGAACCACGAACCGCGCTCAACTCTAGTCATGGCGAGAGAGTCGTACATGTTTTCATACCACTAGCTATACAGTTTCATAGCAATATACTGTCCTAGAGTGTGACAGGTAATTACTTTCACTGGAAGCAATTTTTAATCTTCGCAGATCCTTAAATGGTACTTTTGGAAAGTTTGGTATAGTAGACAATAAATCTTATCTACAGTATATTAGCTGCGAATGATAACATTTTACAGATGTATAGAAGTGTTATACTGATTGCCTTCATCGTTTTTACAGTATTTCCTATAGACGTGAATAATATTGGTGGTAATATTTGTATATACTGTAATTCCATTTATATCCAGTTTAAAATGGCCTTCACTCTACTTCTCAAAGTGGATTTCACTTTGGGATAATGTGAACCCACAATAAGTAACCGTACGGTTAGTGTCTGTGCTTCAATATTCATCAACTGTTATATGACTTGCTGGTAAGAGATGAACAAAACAATTCTCTGTACCCATGGCATCTGGTCCAGAGCATGACAAACTTTCTACTACCTGCTGACTACAAATGAACAAACTCTTGGGCGTTCAGTTCAGCAAGTTTAGCCGGACTTTAGATAAAGTTCAATTATGGACCCAAACCTGAACTTCATTTGAAGTCACTGATTGGCAGTTCAAATCTCCACCCACATGCAACCAGCCATAAACAGATCAGTTCCGGGGGCAGGTGGGTAGGCTTTTTCCATATTTTTTTCCTTGTTTGCTGCAAGCTTCATCTAATCACTGTCATGATCCAAGCCGGTATCTGCTTTAGCAGTGTTCCAGCCCCGGCCTGATCATGTCAAGGGTTAACTTCCCTCGGCCTCCTTCCTGTTCCCAGGATGCTATATCTGGCCACTCCTCCCTTTGTGCCTTACCAGTTATATTCTATGCCTTTGGTGTGTGTAGCTGTCTCTGGTGAGTTCCTGATCTGTCCTACCACATTCCTCTGATCCCCTACCTGTGTCTGTTTACCTCCTCCCAGCTGTGCCTCCTATATTATCTCCTTGTTTTGTGTACATTGACTTCCTGATATCGACTTAATCTTTGGCCCCAACTTGATTATGTCTCTCCCCTCTGACACCTCCGTTACTGACAGGCTCGTGACCCTATTCCTTGTTTCTGACTGTGTTTGATTGCTCATTTGTACTTTGTTTGACCTGTAGTATCCATCCTGGCTTGTCTGACTATTCTATTGCTACCTTGTGGTGACTTTTCTGTACTACTTCTGGGCAGGTTTATTCTGCTCTTTCTCCATTCTGCTGCCATCTAGTGGAGTTTGTATTGCACTTCCTCAGAACACCTAGTAGTACAGCGTGACAATCATGCTGTTGTTACCAAAAAACACCTATAAACAAGATCAATTAAAAAAACAACATTAAACAGCAGTGCAACCATAACACCAGACAAGGTTCTTATACAATAGGAGGGGTGGGGCCCAGAGCAGTATTGTGATGCCCTGGCAAAACCAGGTAGTCACCTAGATAGGCCCCCACATAACACCTTCACACATAGGGTTACATTCAGCCGACCTGAAATCCTAGCCACCCCCCCTTTGGGTAGTACAGACACACCAGTGGGCCGGACCAGGCAGATGAGAAACGCCCACCGAGGGGTCTGGAGAACCCGGGGGTGGGAAAAGCAGTCAGTTTGCAGTTGGCATTGGAGCTAAGTAGTGAGTGGAGGAGTTTGGAGGTGCTAGTTGACAGGCGTCAGGGTTGGAGCCCTGGCTACTGGCTAGGTGGCAGACAGTGGACAGTGTCAGCAGGAGATGGGAAGACGGCTGACGGAGATCCGAGGTGGACCAGGGCAGGGTTGTAGCTCGCCGATACCGACATCGGAGAACCGACCCGGAAACCGTGCACACAAGGGGGTACTTGGACCCTGAAGCCAGGACCGAAACCAACAGCCTAGCTAATTAACCAATTGAGGGCAGGATTATAGGTCCTGTCCCAACCTAAGTCCCGAAAAGAGACAACCACCCACCGGGAGGGATAGGGCATCCACCAGGGCCCGGTAGATCCCAAGGGTCAGCGTCAGCGGGCAAGGCTCCCAACCAAAGAACCGGGAGCGGACTCCAATGTTTCACACCGGGAGGTCCAACACACAACACAAAGCGTGCAGAGGAGAGAGACATTGACTACTAGCCCGGGTGTGGGATCAGATACACCCGTCTGCGGCCGGCCACCAACACCTTGGTTTACCAAAAGGACTTTGTGTTTATTGACTCCACACATCAGTGCAACCTCATCTAGCACCAAGACAACCGAACTGTAAGTTTACTGGTCCCTGCAACCCTGCACAACCCTGGGCCCAGGGGCATCCATCCCTACCCACGGAGAGGTTAATATCTAGCTGCCATCCCATTGCCCCCAGTTACCCCATAACAGCAGCGGTGGTACCACATCTCACCACACACCGTGGGTGGCGTCACAGACTAACTACAGCAAATACCGTACAAATACGTCCCCTTTTATTCGAAGTGTCCGCACGACCCCCGGGTCCGGTAGAGTCCCTTGAGCCATACCGCAGATCCGGATCCGAGCAGCATGGCTGCTGGCACGGTAACCTTAGCAGTTGCCCTTCCTACATGCGGAGGTTGGCACCCTAATTTAATTTATGTGTTATGGCACCCTGCTCAACAATGGCTCACCCTTCAAAGCCCTACACTAAGCATATAATTGGTGCCTATTTACGTCACAAGAAAATAATTACATTGTGAAACAACTTAATTATATACAGTGTGTATATATGTATGTGTATGCATATATATATATATATATATATATATATATATATATATATACAGTGCCTACAAGTAGTATTCAACCCCCTGCAGATTTAGCAGGTTTGATAAGATGCAAATAAGTTAGAGCCTGCAAATTTCAAACAAGAGCAGGATTTATTAACAGATGCATAAATCTTACAAACCAACAAGTTATGTTGCTCAGTTAAATTTTAATACATTTTCAACATAAAAGTGTGGGTCAATTATTATTCAACCCCTAGGTTTAATATTTTGTGGAATAATCCTTGTTTGCAATTACAGCTAATAATCGTCTTTTATAAGACCTGATCTGGCCGGCACAGGTCTCTGGAGTTATCTTCGCCCACTCCTCCATGCAGATCTTCTCCAAGTTATCTAGGTTCTTTGGGTGTCTCATGTGGACTTTAATCTTGAGCTCCTTCCACAAGTTTTCAATTGGGTTAAGGTCAGGAGACTGACTAGGCCACTGCAACACCTTGATTTTTTCCCTCTTGAACCAGGCCTTGGTTTTCTTGGCTGTGTGCTTTGGGTCGTTGTCTTGTTGGAAAATGAAATGACGACCAATCTTAAGATCCTTGATGGAGGAGCGGAGGTTCTTGGCCAAAATCTCCAGGTAGGCCGTGCTATCCATCTTCCCATGGATGCGGACCAGATGGCCAGGCCCCTTGGCTGAGAAACTGCCCCACAGCATGATGCTGCCACCACCATGCTTGACTGTAGGGATGGTATTCTTGGGGTCGTATGCAGTGCCATCCAGTCTCCAAACGTCACGTGTGTGGTTGGCACCAAAGATCTCGATCTTGGTCTCATCAGACCAGAGAACCTTGAACCAGTCTGTCTCAGAGTCCTCCAAGTGATCATGAGCAAACTGTAGACGAGCCTTGACATGACGCTTTGAAAGTAAAGGTACCTTACGGGCTCGTCTGGAACGGAGACCATTGCGGTGGAGTACGTTACTTATGGTATTGACTGAAACCAATGTCCCCACTGCCATGAGATCTTCCCGGAGCTCTTTCCTTGTTGTCCTTGGGTTAGCCTTGACTCTTTGGACAAGCCTGGCCTCGGCACGGGTGGAAACTTTCAAAGGCTGTCCAGGCCGTGGAAGGCTAACAGTAGTTCCATAAGCCTTCCACTTCCGGATGATGCTCCCAACAGTGGAGACAGGTAGGCCCAACTCCTTGGAATGGGTTGTGTACCCCTTGCCAGCCTTGTGACCCTCCACGATCTTGTCTCTGATGGCCTTGCAATGCTCCTTTTGTCTTTCCAATGTTGACCAAGTATGAGTGCTGTTCACAAGTTTGGGGAGGGTCTTAATTAGTCAGAAAAGGCTGGAAAAAGAGATAATTAATCCAAACATGTGAAGCTCATTGTTCTTTGTGCCTGAAATACTTCTTAATACTTTAGGGGAACCAAACAGAATTCTGGTGGTTTGAGGGGTTGAATAATAAATGACCCTCTGAATAAACGTTTCACAATTTAAAAAAAAAGAAATAACATTCTTTTTTGCTGCAGTGCATTTCACACTTCCAGGCTGATCTACAGTCCAAATGTCACAATGGCAAGTTAATTCCGAATGTGTAAACCTGCTAAATCTGCAGGGGGTTGAATACTACTTGTAGGCACTGTGTATATATATATGTATATATATATATATATATATATATATATATATATATATATATATATATATATATATATATATATATATATATATATATAATATATATATATATTCAACCTGCTAGAATTTTAACAGAAGGATTCTGGTCTAGATCAGTCAGGGACATGCATATATAACTAATTCATTGCATCCCAGATAAATGCCATCTATCAGGGTTCCCCCAATTTAGACATTTTTATAAGGTGCTAAATAATGCGCATAGACAGTGATCGACCAAATAGCAGCCCAATGCAATAGTTTACTGATAATCATAATAGTACAGTCAGTGCTTATATTGCATAAAAAAAAAATTGAGGGGCACATGCAGTTTATCAGTGTCCCCCCAAGAAAAATTTTACCACTAAGGGAAAGGACCAGGAATATTTTAAAGTGCTCTGGGGCAGCGAACATATGGACTGAACAAGATACAAACCTGAAGCAATTAATTAGTGATAATCATAACATGGCAACAGTCAGCATTTATCATATTAGACTCACAGACCCCGCATCACATAATGGGTAATGATACAAGCAAGCATTCATCTGATAACATGATCACAGTAATGATACAAGCAAGCATACATCCATCTAACATGATCACAGTGTGCAGATAATAAAGCTCAAATTGGCTATACATTAATAAAAAAACGCCAAGTGGCAAATGACTTAGCTTATCACTTCACTCATAGCTCTAGCACAATGGCAGAAAGCTAGGCTGATATCTCTGGCCCAATGCGTCCCCCCCCCCCTTACTTGAAATATACCTGGGGCTTCATCAGGGGCATCTCAAGTGAGACGTTATACATATCACAGATGCAATAGCCATAAAGAATGCTTTAAAAAGAAGTCATTTATATATGAGTGCAGAGATAACTGTACTCACCGGCTATCCCAGGAAGTAGCAGATACCCATGTTTGTGCTGGATCACATTTCGAAAGAATTTCCGGTCGGCGCTGCGTCCATGTGGTAGAAATAGTCACCAGCAGCCACCGCACATAGGCATGGACGAATGCCGAAACGGCTTACTTCATCATACAGCGCAGTGAACCACATACTGCGGGTCTTCAGGTAAGAAGGAGGGGCAGCACCAAGCGGTCACATGGAGCCAGAAGTATGTGGGCAGGAACTGTATTTTCCGTCAATCATGCCTCCCCAGCCCAAAGGCCTGTGTGAGAGGGAAGTATGTCTATCAATTGCCCTAATGTCATGTAATCACATCAAAGCCCTATACTAGATGTTATTGTTACCCCTAGTGTGAGCTGATCAAACCCTGCAAATGGCTGGCCCTGGTTTGAGCACTGAGCATACCCGATCACAGTGATGCTCGCGTTATTGGTGTTCATACGCAAAGAACCCGGACTCCGAACTCAAACGCTGTTTTTTTGTAAAGTTTGTGTTTTTTACGAACCACGAACCTCAGGTTGTCTCCTCTCTATTGCTGACATCCTAGATCCTGAATGATATTTCTGATTAATAGGCCCCCGTGATGGTATTACTCTGTCCTGATGTGCATCCTTCGGCAAAGTCCCGGAGCCTAGTAGTCAGAAGAGTTATCCAGGATGCCGATTGATAGTAACAAATTTACATTTCTTGTCCGGCTACCACTAGTGCCACCCTGGCCACTGCACCACGTCCTGCAAAATGTTTTGCTGAAATCAATTGCTGCTGCTTTAATAAATGACATATCATAGGAAAACCATTTTATAAATGAACATCAACTCAAATATCTAGAAACACAAGCAGCTAGAAAACTACAGAAATACATTTTGGTTTATATTCTATGAACTGAAGTTATAACTTGTCTTTCTAAACTTTAGTTAATGTTTCCATTAAGTGCAGCAATTTTTGTGGTTTCAGCTTTCTCCCCTTACTTATATTTATGCAACAGTGAAAAAGTCGACTACAAAAGTTGCAATCACAAAATTTAAACATAAAAGTGAATTTCTTGAGTTGAAGTGGATAATGGCAGTCTGTCATCAGCCCAGCATCCTGGCGTAGAAGAAATCTTTATTCTTTTTTTCAATTTTTATTCCTTATGTTTCAGAGATAAATGATATTTACAAACCAAAAAACTGTGTTTTACTTTAAATTATACCTGTCTGTCCGTGTCACTCTGTCGGTCTGTGTATATACTGTATAATATGTGCGTGTGTATATAATGTATATATATATATATATATATATATATATATATATATATATGTGCATGTATGTATATTATATGTACATATATTATATATAACATATATGTATATATGCGTGTGTGTGTGTATATATCTCTCTATATGTGTATATTATATGTACATATATTAGATATAATATATGTGCATGTGTGTGTGTATATATATATATATATATATATATATATATATATATATTGCATATATATGTATATACTATGTGTGTGTGTGTGTGTATATATATATATATATATATATATATATATATATATATATATATATACATGCAGTATGTAACAAAAGTGAGTACACCTCTGACATTTTTGTGATTTTTTTTTTTTTCTCTTTTTTCTTTATTATATATTTTCATGAAACAATACTGAAGATATGACACGTTGATACAATGTAAAGTAGTCAGTGTACAGCTTGTATAACTGTAAATTTGGTGCCCTCTAAATAACTCATCACACAGCCATTAATGTCTACACCGCTGGAACAAACGTGAATACATCCCTAAGTGAAAATGACTTAATTGTGCCCAATGAGTGATTTTTTTTTTGTTTTGTAGCCACCATTATTTTGAAGCACTGCCTTGCCTCACTTTGGCATGGAGTTCACTAGAGCCTCACAGGAGCCACTGGAATCCTCTGCCATCTGTCGTAACGACATAACGGACCTGGTGGAGGTTAGAGACTTTGCACTCCTCCACTGTCTATTTGAAAATGCTCCACAGATGCTCAATAGGGTTTAAGTCTGGAGACATGCTTGGCCAGTCCAGCACTTTTACCCTCAGTTTCTTTAAAAAGGCAGTGGTAGTCTTGGAGGTGTCTTTGGGGTTGTTATGTTGGAATATTGCCCTGCAGCCTACTTTTAAAAGGGAAGGGATAATGCTCTGGTTACAGTCATGTACTGGTCACAGTACATGTTGGTATTCATGGTTCCATCAATGAATTGGAGCTTCCCACAGCCGGCAGCTCTCATGCAGCTTTAAACCATGAAACTCCCACCACCATGCTGGACTGTAGGCAAGACACACTTGTCTTTGTACTCCTCATCTGGTTGCCACCACACACGTTGAACCAAATAAGTTTATCTTGGTCTCATCAAACCACACGACACAGTTCCATTAGTCCACATCCTTAGTCTGCTTGTCTTCAGCAAACAGTTTGCTGGCTTTTTGTGCATCATCTTTAGGCTAGGTTCACACACTGCGTTTTTTTGACGCTGCGTTTTTGTGTGTTTTTTGCGGCAAAAACCACACAAAAACGCACCCGCGGCAAAAAAACGCGGCAAAAAACGCACGCGTTTTGCCACGATTTGGTGCGGTTTTTTGCTGCGTTTTGCTGCGTTTTTGCTCACTGCGTCTTTATGCGTTTTTTCATCAGTGAACAATGCCATTAAAGATTGTTGAAAAAAAAAAAAAAAGGTCTGATGTCATTTCCTTTTTCAATATGTTCTTCATTCTCCACTAGTGTATGCAATAGAGCAGACAGCTGCAGAACTACAAGGCTCAGCATGCTCCATACAGGACTGTATGCTGGAGGGAGAGGCAGAGGGAGCAGAACTACAAGGCTCAGCATACTCCATCCAATAGTGTATGCAGGAGAGCAGACAGCAGCTGCAGAACTACAAGGCTCAGCATCCTCCATCCAGGACTGAATGCAGGAGTTTTTTGCCACCCAAAAAATGACGTGGGCTTCGCCATATTTTTGTATGCTAGCCGGGTACAGCAGGCAGGTACAGGCTGCCCCCAACCCCAGCTGCCTATTTGTACCCGGCTGGGAACCAAAAATATAGGGGAGCCCTTTTTTTTTTAATTATTTCATGAATTTAATGAAATAATTTAAAAAAAAAAATGACGTTGGCTTCGCCTAATTTTTGTGTCCAGCCGGGTACAACTAGGCAGCTGGGGATTGGAATCCACAGTGCAGGGTGCCCATGCTTTCTGGGCACCCCCGCTGTGAATTGCAGTCCCGCAGCCACCCCAGAAAATGGCGCTTTCATAGAAGTGCCATCTTCTGGCGCTGTATCCAACTCTTCCAGCTGCCCTGATGCCGGGTGGCTCGCTGGGTAATAATGGGGTTAGGGCTAGCTGTATATTATCAGCTGGCCCTAAGCCCGAAATTCATGGTGTCACGCCAATATTAGACATGGCCACCATGAATTTCTAGTAAAGATAAAAAAAACCCACAACACACAGAAAAATATTTTTATTAGAAATAAAACACAACACAATTAGTGACTCCATCTTTATTGAAATAAAGAACCCCCCTCCGCAGTAATCCTGGGTCAAGGGTCCCGCTCTGTCCAATCCGGATCCAATATCATCTGATGGATTTGCTGGAAGGCAAAGCGATCAGATGATGTGTCAGGTTCTAGGGGCTGAAGCACATCACACATCAGCTGATTGTATAAAAGCCGTTTATACAATCAGCTGATACATCGGTGCAAAAAAAAAAAATACTCACTTATGTGCTGATTACCGGCAGCTCCTGGAGCGATTGGAGGAGTCTGATCCCGTCCGATCGCTGCAGCAGCTGCCGGTAATCCGGAATGAAGTCTCCTGACGCATCCGCTGATAGGTTAAACCGGCCGGGCGCCCGTGTCACCGCGATACTTACGATTAGCTGATGAGTCAGGTGACTGCATCAGGTGATCCATCGCCAGGTCCTGCATCCATCGGAGGTGTCCCGGCGTCTGCACACAGCCGGAGCGGGGGTGGCGATGCCGTGAGAGCAGATGGGAGCGGGCATGGCATCGGGAGTCTGCAGACAGGTGAGTATGACTTTTTTTTTCTACTGTTCACGTTTGTTTTTGCAGCCGCTTCCACCTCCCGCCCGAACATGGCGCCGCACGGCAGCATACATGCACAGGACCGGAGGTGGAAGTGGAGGTGAAGGTACCGGGAGGATTCACGCTTCTGTATTTACTGACAGAAGGAATCCTCTTCCTGTACATGTCACTTTACTACCCACCTCCTGCGTTTATAGCTGCGTTTTTGGTCTTAGAAACGCACCAAAATGCAGCTATTTGCGTTTCTCATTGCGTCTTTCAACATCTCATTGCACTCAATGGATGAAAAGCGCAGTGAAAAACGCGGGAATAATTGACATGCTGCCTTTTTGTGGCACCACAAAAACGCAGCTGAAAAAAAACGCTGTGTGCAGACAGCAAAAATGAAAACTCAGACTTTGCTGGGGAAGCAAAGTCATGCAGTTTTCTGAGCAAAAATGCACCCGAAAACTGCGCAAAAATGCCGCGAAAAACGCACTGTGTGAACTTACCCTTAAGGCTATGTGCGCACAGTGCGTTTTTGCGCGTTTTTCTGGAGCGTTTTTGGCCTCAAAACTGCATGACTTTGCTTCCCCAGCAAAGTCTGAGTTTTCAATTTTGCTGTCCGCACGCAGCTGTTTTTTAAGCTGCGTTTTTGAGCTTAAAAAAAAATGGACATGTCAATTCTTTCCTGCGTTTTTCTGTGTTTTCCCCCCATGCAATGCATTGGAAAACTGCAGAAAAATGCAGAGATCAAAAACGCAGCAAAACGCAGTCAAAAATGCACCAAATCGCGGTAAAAACGCGTGCATTTTTTGCCATGGGTGTGTTTTTGTGCGTTTTTAGCAGCCAAAAATGCACAAACGCAGCGTCAAAAAAACGCAGTGTGTGAACTTAGCCTAAAAGAGGCTTCCATCTGGCATGACAGACATGTAGACCAATTTGATGCAGTGTGCGGCTTATGGTCTAAGCAATGACAAGATGAATCCCCTACCCTTTTGAACCTCTGCAGCAATGCAGGCAGCACTCGTACATCTATTTTGAAAATACAACCTCTGGTTATGACACTGAGCATGTGCACTCAACTTCTTTGGTCGACCATGGCAAGACCTGTTCCGAGTGGAATCTGTTTTGTTAAACTGCTGTATGGTTTTGGACATCATGCTGCAGCTCAGTTTCAGGGTGTTGGCAGTTTTCTTATAGCCTAGGCCATAATTATGTAGAGTAACAAATCTTTTTTTTTATTTTTTGCGATCCTCAGAGAATTATTTGCCATGAGATGTCATGCTGAGCAAACCATGTTTGGGTGCTCGGTAAGCGTAATGAGCAGTTGGATGCTTGGATGGGCGTGACTCGAGTAGCTGATTATAATTGAAGTCAATGTGGAATCCGAGAATTTTTCTGGGAAAATGCTCTAGTTCCCTTTTAACTTTCATTATACCTGGGTACTAGAGTCCTGCCCATCCAAGCAGTAGTGTTTTATCATCGCTACCAGTTACCAGTATGAGAGAGTGTAGGAACGATAACACCAAATGCAACACACCTGCTCCCCAGTCACCCCTGAAACCATAACACTAATAAGTCACATGACACCGGGGAGGGAAAATGGCTAATTGTGGACAATTTCTCCATTGTTACTTAATATTGTACTCACTTTTGTTGCCAGCAATTTAGATATTAATCCCGGTTTGTTGAGCTGTTTAGACGGCACACCAAATTTAGTTATACAAATTGTACACGGACTACTTTACATTGTATTAAAGTGGGTTTTTTAAGTGTTGTCCCATGAAAAGATATAATAAAATATTTATAAGTGTGAGGCATGTACTTACTTTTGTGATATACTGTGCAATTGTACTTGTGCTTCACAACACATATATCTATATAGTACACACAATAAAGGAAATATGTATACGTGTGTGTCCGTAGATCTACAGTACTGTATAGAAATATTTAGATTTATATATATATAATATATACATATATATATGTACTGTATGTGTGTGTGTAGATATATATCATTTTATATATATATATATATATCATTTTATATATCATTTTATATATATATATATATATATCATTTTATATATATATATATATATATATATATATATATATATATATATATATATATATATATATATATATATATATATATAATTTTATATATATAAAAAAATGACATATATAATTGGATATATGTAATGGCATATAATTGGATAAATATATAATTGTATGTTTATATACTTTTTGTTATGCTATGTAATTCATAATTTAAAACCCTGAAGAAGCGTATTTAGTTTAATTTCTGGGGCTTCTTGTACTGGTGTTTCACAACACTGCAGTAATTTAGTACTTAATTAGGAAAGACCATGGCTTTTTACATGATTGGAGTAAATACTGCAGAAGGGAATAGTGTCTCGCGGCAGCAACCCATCTGGACTTATTTGTGATTCGAAAGAGCAATGCCTTGTGGTCAGGTCTGGTGTGGTTACGCTATAGATCTCCTCCTTCAATTAGCAGAAGTGTCACTTGTCAGTAGAAAGGTCATGCTGTGTAGCTGATCATACAAGGTGGTTCTTGGCGATATGACTGTATCTGATCAGCTTAATTTTAACTTGGTGAGTAAGAGAGATAACAGTCAAGATTTGTGTTAAGCATGAGCCTTCAGCTCAATGAACCTGGAAATTAAGACACTTAATAATGTATTTCATGTATAATTAAATAGAAGTAAGTGATTCCAAATGTCTTGGTTTTAGTCTCAAAAATGTTCATTAGAATTAATGGTTGCTTTAGTCTTTTCATGAATGAACATGTTGTTGCTTAAAGAGATAACGTTATTTTATTTAACCAATATAAATATATATTAAGTCACTGACTTTTTTTGTAATTTTTATTTTTATTTTTTTGACTTTTTATTCTATTTCCTGACATAATTACTCTAGAAGACAGATGAGTGGACCAGTGGAAGTTCAATTCAGCTGGGTCAGCCGAACTTTAAATTAAGTTTTGTTTGTGACCAGGACTCGACCTGAGCCCCATTTGAAGTCACTAATTGGACAGTTCGGGTCTCCACCCACATGCAGCCAGCCATAAACAGATCACTTCCGGGGCAGGTGGGCATGGTTTTCTATGTTTTTTTGAGTTTTTTTCTTAGCACACTACATCTGATCAAGCTGTTAACTCCAAGTGTGAACCATTCGAACACGGCAAGTGGCTCGGCCTGGACTGAGCACACAAGTGGTGTTCATACGTAAAACACCCAAACCCTGTTTTTTTAATAAAAGTCCAAACACCAAACCTCATGTTTGCTCATCTCTAATCTGGACCCCATGGTTTAAGTCAGTAATGCCATTGACTTCTGTGGAGTGTTTGTGTGTGTGTGTGTGTGTGTGTGTGTGTGTGTGTGTGTGTGTGTGTATAGGAGGAAGGAGACGTTTTCTGGCTCTTTAAGCTATTCTCTTTACATGATTATATGAGTGGCTAAGTTGCGTAAGATTTTATGCCAGACAGCAGGTTATAAGAGGCCTCCTTGAGAACTTGGCTCATTGACACAGCCGGTTTTAGACAAATCAGGGCCCTGGGTGAAAATTAAAGTGGGACTCCCAATCCTGAAATATTCCAACAAACTATACTGTTAAGGTAGAGTCAGACAGCCGTATAACTTGGCCGAGGAGGGCACCGCAATGCCTGGGTTGGCCGCCAGCCTCCTGACCCGAGTATGACAGCTGCATAGATGTACATGCGGTCATGCTACGTTCACTAAAGCCGCCGGCCAGTCCAGGTATTGCGATGCGATCCTCTGCCGACTTAAATGACCATCTGACTGCGCCCTGAGGATAGGTGTACATGATCGTGTAAGAAATCATTCACAGTTTCCCTCAGAAAAATTTGAATAATTTGTTTTTTTGTCATCCATGTACAAACTGTTTTTGCAGCAGCAGTTATTAATAATTTGCAACTATTTACAGTTTCCTATGTTACAGAACTGCAATGTATCCGTGAAAATCAGTTCAGCTTCCGTTTTGTGTATTTTGGTTTTTTTTTTCACCTACCCATAGACTTGAATGGACGAGTCTCATCCAATTTACAGTAAAAATGGAACATGCTGCGATTTTAATTTTTTTTTCACATGCAGATTCGGTCAGTGAAAAAAACCCAAACGCTCATCTGCACTGCCTCATTGAATAACATTATCCGATATCGGAGGAGTTATGTTTTATTGCTTCTTCACCTTTTTTAACCATTATTGGAATAAAATGAAATTTTAACTTTATTTCGAGTTTCTATGGACGTTCTTTGTGCTGGGGATCCGCCTTTTTTTCATTGACTACAGCCTTCTTGACCCACGAGCACTGTCCGGATTTTCCTTCCTGAAATAACTACATGGCAGTGAGATTCACTCTTTTTTTATTAGCAGCCCTTGTACCCTGATCCCACCCCTCTAATTGGGCCTGTCTCAACTGCCAACAATAACACTGGTCCAAGTGTGATCCAAGTTTTGTCAGATCGCACTCGGGCCAACAATATGGTCGTCTGCATAAGCCCTTACAGAGTTAGGCTGTGAACATTGGTGGAGTCATAATGTTTAGTAGTAGGTTTTCTTCAGCATGAGATAAAAATAAAAAATATTGTCGTCTAATGTGACATACAATGACACAAATGGGGGAGATCATAAACTGAAACAATATGCTAATGATGAATGGCATTGGCTTTATTATGTTGATGTTCTATTGATCTTTTCGGACAGAAAGCCATAAATTGAAGTACAGCAAATTGTGTAATTGAAAATAAAAGAGACTGTTCTGCAAATTTCTTTATTTCCCTTCACTTGCCCTTTGTAAATAATTGTGTTTCTAGAGTTATTGCCATACTACTGGCTGCCATTTTATTGCTTAGCCAATAATTGCTTATCCTCACTGCTTTATTACTCACATTAGAAAACGACAAGGCTTTCAATTATGAGTGGCTAACTCACTTAGCCAGTAATTATAAACATTTCAGTTTTGCTCCTTATGAACCGTTTTGTTTCGAAAGGATCTATACTTTTCGACTGAGCTATTTTTTTTCTAATTACACAAAATTATCAATCGTCTAACACCCATCACGCTATTTTCTTGTTTTTGTTTTATTATTTTTTATTCCCCCCCAAATATAACTCCAATATAAATGTGTGTTAATTTTCAGGTTCAACAATCAGGTGTCCGACTTTATAGATTTTACAATGAGAATCCTAGTTAATAAAACCAATATTTAATTTCCTTTCTTTAGCAGGGAATAGAAGCATAGCGGAAATTGATTTTCCATGTGGACATGTGTTTCTCAGAGATTTTAGGTCGCCTTAAGTTGTCCTATTTTGTTTGCACAGACTTTCATTACCGAAACAAAATGTGATGTTTTGTAAATGTAAACCACGAAGACCAAAATCTTTTCTGGAAAAGGCAAAAGCTAAAACAATGAATTTGTGCGTAGTAAAATAATAGTCATAAAAAAAAGGTATTAATGATGATATAGAAAACGGAATTTAAATCTAACATTCTGCCTTTAAGGTGAAATTAAAAGCGATATTAATAACATATAGTTTTAGTGCTTTACTATGACTTTTTAATTAATGGTAATAACCAAGTAAAGGTCTTTTCTAATTTAGTTTTACATTAGTTCCTCTGGGGTCAGTTATAATAGGACAATACTATAAATTGTTCTGAGTTTAATGTGAGGAAGTGCTTAGAAAGGCATTGAGCTGCCGTCTTGAAATACGCAGCCATATAATGAAGATTTATTCTATCTGATATTCACATATCTTCAGTGGTGTCACCTGGGACAGGAAGTAGTGACACCATGTCCGTTTCTGTAGCAGCCGGTTGACCGATGGGCAGGATGTTATCACAACCGGTGGGATGACTTTGTACTCGCATGTCATATGTGCACACATGACCACCAAAGCTAGTACTTCTAGTTCTCCTCACTTCTTTATTTTATAATGATCCCCACTAACCTTAAAAATTAATATTTATATAGTGTCAACATATTCTACAGCACTGTACAATTCAGAGGGGACATGTACAGACATTATAGAATAACACAACTCAACAGATATTAAGAGTAGAGTTGCGTGAATAACTATTTGTACTCTCTGTACTCATAATGAATACTGTCTAATACTCTCATATTAATTCCGAATAGTGTGTGCAACGCAAGTCAGTGGTGAGAACTAGCAATGTAACGAGTAACCCAAATGATGCACTATTTGCTACTCACACGAGGGAATGAAAAGTGTCAGATGTTTAGGATTATTGGAGAGTGAGGTGATGAGGGTGTTGAAGTAAGGTTGTTAGGAGAGGTGGATGCCAGAGTTGTATGTTTTAAGCATAAACTTAAAACTAATCACCTATAGTACTTTGAATTTTTGTATCGAAAAAAACCCCAATGTCTGACCACATTAATACCTTCATGACATCCGCCATACATGTACAGTACAACGCAAGTCGGAAGCGGGAGTATGGAGCGTGCACATCCAATACTTGGCAGGTAATGGCACTTCCTATATTGCATAAGCAATCAGACAATCACAGCTTGAAGTCCCCTATTGGGAAAAATAAGTAAAGTAAAATTACAAAAAATGGTATCATTGGTTTCAGAAAAGTTCTATCTATCAAAATATAAAAATATGTAACACAATCAAAAAAATACTTAAAAAAACAAAACAAAAAAAAATCAAAACAAAAAAAAACAAAATTCCAAATTTACGAGGGGAAGGGGAGGTTGGTCGCTTCCATATCACAAAAAGTCACACGGCTCCATCGACCGACAAGATGAAAACAATACGGGTATTGGAGTATGGCAACACAATGCCCCAAAACATTTTTGGGAAACTTCAGATTTTTTTCCTTCACCACAAAAATAATTTTAAAAAACTGGACATGTTTGATATAATGGTAATCAAACTGATAAGGAGAATCAAATTACAAGGTAACTTTTACCACAAAATATACCATAAATTCCCCCAGAAAAATGTCAGAATTTTATTGTTTTCTTTTTAAACAATTTTTTCCCAATTGGAAATTTTTCCCCGTTTTACATTAAGCTACGTGGTAAAGTGAAAAGTGCCATTTAAAAATACATCTTGTCAAAAAAAAAACAAGCCCTTTATGTGTCTGTGTCAACACACCAAGATAAAATAGTTATGGCTTTGGGAGGAAAAAACAAAAACGCAAAACCAAAAATTGGCCTCCTCACGAAGGGGTTAAACTTGGATTAAAAAAATAATAATCAGAGAATTGTGTGCATATTTAGATTAAGAAAGTTAACCTCTTACCTATCTAATTTTATTAATCTTTTTTTTTATTAATACAGTCCTAAATTTAGACCTCTTTATAAATTAGACCTGACAGGCAGATGATGTTCCAAATGTTAGGCCCTGTTTACATTGCATTTTTTCCTTTGCTTGGTGCTCCCTTTGGGGATCATATCCAAACTCCCTCCTTCCTACAGAATGGGATTCAGACATATGCGCCAACAAAGCCATTAGCTATAATGATGATGATACAGATGGAGTCATGTTGGTTGTAGATGTCCATTGGAGGTGGACCGCTAGATGTAATCTACAATGTCTTGCTGTCTACTTCCAATAGGTGTATGCTGCCGAAACTGGTGCACAACAGAGCACATAGTGACTCTGTCTAAACCATTCTACTGAATAGCACCGTCGATGCATATGTCCGAATCCCTTTTTGTTGGGTGTATTCAGATGTAAACCCCGATGGGACCACTGAAAAGAGAAAAGAAGCCGTATGAATGTGGCCTTACAGTGATGCTCGTTGAGTAATAGATTTGGCACATCTTATTGGAAACTTTTTACATTTCATACTTACCTCCAGTCTAGAATCATTTGAGCCAATATTGTGCAGCAAAATGTTTGTGTTGTGTGACAATTTTTCTTTTTTTTTAGGTCTAAAACGCCCAATAAATCTAGTAAACAGCATGTACACATT
Source organism: Anomaloglossus baeobatrachus (assembly GCF_048569485.1). Taxonomy (NCBI): domain Eukaryota; kingdom Metazoa; phylum Chordata; class Amphibia; order Anura; family Aromobatidae; genus Anomaloglossus; species Anomaloglossus baeobatrachus. Next base: position 81,759,602 of record NC_134355.1, on the reverse strand, counting down.
TTTTTGCATAAACTGAAAACAAATTTTGGTACATTTTAGTATAGTTTTAACCTTTATTAAAAATGTAAATATTTTGCGGAAGACTTACTAAAACTTGTTTGTAAGAGTCAACCGTTCTTTACCTCATTTCATTCGTTATTGCCCTGGCTGGTTATAGTATTTCTCGCTGTGTTGTTCAACTAAAACCTTGTCATCTGTAAATGCAGTTTTAAGTGATGTATGCCAAACAGACGTATTTGCCTTGGCTTTGATACATTTAGATAGTTTGAGGTATTATCTTAGGGTACTTGAAAATGGATTTTTTGTTTTTTTCAAACTTTTTGCCAAGTTTTGAGATTTGGAGAAGGATTTAGAGAGTTTCTGCTTAGTTTCCACTCTAAAACCTTCTAAAAAAAAAAAAACCATACCCTCAATGTGCTCTAGGTATATTTCTTGTCAGTAGCCATAAAATCGAGGGGAAGACCGGAATAAAAATGTGGTTAATCCTGCATCACTGTTGGTAAAGGAGTCCAATGTAAAAGCAGAAGTGAAAATAAAAGGTGGTTTATTCCATGTGTTTCGAAGTAAACTTAACTACTTCTTCAGGAAAGCCCATCAAAGTTTACTTTGAAACGTGATGAATAAACCACCATTTATTTTCAATTCTGCTTTTACATTGGACTCCTTTACTGACAGCAGGGCAGGATTAACCACGTTTTTATTCCTGTCTTCCCATGGATTTTGTACTAAATCCCTTGTGGCTCGTGGTCCGTGCAGCGGCTGTACATGCAATATACACAGGTTATGGGTCACACAACTCGAGTGAGCAGTTCTGCTTTTTTTTAGCTGTCTAGTATGCTTGGATAAGACCCTATTGTGCTTTCCATCCCCAGTTTTTTCAGTAGCCATAAAACTGGACTATCATTATCAAATATCAGTGTTTATAGTATGGAAATCATTTAGCTGTAAATTGACAGTCCAAACTGCAAATCTGTAATTTTTTTAGCTCCAAAGTATATATAAAATCTAGCATCCCTATTCTCATCGTAATAATACAAGAAGAAAAATAGCCAGATCCCAACCAAAATTATCTACTAAAGGCTCAATAAACAACTTTTTTTTCAAACTAAAAGATTCTAGGTTGATATTTTATGTAATATCATTTTTTCTGCTAAAGTTAAGGTATTAGCAATAAACAAGGCAAGAAATCAGAAATATATTCTTGACCTTCACACATGAGGAAGAACAAGGGCCATTGGTAGAAAATTTCTGATTTTTTCGAAGCACACCTTGGAATAAGTTATGGGACGTGATATTAGATACAATATCGTCCTTGGCACATAACTCATAGATGCCTCTTAAAGTCTCTTTTTAGATTTGCATAGAGTATTTTTATATTCCGTACGTTGTTCTTGACACAACTGGTAAAGAAGATGAATGCTAGCACATAGGCTTAGTAGTAATAAGATTTAGACTCCAAATTTCTATCTTTTAAGTTTTTTATTTACATCATGCTTTATTTGTATCCGTTAACTCAATGCTCTGGTTTTTGCACATTGAAATGTGTTATACAGAAAGTGGTGAGTTATTTATATTTAACCTAATCCACTGGAGACATTTTAAAAATACCACGCTTAAATATTTATGGTCCCATCTGCCCCTTTTTTATTTATCTCTATAGCCGACTTGTTGCTTGTATTTCGTAAATCAAGATTGCACCAGAGATCTTAAGAAGAGTACAAGTCCCATAAGCTTTATTAAGCTCATAATTTAGGATTTTTTTTTTGTTCATTTCAGTAAAGGCTGAATGATTTTGGATAACGTCCCAACCCACCGGTTGTCCCCAATATAAATAAATACTAGTAAATCTCTTAAATCCCTGCGTTTTGTAACTAAACGTCTTTTGTTACAAACTACTAAAACCACAATATATTTGACAAGATTTCTACATATTTTTAGCATGTTTGTTTCTTTGCAACAATTTTACTATCCAAATTTAAAAAAAAAAAACATTTTTACAATTCTTCAATACCTGTTATCCTATGTACATGCATCGATAAGTCAAAATGTTATATAATATTTTATCCTATTCCCAACATGGTCATCTTTTGTTTTTGTTTTTTCCTCCCCTTCTAGGAGCCATGATGTTGTTTTATTTTTCAGTCCACATTTGTATATGAGGACTTGTCCTTTGCGGGACAAGTTGTGCTCTAGAATGAGAACACTAAATTTAAATTTTATTTTGGTTTTTTTTTTTTTGTTTTTTTTTGTTTTCCAGTACATGAAGTGTGGTGATATTGTGAAAAAAACCACAATTCTGACATTGGGAATTGATTTTACAGTATACATTGCCTGGTAAAACATGATTATACTTATGAGTATTACTTGAAGATATCAAACTTATAAATATTTTGCTGCTGAAAAAAAAAAAATTACAATTTTTTTTTCTTTATTGTTTTGCCATTTTTTGAGATTCTTAACATTTTAATTTTTCGGTCAATACAGCTGTGTAATACTAATTACATGTTTTTTGCAAATTGAGGTAACTTTTTTATTGATAAATGTTTGGAATAGATATATTTTATTTTAATTTTTTGTAGTATTTTTTGTGGTTTTTCAGCAAACAAAAACCACAATTTTGACATTGTTTCATTTTTTTTTCTATTTATAGTGTTTACCAATATTTTGATAAATTAGACCTATCTGGACATTGCAATTAGAGATGAGTGGTTCCATCGAGGCGAGCCTCACTCTCAGCAAACAAGCCTAGCTCCACAGGCTCGAGCTTGACCTGAACCCCGGATAGTCAATGATTGGCAATTTGAGTCTCTGCCCACATACAGCCAGCCATAAGCAGATCACTTCTGAAGGAGAATATGTGGGCTTTCTCAAACTTTTTTTTTTGTTACACACTACAGCCGATCATGTTGTTGTTATCCCCCAGTGTGAGCCGTTCAAACACTGCAAGAGGCTCGCACAGGGCTAAGCACCAAGCGTACAAGAGCCCAGCATTCTCTCAGAGTTTTCTTTGCACGCAAAGCATCTGATCCCGAACCTTGATTTCTAAATTTGGTGTTCGGTTCAAAAACCGAACCTCAGTTTCGCTCATCTCTAATTGCAATACCAGCAGTGTGTATTTTTTATTTATATTTTTAATGGGGAATTTGAACTTTTTGGGGCTTTTTTCATATGTTTTTTAAAACTGTTTCTTACTTTTTACTGTATTTATTTTTCCCCTAATAATAATACTACAGTAATATTTCCTGTGAAGCTCAACCAAGGACATATAAGAGAAACCCCCCCCCCATCCTCCCCCATACTAGCATGCTTTTAATGCCAGTGTCAGAGATTGACAGCTTAATGGTCACAGGCAGAGCTCCTCTCCACCCGGGGCTGGGTATGGGGTGGGCTCAACTTGCATGGCAGATGGCGGTAAAGGAGTGTGCCTAGAGTTTGTTCTCTGTGTCAAGCCGCCCAGCTATTGCATCATCCAGTTGACTGCCTAAAGCTTAACAGAGGTCTGAGAAAGTCTCCGTTAAAGGTTTTTTTTTTTAGTTTTGTTTTTTTTTTTTTTGTGCATTCTTCTAGAGGCAAAAGGAAATGTGTCCTAATTGTAAAAAAAGGGTTTAGTAACATTTGGTTAAGTGGGACAGAAAGTGGGTATCAGTCCCCATTGTTAGAGATCTATCTCTTCAAAAGTCTTAACTAGAGATGAGCAAACCTGTTTGATAAAGGTTTACCAAACTCATATTCGGTACAAGTCTGAGCTTGTTTGTTCATGCTCGGCAAACGTGAGCATGTCACTTAAAACTCGGCGTCCAGTTCGGTTTTCCCATGAACACTGCATTTCCAAAAATACATTCGGAATTTAGTGCAAAGGGGTAGGAACAAGAGCTTCATACTTACTGAATCACCGGGTGTCTGTCACACTGCTCCCATGGCCTCTCATTCTTCTTCCTGGGCTGCTCATTAGACTAATGCATACTCACTGCTTCCTCCGCTCACCGGCGTCTGATTGCTGTCAGATGCACCCCCATGCTGAGTGACAGCTGTCTGACTGCAACCAATCACAGATGCTGATGGGTGGGTCTATATTGTACAGTAAAATTAAATTAAAAAACAGCGTGCGGTCCCCTCAATTTTAATACCCAGCCAAGATAAAGCCTCACAGATGGGAGCTGGTATTATCAGACTAGGGAGGCCTATGGTTATTAGGCCACCTCCCAGCCTAAAAATATCAGCCTGCAGACGCTCGGAATTGCCGCATCCATTAGATGCGACAGTCACAGCACTTTACCTGGCTGTTCCTGATTGCCCTGATGCGGTGGCAATAAGGGTAATAAAGAGTTAATGTCAGCCACCAGGTGACACTAAGTCTTAGATTTGTAATGGCAGGCGTTTGAGACACCCCATCACTAATCTGTAACTGAAAAGAAATAAACACAAACACCCAAAAAATCCTTTATTTGAAATAAAACACAAAAAAGCACCTTCTTACATCACTTTATTAACCCCAAAAACATCCCTTCCGGTCTGACGTATTCACATGAGGTTCCATGACGCTTCCAGCACTGCTACATCTGACAATGACAGCGAGTGGCCATAGAGCATGACTGCCTGCTGTTAGGTTCAGGTTGTGACTGAAGTGAACCACGTAATCAGTGATGACACCACTCAGTTGATTTGTAGTTACAGGTGGAGGACTCCAGCTGTGGCCGATGCTAACCTGAGTGACATCACCGCTGATCGCGTGATTCACTTCAGTCGCGGCCTGAACCTCACAGTGGGCAGCCATGCTCTATGGCTGCTTGCTGTGTTTGTCAGATGTAGCAGATGACAATGTCTTCACCCCCCTGCACCTCCCATTTAGGGGACCTATCTCCAGACCCTCGCTTCTATTATAATCAACTCCATACCCACGTGGTCTTAGAAAAATAATCTTGCTTTATCTTGTCAGCTATGTTGGCGGAGGCCCCACCCATTTTGTTCACATGGGCATGACGTCAGCAAAAGTCCTTCTAGCTACTGGGATTTAGGCGTTACCATAGGAGATGTAGTTGCGAACCTGGAAGCAACAGCATCGCCGGGGACAGCATCTCCGGAGACAGGTGAGTATCCAGCAGTGTGTATGCAGTGAGGTCAGGAGGTCATCGGAGTATCTAATGAACTCTGATAACCTCCTGACGATACCCCTGTGACACCAGCACTTCCAGGTGTCGTGGGGATGTCATCTGGAGGTCATCTGAGTTAAAAGTATAAAGGCTCGGATAAAGGTTCGGCTTCGGTTCAATAAAAGTTCACGAGCGCACCCCTTGCTCGGTTTGGCTCAGTGAGCCAAGCCTCGGCGGGGTTCGCTCATCTCTAGTTTTAACAGATTAGGAGTTTTTATATCAATAATCCAATTTCAGAATATATAATTTAATATAATATAACAGTACTGATCAAATGCCCCATTTAATTTCCTTTCTCCATGGACAACAGGTACATGAAAATATATTAACCCTACTCAACCTATGGCAGTTTCACATGTCAGTGTGCTTTTTCAAGGCCTCCAACCCAAGCCACAAGTCAGGATCCCTACCTGTACCTTTAATGAGGTGTTGTGCTGAATTTGATTTTTCTTGTTACTAGTTTCTTATATAATTTTTATAAACTGATTTAAGTTCTTCAAACACTTGGATTAAATATACAGTGAAACCTCATTGAGGGTACTTTCACATATGTATATTGCAAAAACGCAAGTGTAGTTTTTGATGCAGTTTTTGAGCCTAAGCCAGACATGTGCTGGCATGAGCAGGGGGTCCTTGTGTGGTCCCTGCATAATTTTAATCCATGACATCGTAGTATGTTACTAATGGTAATCGTTGAGACTGTGGTCCCAGCTCTCTTCTGGTCATTGTCCCGTGTAGTTCTGGGCTGATTTATGACCTTTCTTAGAATCATCCTTCCCTTTATGAGGTGAGATCGTGCATGGAGACACAGACCAAGTAAGATTGACAGTCATCTTGCATTTTTACCATTTTCTAATACTTGCGCCAACAGTTGTTGCCTTCTCACCATGCTGCTTGTCTATTGTCCTTTTGGACTTGTGCAGGTCTACAATTTTGTACCTGGTGTACTTAGACAGCTCTTTGGTCTTCGCCATGGTGGAGAAATTGTAGCGTGATTGAGGGTTTAGTCAGGTGTCTTTTTATACAGGCACCAAATTTAAACAGGTGTAATTAATATAGGTAATGAGTGCATAGTAGGAGGGCTTCAAAAATAAAAAATAACAGGTTTGTGAGAGCCAGAATTCCTTCTGGTTGGTAGGTGATCAATTACTTATTTCATGCAATAAAATGCAAATTAATTATTTAAAAATCATATAATGCGACAATGTTGTCAATGCATATAAAACAATGTGGTATTAATAGCGCTATATAAATCAATAAATACTACTATTATTATATCAAATACTTATTTTTGCCAGTGTACATAGAATATGAGACTGCCTTGAAAAGACTCTAGTGCTAGTAGTTGATTTATTTTGCTTCCACCCTAGTGCTACTTACTTTTTTATTTCAAACCTCCCATTTTCCATATCTACTAATGGTGCTTAGGAAAAAGACACATTATTTAGTAAGTCACAACTGAGGTTAAAGCGTTAAATTTATATTTTTTTCTCTCCATTTGTACAATTTCATCAGCATGTAATACATAAATGTAATTTGGAACACAACAGATAAAATATGGCTGTCAAAACAGTGAGGGCCTTTTTTCATAAATCTATTTCACCTTGATTCATATTAACCTATTTTCTTTTCTATTGCCAGTCTTTGATCATTTTGCATAATTCCCCTTGTGTGGAAGCTCCATTTACATCTGGGCTTTTTGCTGTGCATAATGAATTTCTGATTATGCCTGAAATCTTTTAAGAGCACTTTAGATGGATCCATGAATCCTCTTCATATTCACAATTTTTTTTTCTAATTAAAGAGTTTGGTAATATCTTGCCTTGACACTTGGAATAAAATTTCCTTTTCGTTTAGTCCAAATCTGTGTTCGAAATGTAATTTGATTTAATTTTTTATTTTTTTTTATTGAATACCAATATTCTCAATACATCACATTTGTAGTTTGCATCCTCTGTACAGATACAGTGGAACCTTGGTTTACGAAAAAAAACAATCCGTTCCTGGAATGTGCTTGTAAACCAAGTTACTCGTCTAGCGAAGCAAAATTTTCCATAGGAAATCATTGCATTGCAGACAATTCATTTCACAACTTGTTCAATGTCCCATCCTGGTCCCCTATTGTGCCATTCCAAACACACACAAACACACGCACGCACACACACATATTATGCTCACCTTACCTTCCATTCCCTCGCCGGCCTCCTGGTTCTTGTAGATTGCCAATACAGGATGTGTATCGGGTAACCATCGCGACCGATGCCGGACCTTCCGCTGCCAGTGCGCCAATGTCAAATGCATGAGCCGCTTGACTTTTGAGTAGTGGCTGACAGCAGAAGTTCCCCCATCATCGCGATGGTTACCTGATACACATCCTGTACCGGCAAACTACAAAAAGCGCGAGGCTGGCGATGGAACGGAAGGTAAGGAGCATAATATGTGTGTGTGCGTGTTTGTGCTGAGTGCAAGAGCGGGTCAGAGCGCGGTGAAAGTACGGAACCGGAAGTGTGTGCGGTGAGTATTTTGCTCGTACGGCAAAGCTTGCTCGTAAAGTGAGTTACAAATTTACAGCAAGCTTTGCTCATATAGCGAAATGCTCGCAAACCGGGTTACTCATAAACAGAGTTTCCACTGTAGTTTCTTTATTTTGCAAGAGTAGTCGAGAATCTGGTTAAGTTTAGAAGAATAATCGAAAATCTGCATTAATAATGTAATGATTCTGAATCTTAAGAGTAATGAGTCTTCTGACCTTTAAGATGGGAAGGGGAGACCTAAGCAGAAGAAAAGAAAATGCTGTATTTTTACAATTTTTATTTTCATAATGCATTATACTGTTAACTATAGTATCTTATTTTAAAAGTTTAAAATCTAAATTCCTTTTCACCCTTCCCCTTCCTTTCTGTTTTATTTTTTTCACACTCCTTTTTCTATTTCTCCAATTTTTATTTTTTGCCTTACTTTCTTGTGATCTTGAATCCTTTCAGCATTTTTTTATAGTTATGCTTTTTTTATCTTGTTATACTAGACAAAATATCTAATCTTATGGGATCCTGGGATATTGATATGTTCTGCTTCCTGCATAGAGTTTACCTTTTTAAAAAAAAACATTAGGCGTGTTTTTAACAACAAATAGATCATGTAATAGTATAGATTAGGCATGGCTATTAACACTATTCTGAGGTCACATAGCAATTATATTCACACAACCTTTGTGGTACTGGAATATAAATACACTGTAGACAACAAGTATTCAAGCAGTTTCCTTGTGAAATTACTCTATGCAGGTTGCCTAAATTTATTTTTGTCTTCTGACTACTTTAGAGCTGTAGGAGAAGTCTTTCTAGTGCCACCTATAGGAGTCCATCATGTATATCAATATCCAGCCACAAAAAACTGGGGCAATAATTCAAGCACAGTAGGGTTTTAGCCAATAAGACATGCTAATTATATGGTTGCAGATCCGCCATCCTTCGACTGTTTTCATGACTATAACGTGACTGCTGTAGGCTTCATATCTCCAGCTGAGTGGAAGAACCCCCTTTAAAAATGTATTTCTCAATTGACACTAACCTTATATCACCACCCCTGATAGAAGCTTGTGATAACCTTAAAGCGCACCAATCAACAGGACTTTCCTATATAACCTAAAGCCAGTGCTATATTGGCACTATCAGGCTGATTCCATACATACCTTTAGTTGTCAGCTAGGATGTAATGTTTTAGAAACACAAGTAAAGTTTGTAAAATGAGCAGCTTTTTGATTAGCAGTAGCTGCCGTTCAGCTGATACCTGGGGTGGGTTTTCATAATGATTCCCGCCCCCTACCTGTTGTTCTTTCCCCTATCTGTTATTTATGCTAATTCTATTATAGAATTGTTTTACTAAGTGGCTAGAAGGACGTTTGCTGATGTCATACCCATGTGACCAGAAGGGGCGGGGCCTCAGTCAAATACCTGATACCAGGATGCAACTTTATTTTTCTGTTGGCTGAGGCCCGGCCCCTTCTGGTCACATGGGTATGACATCAGTAAAAGGTCCTTCTAGCCACTTAGTAAAACGCTTCTATAATAGGATTAGCATAAATAACAGATACGGGGAGGAACCACAAGCAGGGGGGCAGCAATCACTATGAAAACCCTTCCCAGCTATTAACAGATTGTCAACTGACGTCAATCAAAAAGCTGCTCATTTTAAACACTTGCTTGTGTTTCTAAAACATTACTTCCTAGCTGACAACTAAAGGTATGCATAGAATCAGCATGATAGTGCCAGTATAGCACTGGCTATAGGTTATATCTAAAAATCCTGGTGATTGGTGCACTTTAAAGCCCTCATAAACATTAATTTAATGTCCGCGAACTTGCCATTGTCGACCGGTTCAGTCAACAATTTGTGCCTGGGGTGTGATGGTTAGGAAAGATGTCATTTGTGCATGTCAGATTTTGGACTGCCAATTGCATTGTTTTTCCAGAGATAAATCGCCGGCCACCACGTCCATCGGCAATTTTGGCCAAAATAGCTCTCCTGTGTGTGGGAGAAAGGGCTAAGATGGCTGTCGCCTGAACGATCAGCTCAATCCTCGTTCTGCTGACAGTCATCTAATGTGTATAGGGTCCTTCAGTTAAAAACTATCCGCACAGTGCATGTGCTATGAAAATGGTGTCCATATCTCTGCAACACAGTGAATCTTATAACTCACTGAATGTTTTGTGAATCGTCTACTCCTGACTGAATGGGTGTTAAAAGGGCATTGTAGAAATTATAAATCCTATCTCAAACACTGTTGTTATAAAACACCTATTGTCAAAATGCATGAAATATTGTGACCGCATCTCATACCTTATCCAGGGAAGACAATCCCATACTGTGCCGGCAATTGTCCAATCTCATTGTTCTCATTGTTCTGTTTTGTATGGCATGGTATGGGAAAACTAGGATAACAGGAGAAAGTTCTGTTTCAACTTTCTGTTCAAAGTAGCCAATTCCCATTGTTCATGTTGCAAAACAAATAAAAGAATGTATTGATCACAGACAGATTTAATACGAGCAGTTCAAGGTATCCGCAATTGTTTTCTTATACAGACAATGTGTATTGCAAAGCGGAAGAATAACGACGTAAGCTTTTTTTGTGCTCATTGTAGAAAAACAAGTAGCCCTTTCCAGAAAATACTACCGGCTGCATTTTGTGAAGTAAATATAACAAAGTTACATATTAGGGGGCAGCAGTCCTGTAACCTGTCTTAGATTGGTGCACCACATATCTATTACTTCCATATATAATAGCAGGCAAATATCACTAATGAGTGTGATTACTGCAGTAAAGTGGTGATTATAGCTCTCTATTTACAAAACGGGGCTCTATTAGCAAGTCATGCGGTTAGTCCTATCCTAATGAGTGTAAATATAACTTTCCCAGGCTTTCTTAAATTATATTGCTACAACTTTAGCATTTTTTCCGTGAAAAAGGTTCTACCAGGATCTTCTTGAAAGACGTAACATGCACTTATTTATTTTTTGTTTTACCACAAGACTTTTTTGAAAACCTCAGTTTTGCTCTAAAACTCCTGACATTAACAGCAAAGTGGGTTTTCCATAGAAATGTATAGGAAGAGTTTCCAGGGATATTGAAATTAGTTTTAGATTAATATTTGTAAAAGTCTACAAAAAAAAACCCCTCGAAATCTAATATAACCATATACTTAATCATTGAATTTAAACCCTCTTCATGTGTATAGCACATTGGAACGGATGATGCTTTGTGCTTTAAAATTATTATTACTACTAGTAATTAGTGATGAGTGAGCCGTACCGTACTCTTTAAAGAGCAGTTGATGTTCGGATGGACGCATCTCGAGTACTGAGTATAATGGAAGTCAATGGGGTAGCTGGAGCATTTTTCCGAGAAATCTTCCAGAAAAATGCTAGTTTTCCATAGACTTCCATTATACTCAGTACTCGAGTCGCGCCCATCCGAGCATTTAACTGCTCGTTACAAGTACAGAGCACCAGAGCATAGTAGTGATCACTCATCACTACTAGTAATATTATGCTGTACAGAACTAAGTCACTAGTTTAGACCCCATGTGGCAGGTGGATATTAGAGTCACTGCAAAGTCTGCCATATGACATCACTTATGTAGGGGGAACGCTTAAAGAAGTACACCCATCAAACTTTTTATCCGCTTAATAAATTGCAGTTATATTTTATAGCAACGTGTACTTACAATTGCTTATTTTGCCCTTCTACCCAGTTAATTCTTCTCTTTTCCATTATGTCTATGAAATTACATAATTAAAAATAGACAAGCTGATTCCTTCTAAGCTTCATGTAGAAACAGGAAATCTCTCTTCCCTGTATGAGTCATCATTAGAACTACAAAGTGTTTTCCATTTGTAGTTCTAATAATGACTCATGCAGAGAAAGGAACCTTCCTTTTTCAACATAGAGCTTAGAAGGAATTAGCTAGTCAGCTTTTAACCATGTGATATCAGACCTAATGGAAAACATTAGAATTAACTGGGTAAAAACGCAAAATGAGCAATTGTTAGTATACAGTGCTATATAATATGATGACTGCAATGTATTAAAAGGATAAAAAGTTTGATTGGAGTGCTTTTTTAACCTTCGTCCGGCTGAATAGGTGCAATTGTAACTATTCCCTTTTTAAATTGCAATAATTTTTTTTTTTTCGAAAAGCCGTAGAGGGCTGAAATTTTGTGACATCTCAGCAGTTTTGGTCCAGAATATATTGGCCAAATTTCAATAAAATATCTCCACCCCCTTCCGAGATAAGGGGTCGAGAAATTTTGGCAAAATTATGCAGCCTGACAAAGGTTACAGAGAATCTGTCAATAAGAATAAACCTCCAAAACTACATTTGAAAGACCTGCATGTCCAGAAATGCAAAGTAATTACCTCTTTTACATCTTTTCTCTGTTGCTGAATTCCTGAGAATGCATTTTCATCTATATGCAAATGAGGCATTAAGTGCTCTGGGTGTAACCGAGTAATTCACAAGCCTCTACCTCCTCGGGTGTTTTGCCCAACTAGTACCATCCTGCTTAGCTTAATTCATAATTCTTTGTCTGATTCCCTTGTCATGTTCCTAACATCACAAACACATCGAGCTATTAATTAAGCTAAATAGTCCCAGGAAGAGCTCAGTGAAGCTAGAACAATTAAAGGGTTATTCCACAAGCAAAGTTCATTTTAATCAATAGATCTTAGAATAAGTTCCACTAGTGGGTGTGTTTAAAAAAATAATTTAATTCCTCATTTGGTTATGAATTTGAAAGGGATGGTTTCTTTCTATGGAATGCAGCAACAAATAGAAGAGCTAAAGATGTGTCATGGCCATCTCTCTTCATGTAGAGACTTGGGCTAGGATCTAGGCCAGAGTCTGTCTTTGCTATCTGAGACTCCTCACATTAAACATATTCGCTTTTCCTTTGGTGCTGAAAGGGTTAATGACAGTTTTGCTGTCCAGCAGCTTCTGACCTTAAAGTTATTGACCATTCCCTTCCCCCTATATATGGTCACATCTCCAGGTGAGGGCACCGGTTATTCTGAATCCATTCTGTAGCTTGGCCTTGAGGTGGAAGGAGCTGCTGAGCTCTTGTTGCTGTGAGGCGGTGTAGGCTGCAGTCCTGGTGTCTGACTACAGCTGTGAAGCTTGGCTTTATCCTTTAGTTATTTTCCCTGTCTATCTTACCTTTCCTTTTTGTTGTATTAGTGCACTGGTGGGACTATCGATCCTTGCCTGCCAGGGTTATTACAGTGCCTCTCAGGGATTCAGGTATCCTCCTTGGCGACAGGTGTGGGACCTGTATAGGGCCTGGCTAGAAGTGGAGGGCGAATCTGCAGGTGAGTGCAGATGGTGTCCCATCTTCCCACTCACTAGCACCAATGCCCACCATTTTTAACTTGCCCCTAATATACTCTCTTGTTTCTTGTGGTGAAACCCCTTGTTTATGGTGTGTCTCGCTCTACGCGGGACCTAATCAAAGTCTGCGCGTGACAAGGTGTCAGTGGAGTTACATTTTAAAGACTGTCATGCCGCATTATGCAGTTTGAGCAGTTGATCTTACTGACAGATTTTCTTTAAATAATCCAATATTTATTTATTCTTGCCACATTTTTTATATACAAGTTCTTTGTTAGCTATCTATGTCTAAAAAAAGGAATAAAAGGAAACAAAAACCCATAGGCAGATATGTGGACTGTATTACAACATGATATTGATATAATTTCCATATTGCACTGATTACTAATATTTCCATGTTAATAATGCCCGAGACTATGTATTCACATGACCCTCAAATACATCCAGTAATATACTGCTCCTGCCCGCTGCTGTGGTTATGTCTTAGAAACAGTTTCAACTTATCTGCAGCATATAGCAAGGGACTTAATTAAAATTCTACGAAAAAGTACTATATCCTTCTCATTTACATTGCTCCCTACATGTCCATTGACAATATGAAATTTTACTGAACAATTCACAAATGTAAAATTTGAATTTTGTTGTAGTCTTGAAGATATCTGGTTTACAAATGAAAATGTCGATATTTGATTAACTATATTGTATCCAAAGTTCAGCTTTTACAGTGTATTTAATCGAAAAGATTTTTTTCTGTGTGTGTGTGTGTGTGTGTGTGTGTGTGTGTGTATATATATACATATATAATGTATATATCTATAATATACTACCTGTATAATAACTACCGTTAACAAAATAGAATGTATTAACAAAAATGTATTCTGCACACAAAAAACACAAAACAAATAGAAATGTAAATATTAAAAGGCAAAAACTAAGCTAAAAGAAGCATTTCACAACATATATTTCATCACCACAGATATTCCACACAGATTTAACTAAATTGTAAAGTAATGTGCTCTGTCTGTCTCTTTCTAGATCTGTCTCTTTCTCTGTCTGTCTGTCTGTCTGTCTGTCTCTTTCCCCGTCTGTCTCTTTCCCCGTCTGCCTCTTTCCTGGTCTGCCTCTTTCCTGGTCTGCCTCTTTCCTCGTCTGCCTCTTTCCTCGTCTGCCTCTTTCCCCGTCTGCCTCTTTCCTCGTCTGCCTCTTTGCTCGTCTGCCTCTTTGCTCGTCTGCCTCTTTGCTCATATAAGCTTCTTATACTATTAATGTATTTTGTTCCTATAGCAACCAATCACAGCTCCTACTAATAACCTGTAGTTCCAGGCTCCATTTACTTTAATGAAGGCATGTTTTTTTGAGAGTAATTGTAAAACGTGGGGTTAAATTTTCCTGTCAAAACATAGTCTACGACGTTCCCTGGGTCATATGAGGTGTCTGTGCAAAATTTTGTGATTGTAAATGCGACGGTGTGGATACACTTTTTGTTTCACTTTTCCCCATTATGTAGATAGGGGCAAAATTGATTGGTAAATTGGAACGCGCGGGGTTAAAATGTCGCCTCACAACATACACGTCTCGGGGTGTACATAATTATGTACTATCTACATAATGGGGAAAAAGTGAAACAAAAAGTGTATCCGCAACATCGCATTTACAATCACGAAATTTTGCACAGACACCTCATGTAACCTAGGGAACGTCGTAGACTATGTTTTGACAGGAAAATTTAACCCCACGCTTTACAGTTACTCTCCTCTAAAAACATGCCTCCATTAAAGTAAATGGAGCCTGGAACTACAGGTTATTAGTAGGAGCTGTGATTGGTTGCTATAGGAACAAAATACATTCATAGTATAAGAAGCTTATATGTGAGGTAATAAGATGTCTGTGGGGAGACAGACAGAGAGACAGACGGACAGAGAGACAGATGGACATATTATATTATATATAATATATATATATATATATATACACACACACACATAGATATATACAGTATACAGATACATA